>NC_092628.1:11329027-11649027 GCF_039555335.1 Amphiura filiformis
AATTTCTTGGGGTCCTACTCCCCAAGTGAGTCCACACGGTCCGAACCTTCCGAATGAACCCCCGAGTTTTCCGAGGGCTAATATTTATGTTTGGACACTACTTTAAGTCAATACAATCTAAAACACCGTAATGGACGATGCTCTGTCTTGGTAGGACATTATAATTGAAATAAAATAGAAACTCGTTATCATTTGGGCTTCTGTATAGTAATATTTTAAGTTCACTCACAGTCAAACCTTTGCGGCAACGCACAAGTCCTTTGGAGATTCATCATACAAACAATATCCCCGTGTTGGATACCACTGCCTTGTATGGTACTGTCATCCTGAAGAGCTGCTGTTTTCAGATGATCGATAAGATGGCCATGGGTCATGACGTTCTTGGCACTGTCGCTTCTGCTGAACTCCAGGATCGCGGAGTAAAGCTTTTCTTGCAGGATCAGATGTTGGTGTTGGACGCTTTTCTTCAGATCTCTAACAGTTTCATGACCGTTGGTTTTCACAGTGAAGAATGTTCCTGAAAAAAGGAAATTATGCGTTAAATAAATAAGTGTTATTGCTGTGAGACATTTGTGAAAACTCGAAATAAATTAACCTTATCATTTATCTCCTCTCGTAAGACTGGAGTATATTTTTAGTAAACATTTTCCTACTATGTTTACATAAATTTTATTTGTACTATAATTCTTGCACTAAATTCTGGAAGTAGAGAGATCAGTAGTTTTCTTACTAACGGGCACACACACACACACACACACACACACACCCACACACACACCCCCCCCCCACACACACACCCCACACCCCACACACCCCCACCAACACCAACAACCCTCCCCCCACACACACCCGGAAAAAGAAACTCTTCAACAAACACATAGATAATCTGCAAGGCCCTGATGAGGCCTTTAGTAAGTTTTATATGACCGGGAATTTCGATAGGATTTTTTATTCCCTTCAAAAAGTCTAAAATGGCAAATCCTATTTCACATAGCTACGAGAGAATTTCTGACACAAGCTTGTTTGGTTGGCCAAAGCAAACATTGTCCTCCTATTAAACAAACTCGATCTCACCTTCCTCTCTCTGTATTTGTATGCAAGGCTGTGACAACACCTGTAGCGTATCTTCATTTTGGATACCGTAGTAAGCCAGTGATCGGTCGTCTCTAAGAGGACGTAGGTGCGTCGTAGTAAAATACGCTGATCCATGTGAAACCTGATTGAGCCTAGACTTCAAGCCTTGAAGTGTCTCGTCAAGTGATGTATCTATAACGATGATGTTTTCTAAAAATATATGATGGTGAAAACATACCTGATATATAATATAGACTACCCTGTAGGCTGTTAATGGAGACCTATGCTCGTTTTGAGATGAAATTTGGAATGATTAGTAATAATTCAAAGACTTATAGTATATTCTTCATAAATAAAAAGGAGATAAGCGCACTCTATTATAAAAAGAAAACAAAACAAACAACAGCACTTGACCGTTTTTGGTCAAATGTTTCTATGACTTGATATTTTTGAACAGAACACGTGTGTCATGACCAGTGATGACAGTGGATCTTATTGAAGATGGATCTACTCATTTAATTAATATCATTTATTTAACATGGAAAAACATAGGCATGATCGATGGGAATTATACATATTTATTTACTTATTAATATATGTATATTTATATATCAATATATTCATATTATCATTTATTTACTTATTAATATATCTATTTGTTTCAGATATCGTTGTACACACTTGAAATGTAATGCATACCATTTTCAAACTTCACATGAAGTCTAATGTACTGTAGAAATTGAATGACATCACCGTCATCTACACCATAGTCCTGGAGAGAACTTTGGTCGTCTAGCTCCTTGCCCTGATAGAGTAACTTCAGAGGATGACCTGAGAGACCACTGGACTGCTCGCTAGCTTTCTTGATAGATTGCACTGTAGATCCGTAGGGAACCTTCAACCACAAACTATCTTTACCTGGATTAAGAAAACAGTAAAGTTTGTTTAACTAGCGGTCACCCGTCTTTCGCGGTCAGAGTCTTCCGCGGTTGGTAAATTTTGTATATTTTGTGTACATGTAAATGTTTTATTTAATGTGATTAAAGGTATGAGAGGAGATTATCATTTAGAACTTAGAAGTATAATATTTAGTATCTTTTCCATATAAATCAATGGCTTGAAATTGCAATTAGATCATGATCGAAGCAAGTCTTCTTGCCACCATATCATATCCACTGTGAGAAGTCTTGCCCTGTGGGATGCTGGCGGCTCTGATATTTAAGATTTTTATGTTTCTACAGTACTTTTGAGCCCATTTTGGACAAATTTGTTGTACCTTTTAGCTCATTTTTTTATAATTTTCATCCAAGTTTGTCCCCCACCTTGAAATGTACCTTGCTGCCCCCGCCTCCTGCAAAAGTCCTGGCTACATCACTGAGCAGATGAACACAATTTTAATCACACCCCTCTTGGCCCCCTGTGGCCTGCTGGGTGATCTGATATTTTAGATTTCTATGCATTTGTTGTACTTTTTATTTGTTAGCCCATTTTGGATAAATTTGTCGTACTCTTACCACTGTGCAGCTGTGTTTTTCTTAACCATGATCTGTTCATATGGGAAGTCTCAGTGAAATTGTTCAAAAGTCACCCATTTGGGTTACCAACAGGTTTGGCAACCCTGATTAATTTGTCCTTCAAAAGTTTCACTTACAAACTAATTCAATAAACAAACACTCTACTGTTGACTATAGGTTCTCCATAAAAACACAGAATACATGCTAATGTTGATAAATTAGTTGAATAAACAATAGATGTTAATTGAGTTTCTACTGTGTCATGTAATAGTTGAGACTACAGGCATACTTCTACTGTGTCATGTAATAGTTGAGACTACAGACATAATATCCTCACACCGCAGGCTATGTCACCATTAGTGTATTGTGTTGGCGTGAAAAGTTTTAGGATGCAGGTGCTCTGGTAGTGGCTTTGAAACTAATTAACATAGTTTGACACCCTTAACGTAAACAAAAACAAAATTGGACGTTTTATTGGGGTGCGGACAACTTTACTCTACGCAACGCAAAAATCCGTTTTCCGAAATAATGTAAAACGTAGAAGTTTTTAGCCTTACCAAGTCGCCAAACTCAGTAATTTATTATAGATAATAATACTATTTCACCAAAAAATAATAGCCTTGACGCAATGATTTTAACGGTATATACAGACAATGTTTATAGGCATACTTCAATATACTCCCTTCTGAAAAAATGTATGTGGTAGGTTTTGCATACCCGTAATGTCACTTCCGCATTCATCATCAGAGGAACAAAAGACATTAAAGCCATAATGTGTGATTTTCTTCACAGCGACGCCCTCAATTTTACTCGGATTTCTACTTTTTGCATAATTTTAATGCCCAGTGATGTACTAAAATACCACGTAAAAGACTAAGCCTAAGACTAAGACTAAGTGTTTTAATAACAGTAAAATTTAACTTTTTATATTAAAACCGGGTCGACCTGGTTTTATTCAGAGTTCAACGATCGACTGCTTGCTAACATCTCCCGTGGATGTCAGCGTATGTGTACACACGTCGAGCGCGATGCTCCGTGCAGTATTACATGTTATGATCGGCGAGCGTGGTACACGCATTGTAGGCGCTGGAATGAAATCGCAATTTTCTTCGTTATACCTCATTTGTTTGGCTCGAAATTTAAAGGGGATAATGTGATCAGTGAAAACAAACATTTTTAGGAATATATTCTTTATGCAAATCACACATTATTGCTTTAATTAGAAGTCTGTTGTGACTAAAATATTGATGTGGCGTAGGATCCCAGATAGCTAGACACCGTTGGCGCAATGTTGTACCAAAGTAGTAAATTACGATCGGTATGCCATGAGTTCGAACCTCGGTATTGGCATATCATTTTTTAAAAACTTTTTTGGTTCCTATTAATTTGTAATTCAAAATTGCTTATGTGAAAATGTATACATTGCACTGGGAAATATATTTTAAGCACTATTTTTTTCTGTAACGGGGCAAATAGAGCCAAAAGCGTACATGGGGGGAAAACATTTCGTCCAACGCCCAGGCAGTGTTGCTGTTTGTCTGTTTTTGCTTACGATATTGGCTGTTGCCGCATTAAAATAACGTAGACCACCATCGTCTGCAAATACCAAGTACAGGGTGTCCCAATAAAAAGAGGCCCCACATTGCGCCCTCTTTTTCTCATATTTCTGAAGAGTTGATCTAACATATTTTGGTATGCAAGGAAACCTTTAATCGTTAGCTTTAATAAACCAAAACAATTATATCAATTGGCTCACAACTTTTGAAGATATGCTCTTTTAGAGATATGTACCCGTTTTTCACTCTGTCCACGGAGAAGGTTTGGCTACTTCAAAGGTTGAAAATTAGTACACATACCATGCATGAATATCAAACATTCCTCAATGAGAACTTTATAAAATAACTTTATTTATGGAATGGGCTTTACCTGTAGGTTTATGGGCAATGAAATTTGTTAATAGTGTCATTAATTTATGGGTAAAATGGATGCCGAATGGGACTTCTTTTGCTTTATTTGCAATTACTTATTTTTCTTGGTTATTTATGCCTTTTTGTTTTATTATGTTTCTTACTTTCTTACTTTGTTGTTTCTTGCTTTTTTTTAAATATTTACAACATAAGTCATTTCTCTTTTTAGGATAAAAGGTAGCCCTAAAAGGCTGTTTGGTTTGTCTTTGGTTCTTCTGAAGTGAGTTTACTGTGCTGCTCTGCCCTCTACCCGGTTGCCTCCTTGGCGAATACAGGTTTCAGCCCTGGTCCTCATTGCATCAATTGTGTTGCGTACCATCCTTGTGCGCCGGATACTTGAGACTGCATTCAGTAATATGTTTGCGAAGATCTTGGATTTTGCCACAAAGGAAAAAAATCAAGTGGTGTGAGGTCTGGTGATCGTGCAGGCCATTCCACAGCATGAGCCATCCCAACCACTCCGTTTGCTATCCGTGGACAGAGTGAAAAACGGGTACTTTTATTCAAAAGGGTATATCTTCAAAAGTTGTGAGCCGATTGAAATGATTGTTTTGGTTTATAAAAGCTAACGATTAAAGGATTCTTTACATACCAAAATATATTTAATCAACTTTTCAGAAATAGGAGAAAAAGAGGGCGCAATGAGGGGCCTCTTTTTTTTGGGACACCCTGTAGTTTGAATAAAACGGCAGAGCATTAGACTACCATATGCAAGAGGTCATGGTTCGATCCTGCAAAGCACATCGCAACTGTTGGACGTATAAGAGACCGATATAGATCCTATTCTACAATTTAGGGATGTTGATGCCACGCACTTCATGGACGGTATATTGAACAAGAAAATGCGTAACAATATCACTAACAATATTTTCATGGTTATTACCTGAGAACTGGATGGCGATTTCGGTAAAGGCATTCTCATAAAGCGACTCACTTGACGCTTCTGTAAATTAATAAAGAAAAAAAGACTAGACGGTAATATTTTCTGATGATTAGCCATTTTGTTAGTTTGACAAAATAAATGTTATAGTTAAGTAATAACTAACTAAGCAGATGGAGGTAATTTACCAAGGACAAACGACGCAAGACTGCTTCTAGGATATTTTGTATCCGACTAGCCAAAAATAAACTAGTCAAAAATACCCACTAACCGCTATCCCCACTAATCTACCTTTCCCGAGTGAAAATGATTTTTAACTCGATGTATTTTGGTACAGGTATTATCATCAGGTGCAACCCTTTGTATCGGGGCACGGAATCAGAATTTCTAATTTCTACTCGACCCAAAGGCTAAGAGCAAAATTGTAAAAAAAAATGGGAGTAGCCTTTCTTTTCCATAGCAGTATGATTATATTAAGCTTTAATGTTTAGCTGAAGTATTTTACTTGAGCCTGGTCCCATCAGGAACCAAGTGTGTGTCCGCCGGATCGACCGGTTAAAAAACACACTGACGGGCTCACTGACTCCACACTAATCAGTTAGGGAGAGATCAATAACATACTTAACTCCGTTATCTATTTTGGACAATGGCCGAAGTACAATGTCTTTTGCATTTTCCCAACGCTCCAATGTAACATGGAATCTATTATAATAGGCAAGATGACTACAAGAAACGAATACAGAAAGTTGTAGGAAAAAGCGACGACATCAAACTGTCTGATCAATATGAGCTCGTATGAGCAGCAGCTCTTCATGGTCAAACTTTGAATTATGGTGAGTGTTACATAATTATTTGTTTCTTTGTAACAACTGAACCGATTCGAACACAATTTACATTGATATGTAGAAAACAGGTTGTGCTGCATGTTCGTTTTTACATTTTGTAATTCCAGTAATGTACCTTTGGAGTTATAACAGTTATAACCAGGTTATTTTTATTGACACACCCGGTAATTCTTTATTGGCATACCCTGTAATTTCTTTATTGGGACACACTGTATTATAAGGAGCCAATGACCTTATTTTTTTCAAGAAAGCACATTACCCACCTTGAATCGTTTTCCTGTAAGCTGTGACCAATCCCACAATGACTCCTATGTCCGGTCTTGCTCTTCTATCTTCAAGCCAGCACTGATGCAACAGTCTCGCGATCTCTTCTGGACAATCGTCAGGAATTTGAGGTCTTTCCTTCTTAATGCACACTCTCCACATGACATTCTGATATTCACATCCTTTAAATGGAGTTTGTGTTGTGAATATTTCCCACACTACTATGCCATAGGAATAGATATCAGACTGTGGTGATAGATGGTGCTCAGTAAATACTTCCGGGGCAACCCATGCCCATGTACCTTTAACCTCGGTAGTTACTGTCACGTCAGAAATTTTGGATATTCCAAAATCGGTCAATTTCAAACTTTTTGATCGCGTTATCAAAAAATTGTGCGATTTAATGTCTCTGTGAATCACGTTATTCTCCTTCAAAACTTGTATTGCTAATGCTGCCTCCTCCACCCAGCAGTGAGCTATAAGTTTGCTTAAAGGCTTGTTGGTATTTTGATCGAGATACTCACGCAATGACCCACCTTCGCACAATTCTAATATTATGTAATAGCGCGGTAGTTCGTCAACGATACCGATAAGTTTGACGATGTTTGGGTGTTTGAGTTTTGACAATATTTGTAGTTCTATATCATCTACTTTATTTAGTTTCTTTGCTGCTGCAAATCGACTGTTAAGATGCAACTCTTTTATGTACTTATCCGTTTTCCATTCAACTCTGTAAACCGTACTAAATCCTCCTTTTCCAATTTCGTTTTGAAAGATAAACTCCTGACGATCAAAAGAGATGCAGTCGGACATGACTATATCTGAAAAAATATATAACATTTTGAAATTCTATGAGTAGTATATAAATAATTAAATATATCAGAAGAGCACACCTCAAAATATTATAATCTTAGATTATTCAGTGTATTGCTCCATTAGGGAAATCCCCGATAATGTAAAGTGAATATGACATCATTTTAAGAATACCCCCAGGAAGTGAATGTGACAGAATGGTCTATTAATAGATTGTGTTTTTTTTGTGAGTATAAATGGTGAAAGCAATTTAGTTTTCTCTTTGCAGAATATGAAGAGATATTGTAGGCTCTCTTTAACGTGTTGGTCGTCGTTGTGCTTCAAAAGGAGGTACATTTGAACCAGTTTGCATAGGCAATGATGTGCTATTTTATTACAGTAACGAAGGAGATTTTGAGTATATGAATGTGCTCCTCCTCCCCAAGGGATTAAAATTCTTCTGTCAATAGAGTGAATCAGCGCGAAAGAAGCATCTTAGCTGGAGAAAGTGTCAACTTTGCAAGAATTTGAGCATTTCTGTGCGAGGATTTTATACGCAAAGGATATATAAATGCAAGTGTACAATAGACTTCGCTGAACAGCGAACAAGGATATACATCAGCCAGCCAGAACATTGTCAGAAAATTATAATCAACAAGAAGAAGACTGCTGGTTAAGTACGTACTACTGATGAGTTAAAATTGTGATTCTGTGATTATATTGTATGTGGGTTTATTGTTTATGTACGAATCATATTTTACTTTTAATTAAAGACTTGGATTAATTTTAAGACTTGGATTTTCTTAACTTAATCAAACAGTGTATTATTGTTGTGCATTCGTGTGAATTTGGGTAAAAGGTGATTTTGGCTTTGAGTCATCACGGCTCTTAATAGGCTTGACCCTAGGGGTGTATCAGGTGTCAATGTTAAAGGAGGAAGATAATTATGCACCCGTATTTCATTTCAAACCTTTTTCATAATTTATTTCCCTCGTAGTTTAATGTTATTTCTCCGTCTCGAGTGATTTACAAAAGCTTCATGAATGAGGAGATGCCAGGTAAGGATTTATTTCCTTAGCACGAAAATATATCTTTAACCGGCAAGGAAAACTGGTAAGGCTTTTTTCCTTACCTGTTTTGAGAAATAAGAAAAATTTTATTTTGAGAGGTATTAGAATTTCGTTCCTTACCACGAACAAATATTTTTTAACATTGCTTGATTAAAAGGAACTAACGGTGGAAAATTCTTAACTTTCAGTTGTTTTTAAGACATTCAATTGTACCTATCAGAACTTGTTTGATGACATTATGACCCCTTTGTGGTTGATGGTCACATATTAGCAAGCAAAGTAGTAAAATGCGACCTTTTGAAGGTAACCCTTTAAAATCAGTTCACAGGAACTTGGAAGTAGTGATATTTTTAATAAAAAGGTGATTTTTTCGACCTTAAATCATGCCGTTTCGAGGAAGATTCATAATATACGCTCGTACATCAACATGGTAGGTGTATCTAATATGTGACCGTACACGACGAATGAGCCGTGATTCCTCCCCGGTTAATTTTGTTTTATTTCGTGTTTCGAAAATATATACCATAAGCTTTAAAATGGTATGTCATTTGAGGTTATGGTTTGTTGAACTTTTTTTTTATTTCTACATGTGTCTCTTTTTCCACATTGCTGGTAACAAATATCAAACAGTCATAATTGGCGGTCATTTCAAATCATCCCCAATTCAACGAGGTTCAGGAATATCCTCTCATTGTTAATTGTTGGTTATACATACCTAGACAAAATACAATGCTTGAACACCACTTGAACAGGATTTAGCCAAAGCAAGCAAAGACCAGAGCTATATATCAAGAATTCTATAGATATGTAAGGAGAAGCTTATTATCCTCTTCAACAAGAGGATTATTGATTGGTTTAAAAGGTGTTTGACTATCAAAATGAAATACATGTCGCGCCAACTTGAGGTACTGGTGAATACGACCTTCATGCACATTTTATACTGTAACTCAGAATACAATATTTAGGACATTTACGGATCATTCGTGCTGTACGATCATATATCGTCAGCCTGCTACGCTAAATGCCTAAATGCGCTAAATTTTTACATGTTTCTCATTTGCAATTTTGATTTTCTGAGTAATAAACCCACAATTCATCAAATTTCCAGCCGCATTCTTCATTACTAAAGTAACTTGTGGAATACATCAAAAGAGATGCATTTCACAAGTCCATTTTTTAAACCTTTTTACAGAGGGTATGATACAGGTAATTACGGCAACTCTGCCAAATTACAGCTCAGTAGGTCAATGTGTTCACCTGATCTTATTCATCTGAATATTTTGTGCCATTCTGAGCAGTGCTGTACTTGGCCACTGGCAATTAAGCGCACTGTGGCGATGGACCAATGTTGACTCACACTTACAGAAAAACCAAATAAGTTATGTTGCTGTAATTTGCAGGATAGTTACAAAACATAATTGGTATTAACATCCCCAATTTTTACAGAAAAATTATGAAAAATAAAAGAATGAGCTCAATTTAGAAATGTCTGTGCAAGCAGTGCACAGTTGAGCTCCCTGCATGTTATGGGAGTGTTCTAATCAAGTTGATGGTTCATTGGTCATCCCTAATTATATATTTAATTTGATATAGATTTTATAATTATAGGTTAATAACTGCGCATTAGTTATTTGGAGGGCTTTGTGAATATTCCGAGGTCCAAAGCAAAATGTTTAGATTTTTCACAATGCCCGACATATAACTGATGCAAAGTTATTAACCGAATTCATAACCGTCACTTTTAACTCACCACTCAACCAAATCTCAAGATTTTATTCTCCGAAATTTGTTGAAATAAACAATTTTTATCAAAACTTATATTTCGCCCTTCAAAAGTCGAACAGGCTAAAACGGACTTACCAATTACAGCACTGCGCAATCACGCCATGTGCAAATATGGTAGTTGCGTGCGCGTGTAGAGTTCCGGCGCAACAGATGCGCACTACGCGGAAGTCATTGTACCGCGTAAGCATACGCGGAGGTCATTGATGGATATCAATAACCTCCGCGCCGGTGTGCGTATATCATCTAACGAGCAATTTAATTGGGACGCACATATGGCGTAAGACGCAGAGGTTATGAATTTGGGACCGCACAGTGTCAACACGCTATATTATAAATATTTTTTTCATACAGCTCCATACTCCGTTGGTGAAATCAATATTCTATTATTGACATAGATAAAGAAAGTTTACATATGCATTGGGATATACACGTGTGATCGAATATATGCTTGAGTCGCTCGGCCTATCTCGAACAAAATAGCCATGCGTAGCTATTGAAAAACGAGAGGATTCGTCGTACTATCACGGCAATTTTTGACACGAAGATATAGGGATGATGACGCTGTGGACCGTAGACAGCGAATGGTGATTTTTATGTTAAATGTGTTGTTGTCTTATGACTCTTTATGCGTGATATTATATATCTCACACGGAAAAGGCTTTATATAATGTTTATTATTATACTTTACTTACCATCGTTGTCCCACTTTAATTGTGCTCGTGCCGTCTTCTTAATATTAATAAATTTAATGCGAAACTTTCAGACACTTGACGAGCATTAGATATCGGTTTTAATGTGCGAAAATACAATTTCGCAATAAAATATTGGAAAATCCGAGATTAGGTTTCTATTTCACGATTATTGTATTGCTATTATTAGATTCTGTATCTTTATGTACATATACCAAGCATGTACCATGACAATACTGGAAAAACCCTATATCCGATACCAGTATTGCCATGAAGCATGATCAAACCTATTGTATATTCACACCCAAACTATACAGTCAGTGCATGCAACGGATAGCGTTTTGTATCACATACACACATTAAGGCGTCAGAAGTGACACGGATATAAATGAAGAGGGAAAATACGCAAGTGAATCACTTTGACCTGTTCCATGCCGCAATTATAGACTCGGACTATAATACGTATATAATAAAATTTATATATTTTATTATAGAGGACAATGCCGGATAATTATAGAAACTATATATGTTCAGGTGAAAGAAAAATCCGAGCGGAAAATGTTGGATGATATTCGCGTTGCAAAGTTTACTCAGCGGTAAGAGTTCCTTATATTTAGTGTACACGTACAGTTATCAATTATTGATTTAATAGGTGAAGCAATGACCTTGAACTTTTCTTTTGTTATTTATATCAAAAAGGCTAACCGTTTAACGTTTGCATGAATACACACATGTAGTACTATTAGTACTGTTGCTAAATCATGTTTAAAAAAAAAATGATATCATTAGGCATTATGGATTTGTTGTGAATCATATCGCCGATATGACTGGTTTATATTAACTGTCATATGTACATGTACAAAGAATTTTGACTAATTCAAGGACATACAGTATTGTGTAAAATATAGTACATAAGGTGCACATATCAAGAGGAAAAACGCTCGGTGTTTATTACAACTAAAATAAACACTGGGGTGATAACACCTCACTGAATGACTAGGTTCTGCATATTATAGGCCTACTTGCATGCCAACCCATGTGCATGCAAACTTTGAGGTACAACATTTTTACACATTTGCACATTGAAACATATGTGAGTGGACGCGGCGAATCAGCCGTAAACTCGGCAAATTGTATTCTGAGTTAAAGTGTAAAATGTATGTGAAGGTCGTATTCATGGTTACGGTTCGCTATCTCTAAGGTTCGCTATCTCTAAGGTTCGCTATCTCTAAGGTTCGTTATCACTAATTACGAAAAAGGTCCGCTATCTCTAAGGTTCGTTATCACTAATTTCGATTAGGGTTCGCTATACCTAAGGTTCGTTATCACTAATTTTAAATAAGGTCCGCTATCTCTAATTTGGAAAAAGGTCCGCTATCACTAATTTATTGAAGGTTCGCTATCTCTAAGGTTCGCTATCACTAATTTAAAATAAGGTCCGCTATCTCTAATTTTAACAATCCTGGTATCCCTAAGGTTCGCTATCTCTAATTTCAAATAAGGTCCGCTATCTCTAAGGTTCGCTATCTCTAAGGTTCGCTATCTCTAAGGTTCGCTATCACTAATTTTAAATAAGGTTCGCTATCTCTAATTTCAAACAAGGTTCGCTATCTCTAATTTATAATAAGGTTCGCTATCTCTAATTTTAAATAAGGTTCGCTATCTCTAATTTCAAACAAGGTTCGCTATCTCTAATTTATAATAAGGTTCGCTATCTCTAATTTTAAATAAGGTTCGCTATATCTAATTTTAAATAAGGTTCGCTATATCTAATTCCAAATAGGGTTCGCTATCTCTAATTTTATATAAAGCCCGCTTCATATCTGTAATTGAAAATAAAATTCGCTATTTTAAAATAAAGCCCGCTATTTCTAATTAAAAATAAGGCCCGCTATAAGGCCCATCTAATTTAAAATAGGACCCGTTATTTCTAATTTACTGTAAGGTTCGCTATGATCATTAATTTTATTTTAATAAACATGATAAAGTTTGCAAGATCGCTATACTGGTCCGGTCCGAACAACCCAGAAAGAGATTTGAATCAGTTCACCGTCGCGTACCAGTATAGGCCTACAATTGACAGCCGATCGCGTTGCGCTCAGGTGTTGGGGATATATGTTGTGTCCCCCTAAGAAGTGAGAAACCTTTCCAAAATGAAGACCTAATTAAAGTCATTTGGTGGACCATTTTGGCACAAGTTTTTTCTGTTATAATTGTAGGCCTATAAAATAATTGTGTTAAACATAAAGTAGCGGGTGACAAAAACGAAATCGGCGACTTGTTTATCCACTATTGTCTATGCAGGGGGAGGTGTCTGAGGAAGTTGGAAAATTGGAAAATTTTCCAAAATTAAGGAAATTAAGTTCCAATTGAAGCCATTTGATGCATCATAATTTATTCACACTATTTTACTTGATCAAACCAGAGAATATCTTCTCTGATCCAGTGGCGTAGCTGCCGGGGGGCAGGGGCAATTGCCCCCTGGCAAAAATTGCCTATTTGGGCACCCGCCCCCTCAGACCCTGCGAGAGAGAGAGAGAGAGGAAAAAAGAGAAGGGGGAGATAGGGAGAGGAGGGGAAAAGAGATGGGGAATCCATATTCGATTATTATCATTAAGCATGGCAAAAATTGTCTATTTGGGCCCCCGCCCCCCTAGTGCGGGGAAAAAAGAGAAAGGATGGAGAAAGAGGAAAAAGATGGGGAAGAGAAGGGAAAGAGAAAGAGGGAATCCATAGGCCTACGATATGTAGGGCCATATACGATTATTATCAATATACTCGACAATATACTTGTACTGACTTCTTGAAGACAAAGAAATATAAATCTTTTGAAATGCTAATTGCACAAAAGCACCTGTAGGAACAGTATATTGACTAAAACAATAAAATGGTCAACCCAAAAAGAAAAGTCGAAAAAGGTGGTCAAGAAGGCTGTGTCCGACATGTTTCTTGTAGCATGCCCCAACCGAAAATTTTCAGTATCGATACAAAATTGGCCGATTATAAGTCATTTACCATTGAGCTATTTCAAACTTGGGGCCGGATTTACGATTAGACCAGATGGGTACCGGGTCCAGGCCCCTAAAATAGCCTAAGGTATGTTCCCCAAAATACCATGTTTTGGACCGAAATATGGCAATATTGCTAAATCTTGCGCGCTTCGCGCGCACTGACCTTTACGTAAAATTTACCTTCATTTTGGGTTCAAATTGTCTGAAATTGGACATTTTTAGCGAGCTTTGCACGCACTTTAACCAGGAAATTAGCAAGAATTATGGCCAAAATTCATTTCTATTAAGACCAAATTAGTAATAAAAAAGCAAATTTTTCTCAGTAATAACCCGGTTTACCATTTTCTCTCTTGGGCCACTGTATTGCCAAATTTAAACGTATTTACCTTTGTTTTTTATTTTTCTCTGATATATTTGAAAGTGTATACTTTTCTTTGAAAGTACACTTTCTTTTCGATGGGGGTGCGTCGCACCACTCGCACCTACCCCCATTTTCGTTTGGTGGATTTGGGCCCCGCCCCATGCCCCCTGGAAAAAATCCCAGCTACGCCACTGCTCTGATCACACGCATACATGAAGAACCACGAATATCAGTAAGTGACTTCTGACATCATTTAACCTTTACGTCATGTTGACTTTTTCATGTTCCCTTCACATTTGACCTCATATGACCTTTGACATTGTGTAACCACAGGTTGACCTTTTCATGCCCCCTCATATCAAGGATGATTTGCACAAAGTTAAAGCCCATTAAGGGCCCATTTTTACATTTGAACTCGTTTGACCTTTGACCTCGGATAAACTCAGCTTTACTTTTCATGTTCACCTCATATCAAGGATTATTTGCACCAATTTTAGGCCCATTTTAGCATTTGACTTTTGACCTTGTCATGTTTTTCTCATATCAAGGAAGCTTTGCACTAAGATGAAGTCCATTCAGGCAAATTTGAGCATGTATCCCTAATCGGAGCTGTTATTAAATTGGAAATGAATGTAGGCCTATTCCCGGCAAACGCACGTACAGCGAAAAACCTGGTGGCGTCCATGCACGCGCTTGTGGATGTCCTAATTTTTTCACGTGCATTTTAAATAGATAAAGACACGAAAACGCATGGAATGCTCCTTAAATGGTACATACCACCCAAAAAAAACTTTCCACAGACTTTAGGTGCTAAATAGGGGTCGCATTTTTAGGCCATACGTCGAGTTACTTCCATCTTTAAATATATCATTGATATCATCAAAATCAGAACAGGGGGTCCTTTATGCAATTTATATCTTCCAAACAACATGTGATGGAAAGGAAAACAAGGATTTTTTCCCAACAAAAGGGGTCACTTTGGGGTCATTGTCATTTGGAACATCCTACCATAAAGCAGTTACATCAATAACACATCCGGCTTCAGATCGGCAGCTTTACCAGCCACCCGAAGACCGCAGCCTCCTGCTTCCATCAACAGGTGGTAACTCCCACATCAAGTTTATAGTAGCAGGCCATGAAAATATTGATGACAAAATTCTCTATCTTGTAATTTAGTTTTAGTGTGTTTAAGAAACGGCTTTTTTTTTAAGAGTTCGTGTACTTTATGTGTATATTTTCACCCGTATAAACTATTCAACTCGAGGGCGCCTTTCCCGCTTTATTTAAAATAATTTTAAGTCAGAGATAGTGGGCTAATTTAAATTAGAAAGAGCGAACTTTATTGAAAATTAGAGATGTATAGTGGGCTTTATATAAAATTAGGAATAGCGGGCGCTATTTAAAATTAGAGATAGCGGACCTTATTTGAAATTAGAGATAGCGGACCTTATTTGAAATTAGAGATAGCGGACCTTATTTAAAATTAGAGATAGCGGACCTTATTTGAAATTAGAGATAGCGGACCTTTTTTAAAATTAGAGATAGCGGACCTTTTGTAACATTAGAGATAGCGGACCTTTTTTCAAATTAGAGATAGCGGACCTTATTTAAAATTAGTGATAACGAACCTTAGGTATAGCGAACCCTAATCGAAAGTAGTGATAACGAACCTTAGAGATAGCGAACCTTAATTAATTAGGGATAGCGAACCTTATTTAAAATTAGTGATAGCGAACCTTAGGTATAGCGAACCTTTATTGGACTCGAGTTAGTGATAACGAACCTTAGAGATAGCGAACCTTCAATAAATTAGTGATAGCGGACCTTATTCAAAATTAGTGATAGCGAACCTTATTTTAAATTAGTGATAGCGAACCTTATTTAAAATTAGTGATATCGAACCTTAGAACTAGCGAACCTTATTTTAAATTAGTGATATCGAACCTTAGAAGTAGCGGACCTTTTTTAGGTATAGCGAACCTTTTCTCTATTAGAGATAGCGGGATTCTGTCTCCATAGACTTTACACGTTAGTGATAGCGAACCTTAGAGATAGCGAACCTTAGAGATAGCGGACCTTAGAGATAGCGGGATGTCACCGTATTCATAGGTGTATCAATTCGTTGCGACAAGTATCTTATCAAACGCTGTTTAAATCAATTAATAATACTACTGCTGAAGAGGATAATAAGCTTCTGCCTATTTCTAAAATCCTGTTCAAGTGGTATATAACAAAGCATTGTATTTTGTCTATGTATGTATAATCAACAAATATGAACAATGAGAGGATATTTCTGAACCTCGTTGACTTGGGGATGATTTGAAATGACCGCCAATTATGACTGTTGGATATTTATTACCAGAAATGTAGAAAAAGAGACACACGTAGAACCGATAATAATACAATTTTGTCGAAGGAACATAGTTCAATAAATCATAACCCCGCTTTTGGATATCGTTTGAAGTCAAATGATATACCATTTTAAAGCTTATGATATATATTTTCTAAACACGAAATAAAACAAAATTGACTGGGGCCGACTTTACGGCTGATTCGCCGCGTCCAGTCACATATAGGTATGTAGTTCACTAATAAGATCTTGTCCTTGAAATTATGGAATGTGTGGTAAGCTATTAAAACTAAATTAGATCACATGGAGGATACCCATAGTGCAGTATATAGCGCGTGGTGCAGAAATTCATAGGGTGATATAGAGTGTATGCAATAAACCAACCGGAACGGTATAACAATTGAAATGGCAGCCATGCTGGAGGACAGTTCTGAGATAACTTAAGATGACAGAGAGACAGGTCTCTAGATCGATTCCACAACCATTCATACCTATCACACGTTTTATTGTATTATCATGCGAATTTTCCCGTGGTACCTTATGGAGGACAGAATTTTATTTAAATGAGGATGACTCTTTTATGAGTGACGTCGTTGCATATACCCTCTATAAGACAACGGTTAAGGCCGGCTTACACGATGCAATTTTCCATGCAATTGCCTGTTGCACAGACCTTGGAAAAAGATTGCTTCGTGTATTTTGGATTTGCAAGGAATTAATCCCCCAAGCATCAGGCAAAATAATCCCCCGAGCAACAGGCAAAAAGGTAGAGACATGCTCTACTTTCAAGGTTGTTGCATGCAATCTAACCTCCTTCAGCCAATCAGCTGAGTGAACAACGGCTGATCACTGCATTCATTTGGGAATGTGTAGGGACCAGCTTGATTCACCATCCACAACATGATAAATGTGTGCACATGCTACATTATAATACACTTGTAGGCCTATGTTGTTGTTGGTGGTGGTGTTTAGCCCTTTTGATCTTAGTTTTCCTTAGCCTTTTATTTATGGAAAATTGTATAGATATACAGGAGAGGATGGCAATCTTTTGCTTTCAGGACAACACATGAGCCATTTTGATATTAATACGAAAATCATTAACCACTACTTATGTTTTGAGTATATCCCAAACCTATGGCCACGCTCAAGGAATTGCAAGGCCGAACATTGCTTCTTCTATTTTGATCAATTGCACAGCTTCATGGTCAGTGAGCACATAATCTCACCCACTAAGTAATGGGCCTTGCAATGGAAATTTCATCGTGTAAGCCCACCTTTAGCAAAAAACAAGTGGCATTGTTATTGTAAATATTTAATGGTAAGTGGCCTACTTCTGAGTAATTGTGGATTTTGAACAATTCTAAAGAAAACCGAAAAAAGAAAGATCCTGAAAACATCTATGATCAACCCATCACGCCCTCTACGGCAGTCCCTGTTGCCTATAAAAGAAAACAGTCAGATTGGATGGGTTGCCAGTCAGAAATCCTTCACAAATCCAAGGATCATACTAGCTTCTGCAGTGATTTTATTAATGTGATTCGACCACCTGAGGTTACTAGTGATCTCAATACCCAAGTTGTTGTGTGAAGATGTTTCTTGCAGCGTTGCATTGCCCAGTGTGTATTTAAAGTGTTTGCATTGTCTTGTATGGGATATTTTCAAGGTGTAGCATTTTTCTGTTTTAAATGTCATCTGCCAGTTATTTTGCCATGTGGTTAAAGTGTCGAGGTCGGTTTAAAGTTGTTGTAATGAGCGTCTGTGTCATTTTTGATGGGCTTATATTGGACGCAGTCGCCTGCAAATAACGTAACTGTTGATAAGATGTTGAGAGGGAGATTATTGATGTAGAGCAAAAATAGAAGAGGTCCTAATCTGAGTTCTCCCCGTCAATGACCACCCCCATGTTTGCGAATTTTAAAAGGTTGGTGATCCATGAATGTATGTTGCCTGTGAGTGTGTAAACCAAATCGTTAAATGTCTGTTTGTCTGTCAGAATCATGTAGATCACCGGCATCCGGTCGCTTATTCCAGGAACCAGAATGCAGTTTTCTACCAGTGAAGGATTGCTTGTAAAAAACAAGTCAAGACTGTTCGTGTGTCTGGTTCGTTCTCGCACCATGTTCCAAAGAAATTATCTGGAATATCTCCAATAATTTATGGCACACTTTAGGATTCTTACCAGTGAGTGTTTCTTAGCAAATGTCTGGCCAATTAAAATTACCGGCTAGGCAGATGACTGTACCCTGGTCAACTTTCATGCGGCTAAGAGATAATCTCAATTGTTCTAAACAGTTTGGATCTCGCTCACTTAAAGTTTGGTTAAAGGCTCCAATAATAAATGTTCTTACAACCAGTTAACTGGAGGCTGACCCAAACAACTTCACACTAGGTATCAACTTCAATTTAGTGTGTACCGATCAAGTCTTCTTAGCACCACAAACACACTACCTTTACGCCCTGTTTCCCGATCTCTACGGAAATGGATGGAAGACTTCATTACTGGATATGTGACTCTTGAGCCATGGTTCCGTCCCTATGATGATATGTGGGTTGTGGTTCTCGCTAACACATTAACACTGGCAGCCAGTGCTTCCGTTTTTTACCACGTATGCTCTCGCAGTTGACCACCATAGTTCTAAGGGAATTGAAACGTTGTTTGTCAACTTCAGATGTTTGTTTCTTTTGAATGAAAGATGAAGCATGTGTTGGGGGAAACTCACCTAAAACGAGAGCTGGGTGGGGGAAACTTGTCCCCCATCCAACTGATTTCGGTCAGTATATTAAATAAAAGAACATATTGTTTTCATTTTTTACCATCAGGTACAAAAGATGTCGGGGACTGTTACCTCCATTGCATTTGCAGATCTCAAATTCAAAGAAATAATTGGCAAGGGAGGTTCTAGTACAGTCTACAAAGTACAATGGACTAAGAAAGAACGAGATAATACTACAGATGAACTTGTACACAGTCGCAGAAAAACCATATTAGCTGCTGCAAAACGCCTCAACAGAGTATCAAAATCAGAACTAGACATATTATCAAGACTTCGTCACCCAACTATCGTCAAACTTTTGGGTGTAGTTGATGAAAAGCCCGACTTTTTCTTAGTATTTGAGTTATGTGACGGCGGAGAGTTAAGATATTACCTAAAAAACAACGCAAAGGATGGTCTTCACATTTGTCTTATCACTGCTTGGGGAGAGCAGGCCGCAAGAGCAATTGAATACCTACACAAGAAACAAGTTATTCACCGTGATGTGAAATCGAATAATTTTTTGATCACCGGATCAAAAAATTTGAAATTATGTGACTTTGGACTAGCCAAAGAAGCAGATTCGACGGTCACAACGAAAGCAAAAGGAACGTGGGGATGGGTAGCACCAGAGGTGTTTACTGAAAATCACCTATCGCCGTCATCTGATATCTTCGCCTATGCAACCATGATCTGGGAGCTTCTAACATGTTTGGTGCCATTTGCTAGAGCCCCGTATGAAGAGGTCTGGAAGAGAGTATGTGACCAAGATGAACGGCCGCAAATCCCAGATGATTGTCCTGACCAGATTGCCGAATTAATGACACAATGTTGGCAAGCAGACAGAACCAAACGTCCTACAAGTGAGCAGGTTGTTCAAGTCATCTCTGAATACAGGAAACAAATTCAAGGTAGGCATTTTTTGACGTTTTTATAAATATCTTGTTATAGGGTATAATCCTTGATATTAAACATAAAAACAAAATTCGTACTTCGTAGTATAAGTGGCCAAAAAAGAGAAGTAATAAATATGATGAGGATGAGAAGTCGACCGTCATATGAAAATATTGACCCTTTGTATTGAAGATACATGAAGTTTCTCAAAGACCTAAACATTGTAGATCTTTTCTTCCCAGCTATATACATCATTAGGTTAAATAATGTCAATCTTAAAATTGGTACTATATAGCGAATTTAAAAAAAAATCTACATTATTTATCATCAGAAGGACATTCCTCGTATTCAGCATGACGTCGGATGCGATATCGACATTTTGACGAAAAAAATGACATGCCACAGTAATATGTTATAATGCCTAAGTATAAATTAAAACATCCAAATCAAAACGGAATACAATTTCTTTGAAAGCTGACACATCACTTATTTTGACAAAATAAATCATATAATGTCAAATAATAATTATCACACTGTATCATTTGTGTGACACACCCTGTATTTATTTATATATTTATTTATCTATTTTATTTTATTTATTTACCTAAAGAACAACATGATGAAGATGTTTTGCAGAAAACGCTTCCACGCACTAAGATCAATGGAGTAGTCAATGACGTCGGTGGTAAGAATTAAAATAATTATTTAAATAAATGGATCATAAACTCAAATCACATATTAACTGGGAGAGGGAAAATAAAGATTATAAACGGTATCAACGCAATGCTCATTATTCTGGTTGCAACTGGTAATATGTTACAAATTACTATGTCTTGCCGTGTATATGTGAGCAGCTAGTGCAGCTACCATTATTGCACCGGTATATTTCTTGATTTCGACAGTCCATTAGCACTGTTTGCTTGAACGTCCTCTCCCTGCTCCTAGAATTAGTCAATAAAACTCAGATAGGAAAGATTTCCATATGTTGACTATTTGATTCATTGTTCCTCGTTTTTGTTGTTGCCAAAATAGTGTCAAATTTGAAATTTCTGATCCTGTTTATTTAATGATTTGGGCCAACGTAGTCAGGTACTTTCTGTTAAGTTTGTGGCCATGCGGGTCTGGCAATGCACTTTAAAGATATTCATTTGATGGTCACAGCGTAGGATACTAGTAAACATTAAATCCAATAAATTATTTACTTGAGATCAGATAAGGTACGGTAGTACTTTTCAGGTTGCCTTTTGTTAGACGTAGAAAAATGTCCTCCACCAATCTTTTGGTCACTCCTCTTCTCTTGGATCTTCGTACACAAGTCTATTTAGCAGATTAATGTATCTGGTATTGATAAAGTATGTCATGAACACTTTCTTTAACATGTGTTCTTTCTATTGGGAGCACGGTGGCCTAGCGGAACGGGCACTGACTCATAATTGGAAGGCTGCGGGTTCGAGCCCCGGCGACGTCATCGTGCTGTGCCCTTGAGTAAGGCACTTTATCTCGATTACTCCTCTCCACCCAGGTGTTTAAATGGGTACCGGCATTCTTAAATGCTGGGAAGGTAACACACTCGCTGTAGAGGAGGTGTAGCGATCCCCTATAGCAACATTACATGGAGGAGTCTGGCCCAATCGCCAATGAAAGAGAGATGGGCACGCCGAATACTGTTTATACAGGATCGTCTCCTTTACCTTTTTTCTCTTTCTATTAATGTTTTACAGACACCCAAATAGCTGTAGACGCACTACATGGAACCAACATTGCCAAGCTAAAGTCAATCATGCTTCTGAGGTCCGAAAGCGATGATGTGGCTCACAAGTTCACGATTTTTCATGGCGACAGAGATCTTGAAGACCACTTGACTCTCTTGGATTATGACATCGGGGAAGACGAAATCTTGAATTTGAAGCGGACGATAAAGGTGTTGATTAACATGACGGATGCATCAGGACTTGGTAATTTTAAGGGAATACTGAATCACACCAATTAACCAAACAGTCTTATAGGGGTAATTTATAGTGAGAAAAAAGATCCTAAACATACAGTAATCATATTTTTTTTTGCTATATTCTTTACTCACCAATTATCCAATTGAATTTAGCTACATCCAATGAGATCAGAGCACTTCTGACAGATACCATCGGTAGCATCAAATCCAAGGCCGGCGGCTACAGGGAGGCTCGTCTCTTCTTAGCACAACAATATCTAGTAGACAACACCAAGATTGCTGAGTGCACAGAAGAAGATGAAGTTCAACTGTCTCTTGAATATCCAATCAAGATATGTGTGGCTTTTCACGGTATAATATTTAACACTTGCACTTCTTTATCATCATCTTCTCCATTCCTTCTTTGTGTGCTTTCTCATTATTCACACGTCCTGCCATGTATTCAAATGTCAATTGATCTGTATGCAAATTTTACATTTGCTTAAAATACTGTGCAATTTTTCAAAAACAAAAAATGATATGTGACATGATCTAGTCCATGGTGGCCAAAGGCGGCAAATTTGAAACTGGGACAAAACTTCAAAAGCAAGTATGCCAGACCTCAACTGTTTCAGAATTAGATAGCCTATCGTTTGTTTAAGGTTATAATTGTAGTAACTCAGTTTTCAAAAATGCCTCCTTTGACCCCCATGGACCAGATCCTGTCACATAGTATGTAAAAATAAATATCACATTATTAAACGGGAACAGAAGAGAGGACGAAATTTGAACTCTTATTTTAAGATAATGGTTTAACACGAACTGGGGGATAAATAAGGGTGATGTTTGTGAAGTCCTTGTATTATTCCCTGGCCAAAAAAAATCCACGTCTCCTTGGACAAAAGAAGTTTACAGAACATTAGCTGAAATTGTTCCCGGGAAATTATTGCACATCTCGTTTCTCTCTTTCTCTTTTTCTGAAGACGAAGAAGACAAACACGAGGGAATGTTTTACCCTTCGCAAACAATTCGTGACATAAAGATGACCATGTCGGATGAAGACGAATGTCAATCAGATGCAATATCTCGCAATGGAATTCAACTTGAGGACCATGCGACAATAGCAGAGTGTGGTATAAAAAACAACGACATACTTGAAGGTAGTGTATGGGAAAATCATAAGCATTGTAATTTATCATGAGCTCGTGTTTATACGATTTATCTTACTTTACATGTTTACAAGCAAAGATTATTGAATTACAATAAAAATTATAACATACGAATAGTAGCTAGTAGAGGTGGCAAAAATCAACTGTCCTTTAGGGTACAAACTCACAAGCCTTTACAAATGATAAAGATGGAAATTATTTTGAAAAATATAAAAATGATAAAGTTAAGATCAATTAAATTGTTAAGGAGTTGCTAAATGTGCTTATTTAGAAGACCAAACATTTTAGTTTTTCCGAGGTTTTCAGTAACATCCATTTGAGTTCACAAGGAAACTATAGTTTAAAAGTAAATAAAAGTTAGATCATTATAATAAGTATGATAAATCATGTTTATAAGGAGTTAAATGATACTGTTGCTTAAAATAAATCGTGTATTAAATCATGTACTGATTTTTAAATGAATCATGTATGCACCTGCCATTAGTTGCCAGGTTCGAATATCGGAACATTTAAATTCTAACAAGCAGTGGAGTCCCAGTACGGAAATGTTGCGAATATAATTAGTGAATTTATTTAAGATTAAATTCTCATATACTTTTGTTAAGCCGATATCAGATTTGTAAAATTAAATTCACTTAACATAGGTTGGAAATGGAGGCCGGAACACACTATCTGGCATGTCTGGGGATACTATATTGGATTATGCTGGGTGATGGATGAGCAGCTTGCTATTTGTACGAGGGGCAGAGTAGAGGTACATCAGGTGACGGTAGCAGAGACCCATCTTCTGTACAGATTGCAATCAGATGGACATTTCAATCCGTATAAAGTGGCAGTAAATGGATCCAAACCTGATAGGGTATTTGTTCTAGGCTTCGATGGTGATGTATATCAGTTTCCTTGCCATGAATCATCTCATCATGATAGCAAATTCAAGGTGACAGGTGAAGACGAAAGCGCCATCGCCGTTGCGTCAAACTTTACAACAGTTGTGATAGGCATCAATGGTTATGACAATAGTGGAGCCATGTTAGTACTTAGACTGCCCGATTTTAACCAACAACAGCGCGTCAATCTTGACTTTATTCCATTGGATCTTTGTATTACCACGGAAAACTTACTAGCTATGGGTGAACAACAGATACTGTGGAAGAACCTGAATGGTATGGATGACAATATCTACAAGCTAAAACCACCAGATGGGTTTGAATTCAACGGTGTGGCTTCTGTACATATTTCAAGGCAATGCTATGTTTGGGGATTAAATGTAGTCAATGCCAAGATGTCACTGTTCAAATATACCCGTGAAAATGATGCTGAGGGCAATGCACGTCTAATCAACTCAGGATTTGTCATTCAACATCAAGATCGAGGTCTATACTGCAGTGCTATATCGATTTCATCAGGTGGTATGATTGCCTGCACTGATGCAGACGACGATGTAGTGATATACACTCTTGGGTGAGTTTGTTTGTATTATCATGGCGCTCCATTTCTCAGATGTTGTGTTTTAATTTACTAATATTAGTTTCTTAAAGGCATAATCTGCAGGGATTTTGGACTATAAGAGTTAAGACCATTATTCATTCTTATGGTGTTTTTTTGCACAATTAAGTAAATTGATAATAATGTATGCAAGTAAAATAATATACTTAATTTACGGACATATTTTAAGTTAATAATATAGTGTGTTTTTATGTCCTGGACAGCAATACACAATTGGATCTTAATAGGAGCGTGAAGCTATCGGTGAAGAATCTTCAGGGTAAGTGTCAACTTGCGTCTTCTAATAATCTTCAACCACGATAACGATAAAGTCAGGAAAATCGTGCTTTTTGTCTTGAGTCGATATACTAAAATAGCTAAGCTAAAAAATGATGGTGTTAAAACCCCGCACTTGTAGCTATGTCAAACCGATGCCACGTAGCGGTTAGCAATATGGTATGTCTGCTATAAAGTTATCAGTATCACTTATATACCAGATCATACATGTTCACAGAATTAACAGCGTTATCTAGCACGATGTTATATCACTCCATACTTTCTCCCTCCCCTGCAGCTGATGTAGTCGGGCTCTCATTCACGCGCGGATGGGAAATAGTGTTCACTTTATGTTTGATACGGTTTCTAGACTGAAATTTTGCGTAGAACACGCTCCCGTAGTCCACTTTAATTAAAAATGTGCCCAAAGTGCTTTTTCCGGGGGTGCCCCCACAATGGGGGTCAAAATTACTAAAAATGTATTCTAAGGCCAATGGTGGTGATTTTGGTGTCTAAATATATGTTTATGGACTTATTTGAACGGCGCTCTCGGTCCGATGGTCGTGATTTGGGTGTAGGTATATGTTTGCGGACATAAAACAGTCATTTATATTGCTTATAAAAATCCAAAATGGCTGCCCTATGCCCAAAAATTCAAAATGGCGGTCAAAATGTCGAATATTAGTCTATATCATTTGAACGCCATTCTCAGGCCGATGGTGGTGATTTTGGTGTCCAGTTATATGTTAGGGGACATGACAAAGTCATTCAGCTAGTTTACAAAATCCAAAAAAGTTGCCCTATGGTCCAGAATTCAAAATGGCGGCTAAAATAGTGAATTTTAGTAAAAATTACTTGAAAGATATTCTTAGGCCGATGGTAGCGATATTGGTGTCTAGGTATATGTTTCTGACATATAGGCCCCTATAGTGTACATGACCAAGTCATTTAGATGATGAAATCTTAAATGGCTGCCCTATGCTAAAAAATTCAAGTGGTGGTCAAAATTGCAAATTTTATATTGATTTTATCTAATTATCATATAGACACCCCAGCTCTTGGGACTTATTTTTGTTTTAAATCTAAGGTCGCCGTGTCACAATATAATCACTTGTAATTGGTACATAGATGCCCAAATTATTCAAAATGGCGCCATTAACCAAATAATAACATTTGATCTATTATGATTTAAAAAGGTGGCCAACTGTTGTATATCCCGTAAAAGGTAAGCGATTTCTATCTTTAAACTGGGGTATTTGAAGATCGGCCATAATAAGAAACATAATAATCATTATAACGCAATTAAGGAAAGTGATTAACCCTAGAACTACGTAGGAGGTTGCATGTACCACCCCTAAGGTTTTCCATCCGCCATATATAAAAAAACAACACGCGTCTTTACGCCCAAACGACTTAAACTAATCGTAGATCCATCATGTACGCTCTTTTAAGTGATACAATTTTTACCCCAGCACCTTACCCGGGGTATGTCCGACCATCAAAGATGATTGATCATAGAGGGGGGGGGGGGGGGTGAGGCCCACCATAGGTTTCTACAGTAAATACAGTTTCATTTCACTCTTGTAAAATTATTCCAAGATATATTGACTTTTTACTTGTTAGTTAGGTTGAAATAGTCATTTTCTTTTATATTTATGAGACAATTCGGTGAAAATCGCATGTTCGTAGAATTTTTGGAAGAAGATCAATTTTGCCTATACTTTTGTAAATAACCAGAATTGAATACATGAATACAAAACCCACACAAGTCCATCGAAAGTGATTTTGAGAAAACTAAAAAACAAATGTGTATCATACATGCCGGGTATAGGCCATTTTGGATTTCACATGCTAATAGACCCACGTAAAGGGTTGATTTGGGTTCAACTTTTATACATATGATAGGCCAATGTATAAGCAACCATTGTCCATGCTTAACTCAATTTGGCCAAAGTATGGACTTGGGTGGGTTGTGCATTCATATATTCAATTTTGCAAGGATGTGCTCACATTATGACGTCATAGCGATATTATGTGGGGAATGTTTGTACTTCTTTTGGTATCACTGGATAGACAAAGACCCATAGCTATACATTGGTACCAAATACAATTGAAAATTAGGGGCATTTATTTAACCTGGAGTGACCAATCAATGCACTGGCACTGGTCTCCCTTGGTCCCCAGGTTCCCAGTTCTAGTGTTAAACGTACACATGTTTCCACTTTTGATTTGTTATGAGTTAAAATGAGTCCAGGGATGCCGTAGTTGAGAGGATATGTCTGCTGTTTATACAAATCATAAAAGCAGTTAACAATGCCATTTGCGACGAATATTACTCGCAGGATATGACATTTCGTGGATTTTCTGCATGGTCAAGAAGCCTTTGCTAGGGAGTGAACTTTTAGGCGTTTCTTCCTCTTGCCGCTATCACCATGATTGTATATAGCGACTGTTCCTTGGAGTCAATAGGTAACGGCGAAAGCTGGATTTGTTAGAAGCTGTAAGAAAGCCATCACATTCGCTTGTTTGGTAATAATATTGACCAAGACCTGATATCCTTCTGATAAAGGCGAGTATCCATTGAGCAAGGATAGATGATAAACAAATTTATAGTTGCCACTTTTAGCACATTAATTTCACTCATAACAGATCAAAAGTGGAAACGTGTGTAAGTTTAACCCTAGAACTACTGAGCCATATTTTGTAACACGGACTACAAAGGGGTGGGGTGTTGCAACCCCCCTAATTTTCAATTACAAACGTCATATGCCGTTATATTTGGTACCAAAGTATAGCTATAGGTCTACTCTCTCCAGTGATTCCAAAAAAGTCCACATTCCTCAGTCATAATATCGCTATGACGTCATAATGTGAGCACACCCTTGTAAAAATAGATTCGGCCAAAAAAATCTACGATTTTAAATCTAAAGTGCGATTTTCACCGAATTCTGCTCATAAATATAAAAGGAAATGACTATTTCAACCTAATTAACAAATAAAAAGTCAATATATCTTGGAATAATTTTACAAGAGTGAAATGAAAATCATGATGGGCCTCACCTCCCCCACCCCATGGCCATCTTTGATGGTCGGTCCTACTCCCGGGTAAGATGCTTGGGCAAACATTTTATCACTAAAATGAGCGCAATGGATGGATCTACGATTAACTTAAGTCGTTTGGACGTAAATACGCGTGTTTTTTTATGGCGGATGAAAAACCTTTGGGGTGGTACAACTCCCTGCTTAGTTCTAGGGTTTATCACTTTACTTATTGCGTTATAATGATTTCCATAATATGATGTTTCATATTATGGCCGCCAAGGTCTTCAAGTGCCCAGGTTTAGAGATAGAACTAGTTTACATTTTACGGGATATACAACATTTTCAATCGTCTTTGGACTACCTTTTAAAATCATAATAGATCAATGGACATCAAATGTGATCCTTATAGTGTTAGTTAGTATTAACATTTGGTTTAATGACGCCATTTTGAATATTTTGGGCATCTATGTTCCATTTATAAGTGATTATTATTGTAACACGGCGACTTTAGATTTAAAACAAAATTTAAGTCCCAAGAGCTGGGGTGTCTATAATGATAATTAGATAAAATCAATATAAAATTTGCAATTTTGGCCACCATTTGATTTTTTAGCATAGGGCAGCCATTCTAGATTTCATCAAGTATCTAAATGACTTGCCGTGGTCATGTACACTATAGGGGCCTATATGTCATAAACATATACCTAGACACCAATATCGCTACCATCAGCCTAAGAATATCTTTCAAGTAATTTTACTAAAATTCACTATTTTAGCCGCCATTTTGAATTTTGAACCATAGGGCAACATTTTTGGATTTTGTAAACTAGCTGAATGACTTTGTCATGTCCCCAAACATATAACTGGACACCAAAATCACCACCAGCGGCCTGAGAATGCCGTTCAAATGATATAGACTAATATTCGACATTTTGACCGCCATTTTGAATTTTTGGGCATAGGGCAGCCATTTTGGATTTTTATAAGCAATATAAATGACTGTTTCATGTCCGCAAACATATACCTACACCCAAATCACGACCATCGGACCGAGAGCGCCGTTCAAATAAGTTAGAATAATTTTCGGCATTTTGGCGGCCATTTTGAATTTTTTTTGTATAAGGCAGCCATTTTGGATTTTGATAAACTATGTAAATAACTTTTTCATGTCCACAGTCATATTCATAGACACTCAAATCACCACCATCGGCCTGATAAAGCCGTTCAAATAAGTTTGGCTAAAATTCACCATTTTGGCCGCCATTTTGAATTTTGGACCATAAGGAAGCCATTTTGGATTTCGTAAACTGTCATAATGACTTTTTCGTGTCCATAAACATATATTTAGACACCAAAATCACCACCATTGGCCTTAGAATACATTTTTAGTAATTTTGACCCCCATTGTAGGGGCACCCCCCGGAAAAAGCACTTTGGGCACATTTTTAATTAAAGTGGACTACGGGAGCGTGTTCTACGCAAAATTTCAGTCTAGAAACCGTATCAAACATAAAGTGAACACTATTTCCCATCCGCGCGTGAATGAGAGCCCGACTAATGAGTTCCCACTTATCCGAGGAACGAAACCGGTCCTGCTACCTTATCTTTTCAGTCTTAGTTCATGGAATGATTACAATATAGGCTTGCTACCACGCACCTGTATCATCTATTATCCGTAACATTCCACGAATTGGTTCTGATATAATAACAACCTTTTTACATGTACCTTCAAGCATGTATAAAACTTATACATGTTATGGCATATCAACACTGCTATAGTTTCTGAAATGTGTCTACATCATCATTTATCGGGCATAAGTAGTATAAGACGTCCCCCTAGAGCCCGGGGTGCAGGGGTGCTAGAGGTGCACCGGAAGTGACGTCACGTGACCTTTGACCCCGGAAGTGACGTCACGTGACCTTTGACCCGGAAGTGACGTCACGTGACCTTTGACCCGGAAATGACGTCACGTGACACCACGATATGAATATTCATGAAATGGGCGTGGCTAATTAGCATATATGAATATTCATGAGATAGGCGTGACTAATTAGAATATGAATATTCATGAGATGGGCGTGGCTAATTAGCACATATGAATATTCATGAGATGGGCGTGGCTAATTACCATATATGAATATTCATGAAGTGGGTGTGACTAATTAGCATATATGAATATTCATGAAGTGGGTGTGACTAATTTGCATATATGAATATTCATAATGTCACGATATGAATATTAATGAGACGGAATTTAAATATGCTAAATAAAGAGTCACTTTTAGTTTATTTCACGTTTATTTATTTCATCCAATTCATTTATATAATTTTAATTCATTTGAATTCATTTTATTTCAATGTAATTTATTTCATTTTAATTTAGTTCACTTCATTTCAACTCAATTCATGTCGTATTTAAATAAACAAAACAAATCTTATATTTATGAACGAAATTCATCCAACCCACGGTCCACTCTCAACCGAGCGAGATTTACCACCTCCGCTTTCGTGAAGAATTCCGTCGAATAGAAACCGGCGTGCATGGCGCGCATTAACGCCGGAGCGTCCATATGACCGTCACCGTCTCGATACCGTATGTCTCGCCATTTCTCTCGAAGTTCGGCGACGGTCGCGTCAAAATCGATCAAATTAAGGTCGAACCGTCGCAAACTGGCCACCTCCGTGAATATAGCCAACACGTATTCCGAATCCAAAGCCTCTTCCTCGTAGACGACGTCTTCGTCGCGATTCATCACGGCGCGTTCCAACTCGTCGCCGATTATAAAGTTCAGGAAATCGTGGAGTTGCTGCCGCTGTTCCTCTCTGACGTACTCGTCCCAAGCGTTGCGACGCGTAGAGTTGAAACCCATGTTTTCCCTTCAGTGTCCAGAGAGAGAATAGACCAGAATGCCAAGACTACCTTATGACATCGTTTGCGTCGGAAACCGAGTTGTTTGCGTCAATTGCGCGGGTAAATGCGTCCAATACGTCGATTGGATAACGAAATGCGTCGATTACGTAACAAGATGCGTCAATTGCGTAATAAAGTGCGTCAATCGCGTAACGAAATGCGTGACGCAAAAGCTTATATAAGCGGGTTATTTCACCTTTTAGTCATTTCCATCTTAACCTTCAAAGAGTCGACATGAATGCCTATAAACCTCACGCTTGTTCCCTGTGCGACAGGGCATTCTCGCGCAAGTACGATCTCGAGAGACACGAGCGAAACGTACACCCAGAAGATGAAGAGGATGATGAAGACGAGGAGGAAGAGGATTCCGACTCGGAAATCGAGGATGAGGTCTCGGACCGAGAGTCCGGCGACGACTTGGAAGATAACGAGGCTTATCGGGAATGGTACGAGGGAGCTAAAGAAGCTACGGATGATATGAGGAGGGAAAAATACGAAAAATACGTCGACGATGGCATGGACCCGGAGATGGCGATGGAAAAAGCCTACCTGAAGACCGTTTGTGCCGTAAAACGCGACTTTTTCGACCAGTACCGGACGTTTCTGCGGAATCACGGACGATCTCGAGGAAAAAATGGACAAAGGGGTCGAAGTGGACCGAGCCGTGAAGAGAACGATGGCCAAGCATCGATCCAAATTTGACGGGCTGTTCCAGTACGATGCGGACAAGGAGAACGTCGAGGATGATGCGATGGATGAAGACAGCGAAGATTAAATGTTCGCGTACTTTTAACGGCATGAAAAATGGAGAAACGAAATAAAAAAAAAAAATAAAAAATAGTACCAAGTCGCCTCGTCATTAATCATAATGAAAAAAAAAACCGCTAAAACCCGCTTATATAAGCTTTCGCGTTACGCATTTCGTTACGTGATTGACGCATTTTATTACGCAATCGACGCATTTCACCGCTCATTTACTCATTTCACTACTTCCGACCCAGTTGATGCATTTTCCGACACAACCAACCTGACTCTTAGTTGATAATTGCCAAGAAACTCGGTCGTATTAACGTATGAGCCCTCGTATGATCATAAAGCTTGATAACACTACTCGTGATAAAATGAACTCTACGCATCGCGATGCTTGGGACGAGTGTATCGAAGAGGATTTCTCAAACTTTATAATCGGCGACGAGTTTATAGAATCGCGACGAAGACATTGCTTACAAGGAAGTGGATTTAGATATGGAATACTTGATGGCTACAATAATGGAGGCTTTTGACCAGATCGATTTCGACGAGATGGGGAGACAAACGGTGTATATGACTTTTGTGTGACGTGTGAATTTGAAAATCTGAGTGTTGTACAGTTAAAACTTCCTCGGTGTTACGTAATCATGGTCAAGGTCATTCTGTACACTAGTGTACAAATAAAAAATTCTACTAAAATTGTATTGTTATTTCAAACATGTTTATTATTAATTAAGAAATAACAATTTTCTTGTGTTATAAATTAGCCTATAGTATTGTATTTATGTGCCGCGTAAACTTGAACTCGAAATCTGTGTTTTGTAAATTTAAACTTGTTGGAGTTACGTAATGATCAAGGTCACTCTGTACATACAAGAGGTAGAAAGGAAACTGTTCAGGAATTAATATATATTAACAGTCAAGGTCGAGTTATAGTAACTTAATAAGCATAAGAGGCTGATATTAAAATTTTATTTAATTTATTCATTCATTTTAACTTGATTTTTCTAATTTATCAGGCCTATATTTCGTTTTTTTGTTTTAGTAGATTTAACTCGCTTTAATTTTATGCCTACCGTATTTAGATTCCAATTCTTTATTACAAGACATTTTTTATGGAGTACATTTTTATATTGTATGGTAAAGTTGAATTTAATTTATGTTGATTTAATTAATTCAAATAAAAAAAAAGATTAATTCAAATGAAATGAATGAATTCAAATGAAATAAATTGAAATGAAATAAAAAGATTAATTCAAATGAAATGAATTATTTCAAATAAAATAAATTAAAATGTATTAAATAAAAGTGAATATTTCAATTTCGTCTCATTAATATTCATATCGTGACATTGTGAATTTTTCGCCACGCCCACTTCATGAATATTCATATACGCTAATTAGCCACGCCCATCTCATGAATATTCATTTCGTGCAAACTAGCCATATCCACTTCATGAATATTCATATATGCTAATTAGCCACACCCATCTCATGAATATTCATATGCTAATTAACCACGCCCATCTCATGAATATTCATATCGTGGTGTCACGTGACGTCACTTCCGGGTCAAAGGTCACGTGACGTCACTTCCGTGGTCAAAGGTCACGTGACGTCACTTCCGGTGCACCTCTTGCACCCCTGCACCCCGGGCTCTAGGGGGACGTCTTATACTACTGGCATATCTATGCTTTATCTTTGGTAGTTGAATATAATTAATATACATGCGTCCCCATGTCGTTTTGGGCCATCCCCCCATATTCATATAGCCGCCAAAAATGTCACATTATCTTCTTTTTTTCAAATGTTTCTTACGTCTAGCTTGCCTGAACTTGTCCAATTTTGACAAAATGCTACGTTTTGATATAATAATTCAATTAAAGATCTAGGATGTTTTGTTACCTAGGTAAAGCAGAAAGTCTCATATTGTCTAGTCTATTGCTCTTGATATAATTTGATGCATACACACAATTAAATGTCGGGTTAGGGCCCTATATGAAGGGTATGAAAACGTTTAGATAACATTTTCATAGAATATTTTTGAAAACTTGATGCAAAACATTCTAACAGAACGTTATTTAACTATGGACAAAATATTTTGCCAAACTGTTTGCCCAAAATAGTGTGCAATAATGTTGTTAAATGTATTGGTGATCTTTATATAACCCGACATTTAAATGTTATTAAAACGTTTTGAATAAACATTTCAAGAACATTTTTGTGTTTGCTGGGTACCTAGGTTATGAAACATCCTATTTTTTTGGGTCAAAATTTGAAACACTGATTTTGATCTTTAGACCCTGATGGAGCCAAAAATTTGACTTTTGACTTATGTAGGTTAAACTACTTTTTCTGAATTTGAATTCGTATGACTAGAGGTATGGGTTGTAAAACAATTTGAACAAGTTTGAACTTTGAATCTGCACAAAGTTCGGTGACATTTTCCCGCCAAAACTACTTCGGTTCAATTGGTATCACACATTTCTGTGTAGAATACCTATGGAACACTATAACAGTGCAGCTTTGTCTCCTTAAGTGGTACCTCCCAACATGGGCGTCAATCCCGAAGGGAAAGGGGCGTGTGCCCCTCACCTTTCGGCAAAATGACCAATTTTTTGTTCTTTTCAGCCACTTTTTAACCATTTTGACCGGTTGTCCCCAACACATTTCAAGCCGGATTGGCGCTAATGCTTCCCAACCTACCTGGCTCAGACACTATAAAGCATTGGCATCATGTTGAAATAATTGAAAATTTGGAATCATGTATGTTGGGGAAATGTTATTATTTATTTGATATAGACACGTAAATTCATTTTGAACTCATTAAATACTTTTCTCGCGAAGAGGATGATTTTTATATTCCACCAGACACAATTAACACGTAACTGTCATTATTTTATTTGCATTAGGTGAATATGTACAAGTCGACGCATTTTCTAACGATACCATTGCGACAATTCGGACCAAAGCTGGGATTCCACCTGATACACAGTTGTTTTATGACGCTCTCTGGTTAGAGGACCATGATGCCATTCGTACATACCGTATTGAAAATGGAGCTGAACTCCGTGCTGAATTGGAGCGGGACATGATTCTGAAATGTTTGGATGTAGAAGGTAAAATCACACATATATTTCTTTCTTTTAGGTTTTTATGATGATAGTTATAAAGTTTGGTAATATGAGTGTCACTAACAAAATTATGTTTCAACTCTTATTACTTCATTTCTGTATAAGGCAGCTTCGTAATAAATATGCCTCATTATACATTGGTCACCTACAAATGAGACCAGAATTATATTGACACTTATCCCAAGTACAAATCATCTTAATTGACCAAACAGTAAATCAAGGTCACTTCACATTGGTTTCCTGATGCCGTCTTGTTAGATATCTCCACAGATTTGCTATTCCAATTAACTAAATCTCTGTTTCATTTTCCTGCGTCTGCAACAACTGACAAATAGTAAAAAGTATTGAAACTAGATTACAGGCAATAACAGTGGGAGGGTTTGAGGGTTTTAATAGCTTAACAAATTAAGCTATTTTAGGGACACCTCTGTAGATTGCTTTGTTCATTTTGTTTTTGTTTCATTTTACTATAGTGGCGTGGCGAGGGGGCACGGAGGGGGCACCGCCGAAATGATGGTTTATAAAAAAAATCGATTCTGCGCCCCCACCAAGCGGTAAAAGTAAAACATTTTGCTCACTCCGCGCGCAATTGTTTCAAGAATTGGGGATCTAGGGGCACAATTATGCATCCTTGCCCCGGGCGCCACAACCCTAGCTACGCCACTGTTTTTCTAATTCAGCTTTGAAATGATTGAAACCAAACAAGAAATGTCTTTAAAAAGACAACACCATTGTACCCAGCTTGGTTCCTGTCTGGTTAGATAATTGCTCATTATAATTGTTGAATTAGTGATTGACATCTTATCAGTAGCCTGGATCAGCAGGGGTGCATTTATATCATTTTTCATAGAGCAATTGTTCAAAATATTTAATGTCAAATGGTTCCTAAAAACCTTATTTGTGAATGGATTTTTATCGTTGACAAAACAAAATGTACGTTTAATATCATGTCAATTATTCCATTAACAGCAATTTCCTAAGTTTCCATCCATAAATAATCACAGAGTATAATCTGTTTACAAAATAAGTGTTTATTGTCAGATTACCAATTAACCATTATCAGTATAGCTGGTAGGGTGCCAAATCCAGACCTTGCTAATAGTTAGTCAGAAACAGGTATTTTGTCCTGTAGTCCCTGGCAACCCAGTCTGCTTGTGGCTCACTCGCAAACATACACGACAGAAACCGGCTGTGAAGGAGCCTATATGCACGTAAACAACTTCCTTATAACATGTATAATAAAATCCGATTTTGAGTATAATAAAGAAAGTCATGCATATGCAAAATGAAGCAATTACCTATTGCTAACTTGGTAAAATGCATACTCGTAGCCCAATCTTGTACATCATAGCACCCAGTTTTGGTTTGTGGTTTCGAAATGTTGCAATTAAACATCAGTTCTTTCAAATATGAAACGCTAAAACCCAAATCTAGACCAAACAATCATATATTTAGAAAGATATAGCAAACCTTCCATGATAGAGATAGGACCCAAGACAAAGTACACCCAAATTAAGTGTCAATTCAGAATTATCCCACCATGGTGGAAAAACATGCCAAAGTTCGGCATTATGAACTTTGAAAAGCGCTGCCATTAACAGTAGTTGATTACTAGTAGTATAGAAACAAATATGAACGGTTGAGGTAGAATTTTGTGCAAGAACCCCGTAGACAACTTTGCAACCGAATTTAAAATGGAACAGGTCGACTTTAATATTTTGTTGTGGCATCGTAATCAATTACAATACCATTGACGTCAATGGTATTGTAATTGATGCCACAATGTTTTCGATTTGCGCACTCAACGGGAATTCAGGACAAGAAATCTAGAAACCTGACGATGACGTAGACCAAGTAAATGCCGCCTAATGCCCATTAGCGCCAATCCGGCTGAAATGTGGTCCGAATTGTCAAAAAGTGGTTGAAAAGAACAAAAAATGGTTCATTTTGCTGAAAGGTGTGGGGACACGCCCCATATCCCCCTGGATTGACGGCCATGCTTATGCCATTGTAACTTCATGTTAGATTTGAATACCATTATACTAGCGATGAACTACAGTACATTTCGTGTAATGTAAATTATAATGATATTGGTCTCGTATGCATTCAGTTGTATTTTTTTAATAGCATATTTGATTGGATAATCAGTATGCTATTATATATTTTCGTACAATTCAGGTAACAATATGCCTAGGACGGTTAGAGTATGCCCCAGTCACACTCTAAAGGACTTGAAAGCTATGCTCAGGAGAGGAATTTTAGATATTCCGTCAGAATCACAATTGACATACGATTCAACCATCACGGACGGTGACTATCGGCAGATGAGTCATACAGACGAAACCAAACTTCTAATAGAGTTTTCAATGCAGCTGAATATATACAAAGGTAAATTAATTTACACTGTTTTTTAATCTTTTTCTATGACCATGAAACATACGTTCATTTGCTTCTAATATTTATGGAATACTTTCCCAACCATGTACATAGAGTTAAAGTGCGATTATACTAGTCCGATGTTGCTCAGACCAAAAACATTTAATCCGACGCTTTTGGGTGTAGGTCATCCAAATTTGATCTGACCGAAAAGTTTCGCGCTTTTGGATCCACACGTTTGATGTTTAACATGATTCTGTAGCAAGATGTTGCAAAAGCATTGATCTTGTTTTCCATGTCCTTGGTAATTACCCATGACTCGCACCCGTACAGAAAGACAGTAATATACCCAAAACCCCAGAAAAACGTTAAATGTTAAAAACCCGATTAAAGTCAAGTTTCCGTCTATAAGAATACACTCACCTAGTTCGAATCGTCTCGCTTATTACATTTTTATAGACCAGAAGATAACTCAAGGCAGAATCTGTTCTAGTCAGACGATCAGCGAAGTGAAGACAAAGTTTAAATTAGATACTATATTAAACAATGGAGTGGAAATGGAAGATCATCTTACCGTATCAGAGTGTGGTATCAAGGATAACAACACTCTTCAAGGTATGAATTAGTCAGTGGCATGGTCTTGGAAACTGGTTTCGAGGCACATGTTGATTTGTGATCTTCATCGTGATTGTAGGATAGTATTAAACAACGTTAATTTTGAAAATCATTACTGATTGATTGAATATAACACAGACCGGTATGACTTGTTTGTTTTATTCGATCATTTTCTGTTAGAAACGTTGAATCTGATATTTGATAAATTATAAATTACTTAATTAAGAAATTATCAAGTTCATTTAATAAGCTGGCCTTATTTTTGACCGGGATTTTTGATATTCTAAAACCCTAAAACCAATTATATTTTAGTCAGATATGTCATGTAACGTGTAACCACAAGAATATTCTTTAAATATCATGTTGCACACCGTTCATTTGTGTTATTTATATATGCATACCGTTGAAAAAGCATTCAGTATGTGACCTGAGACTATTATACCTTCTAGTGCTCAGCACTATGTCGAGTCGTGTGATTTCGGTGTTAAAAGCAAACTTTCACTTGATTTTGTCTCTTGTGGGGGTAAATAATGGGAAAAAAGATGTTTCCATTTTTTTATTTCGTGGGAAGTGGTAAAAACCAAGATGGCCGCCAAAATCCTATAAAACTGACTGACATATGCAAAAAAAGCTATATATCACTCTCAAAATATGCTAAAAATGTAAATTTCACACACTGGAACTATGTAGGCTTGTGTCAGACACTCAAAGAAAGATTAAATATTTCGGGGTAAGTGGTAAAATCCAAGATGGCCGCCAAAATCCTATAAAACTGACTGACACATGCAAAAAAAGCTATATATCACTCTCAAAATATGCTAAAAATGTAAATTTCACACACTGGAACTATGTAGGCTTGTGTCAGACACTCAAAGAAAGATTAAATATTTCGGGGTAAGTGGTAAAATCCAAGATGGCCGCCAAAATCCTATAAAACTGACTGACACATGCAAAAAAAGCTATTATCGCTCTCAAAATATGCTAAAAATGTAAATTTCAAACACTGGAACTATGTAGCCTTGTGTCAGACACTCAAAGAAAAATTCGGGGTAAGTGGTAAAATCCAAGATGGCCACCAAAATCCTATAAAACTGACTGACACATGCAAAAAAAGCTATTATCGCTCTCAAAATATGCTAAAAACGTAAATTTCAAACACTGGAACTATGTAGCCTTGTGTCAGACACTCAAAGAAAGATTTAATATTTCAGGGTAAGTGGTAAAATCCAAGATGGCCACCAAAATCTTGTAAAACTGACTGACACATGCAAAAAAAGCCATATACCTCTCTCAAAGTATGCTCAAAATCTAAATTTCAAACACTGGAACTAGCATTGTGTCATGCACTCAAAGATAACTTTAATATTCTAGAAATGATTATTATTCAATATGGCGACCAATATGGTTGCTTATATGCTGCTTAAATGTATAGAAATGCATGAGTTTGTTTTTATGATCACGTTTACAAGTGTATAATTATGTCTTTAAACCAAAAGCACAATGTTTTACATAACCAGACCCCTTGCCAGGTCCAAGATGGACGGCATATCAGAAACAACTGCCTACTCATGGCACTAGTACATTGGTTATACACCACTAATAGGCCTGGGTGATGCATGGAAATGATGAACTATTTGTTTGCGTGGCATCTGAAAAGACTGTTTAAAATCACTGTAATTGACCAAGCTATATTGCCAAAAAAGTACATTTTGGGTTTTGATGCTTCGAAATGGTATATTTTTCTCATTATATGACACCTTTTAGCATATATTCGCCCTATCTAATTAATTGCATCTTTCAGTTTCGAGGGCGCAATGCCATTTTGTTTGCGGTTCAGTGCATTTAAACAAGAAAAGTTTCATTTCAACCTATGTTGAGTTTTTGATCATTTTTGATCATTAAATCATCTAGTTTCACCTGATATTGGTGGCGTTTAACTATATTAAAGCAGGTGAGAGTTCTAAATTTGAGAAAATTTCACCCGAAATCAGCCATTTTGCCATTGACAACAGTGTAATGGGTTTAGGGGTTTAGACTGCGTTATCCTAGATTCACGTCCCTTATCGGGGGTTAGGGTACCTTATCTGGGGTTTAGACTGCATTATCCTAGATCCACGTTCCTGATCTGGGGTTAGGGCACCTTATCTGGGGTTTAGATGCCTTATCTGGGATTTATACTGCCTTATATCAGTGGGGTTTGTGTTTCTTATCTAGGGTTTAAGGTGCCGTATTTGGGTTTTTTAAACTGCCTTATCTGGAGCTTAACGTCCCTTATCTGGGGTTTAGATGCCTTCTCTGGGGTCTAGACTGTGTTATCCCCAGTTAACATTCCTTATCAGTGGTTAAAGGCAGCTTATTTGGGGTTTAGACTGCATTATCCTATATTTACATCTCTTATCTGGGGTTGAGGTGCCTTATCTGGAGTTTAGACTGCCTTATCTGGGGTTTACGTCCCTTATCAGGGGTTAAGGCGCCTTATCTGTGCCTTCCACCTTATCAACAAGGGAGCCAAGCGACAGTTGAACATCACCTGGTCTGGTACCAAGCTCCCTTTCTGCCCTAACCCAGTGTACCTGGGGGTCACACTAGATCGATGCCTATCCTACAAGGCCCACGTGGAGAAGACCAAGGCCAAGGTCAGCACACGCAACAACATCTTGTGCAAACTTGCCAACACCAGATGGGGTGCTAGCCCAGATACCATCAGATCAACAGCACTGGCTTTGAGTTTCTCCACCGCGGAATACGCATGCCCTGCTTGGGAGAGATCATCACATGCTAGGAAGCTAGACTCTGCACTCAACGCAAGCTGCCGCTCCATCACAGGATGTCTAAGGCCTACCAACATGGACAAGGTCTACCTCTTGGCAGGTATCGCACCACCTGACATCCGGAGAGCTGTGGCAAGCAAAGAGGAATGCCGTAAACAGACCACGGACGTAAGACACCCCCTCTTCAACCACACACCACCAACCAGACGGCTGAAGTCAAGGAAAAGCTTCACCACAAGCACCCTCCCTCTGCAAACAACATCATCAGAGGCTCGCACCCAGATGTGGAAAGAAAGGCTTTCATCTGAAGCAGTCACCACTGAGATGGGGATTCAACCCACAGAATCACTACCTCCAGGAGCAAACGAAGTCTGGGCAAACTGGAGATGCCTTAACCGCCTCCGAACCGGTGTTGGACGTTGCAAGGATACCCTTCACAAATGGGGATACATCAGTGGCCCGACCATGTGTGATTGTGGACAAGAGCCACAGACGATGCAGCATCTGCTGAAATGCCCGCTTTTGGAAGATCCTGTGACGACAGACGATCTGGCGCAATTTTCTCAACGGGCACAAAAGTGTGTTTCTCAGTGGATAAGTACAGTTTGATGTCAGGACATGAAAGAAGAAGAATCTGGGTTTAGATGCCTAAAGAATGGATCTGGGATATTTAGACTGCCTTATGTATGGTTTACATCCCTTTTGGGGGGTTTTACATCCCTTATGGTTTACATCTCTTATTTGGAGCCTTATGGGGTTTAAATGCCTTATCATAGACTATGTTATCCTAGGTTTACGTCCCTCATCTGATCTGAAGTTAAGGCGCCTTATCTGGGATTTAGATGCCTTATGTGGGATTTAGATCCCTTATCTGGTGTTTACGTTCCTTATCTGGTGTTAAGGTACCTTATCTGGGGTTGAAACTGCCTTATCTGGAGTTCACGTCTCTTATCTGGGGTTTACGTCTCTTATCTGGGGGTTAAGGCGCCCTATCTGGGCTTTAGGTGCCTTATCTGGGGTTTACGACCCTTATCGGGGGTTAACGATCCTTATCTAGAGTTAAGGCACCTTACGTGGGGTTTAGATGCCTTATTGGTTTATGTTCCTTATTTAGGGTTAAGGCACCTTATTTGGGGTTTGGACTGCTTTATCTGGAATCTATATGTCCCTTAATCTGGGGTTTAGATACCGTATCTGGGGTTTAGACTGCGTTATGCTAAGGTTAAGGTATCTTAGCACCAGGTAAGGATCGTAAACCCCGGATAAGGCCGTATAAACCACTGATAAGATAAGATAAAGGCTAAATTTTAGGTCAAAGGCTGTTGTAAATGACTCTATTGGATTCCTTGATCCTGAAAACATGGGTATAGTCATCAGAATCATGCTGCTGGGTGCTTCTCTGACCAAGTTATGGTGATTTTAAGGGATTTTGGCGGCCATTTTGAGAAACGCCCTCTACCAAGAGTTCCCCACACTTTTCGATGGTGCAGACCCCTCTCATTTTATTCAGTGTCCTCAAATCTATAAAGAAACACCTTCAAAACTTCTTGTACTCAACCCTAGAATGGGACTTCCATTCTGTACCCTACTAAAGCGCAATTTATGAGTAAAATATGGCAAATTTTCAATCACGGCGGCCATCTTGGATTTTAGGCACTAAACGGTCTTTAAAAAAATGGAAACATGTTTTATTTCAATCTTTACCTTTCAATGTAATGAAATCAATTGAGAAATTGCTTTTAACAAACAAATCGCACGACTTCCCCTTTGTTCAACATAGCGCTGTGCACTATTCAGTATTAATAGTCTCAGATGTGACACTAATGTCATTTCCACCACACCACTCAGATAAAATAAGAAAATGCTAATAAATTTGACTAGTCCTCGTGTTTAATACTGCACATCCGCGTTATAATAAATTAAACTTCGTACTTTTAAAATTAACAGTATGACCTGTTATATGTTTTGCATCAACAGGCTTGCACTGGATCTCTCTAAATCCCATGGACTTATTAGAAGGACAAAACTTTGAAAAGACTTAAAATTCAAATCTAATGGATTTAAATTTTACTCTAATAAAGATTTGAATTTTAAGTCTTTTCAAAGTTTTGTCCTTCTAATAAGTCTCTTAGACTTATTTTTAAATCTTAGGAATTTAGAGAGTAGGCGACGAAGCGGATGAAGTCTCCTGTGTACACTGGATAACAGCTGATCACCTAGCGATAGGTACAAGGTTTGGAAAGGTGCAAGTATATCAAGTGGATATGGTGAGTGGGGAAGGAGCTCGTCCTTTATATTCCCTTGCAACGGATGAGTGGGATGCATACTACCGTGGTATTTCCTGTGTTACTACCCCGGTTACTACAAATGGCCCCAGTCCTGATCGTATATTCGTAACAGTTTATGACAAGTCGAGTGTGTATCAATTTCCCTGTCAGGCTTCAACGCAGTGTAACAGTAAACATGAAATCATTGGTGTCGAGAATATACATTCCATGGCCAGCAACACGGACATTGCTGTGATTAGTGTGGATTACCGTAGATATGTAGTGTGTTCACTGCCAGGCTTCACTCAGCAGCGGTTCCTTGATATCCATACGAATCCTTTAGGCCTACCATGTCCACCTTGCATTGCCTCTAATTATTTTTTCGCATCAGATGATGAAGATCAAATCTTTGTTAGGTCTCTTGATAACATCGATGAGACCTTGCACACTATTAACATTCCTAATGATGCGTTTCCTCTATGTGTAAGAGCAAGAAGTGATGCAAGGCAAATATATATTGGGTGTTATGAAGAGGATTTTGACACAACGTATGTTTGCAAATATACGTGGGATGGAAACGGTGTTCCAAGATATGCAAAATCATACTGCAGTATAAAAGAGTTCAGTGATAGCGATTCATCATTTGATTGCCTTTCACTTTCTACAACTGGTTGCCTTACTTTATTGCAAAATGAGAGATGTGTTGTTTACGCACAGGAATAGAAAATCAATGCAGTCATATAAATGCAGAATGGATGCAGACATTGAAAACTCCTATAAAGTGACATTGAATTAATCGTGATACTAATAGATTTACTATATTTATGATATTAGTGCTACTCTCCATAAATTATTAGAACGTTTGAGTGATGGACTTCAAATTCTAAGATGTAACATTATGCTGATGGCAGATACAAGAAAAAATATGACCGATAATTTTTATGATAGTACAACAAACCCGTACGTATAGGACTAAAAGCTGAGAATTGTTCATGATTCTCGATCTCCCGTGTGAATTTGGCGACATTCGGATCAAAACTGACGGAGCCTTTTACACCCTCCCCCACAAACACTCATACATACAACATTGGCCACATTATAGTAAGATCACGAATTGGACAATCCCCAAACTTCAAGGTTGACATCTGAAGCAGTTAAAGTTTAAATAGAGGCAGTTTTATAAAATGGACGCAGGGACTGACCGTATAACGAAACAAACTGGCCACACTCTTGTAGGTTTTATTGTGATAGACGAAGCGGCTAATTTTCCGCCAACGTTTTCCGCAACGTCTAAAACGTCGAGAAGGAGAACAAAGTCGTGAACAAAGCTAATCATTATTTTGAGTGGAAAATCAAGGTGTCGACATGAAAGTCGCTGCGAAGAACTGAGAACGCAAGAATGTGAAATGTAGAAACGAATAAAAAAATGAATTAAAACCACTCGTCTTCGGCAGATTCACCGGGGCAATTAGCGGGAAGACCCCTGTTTTTGGACCTATCCGTTCTGAAAGACCCCTGAATTTGATCAAAACAGAGCCCTGAAAGACTCTTGATTTTTATATTTTCAGCTTCAAACATGCTAAAAGACCACCCCATGCTCATTCCTCTCATTTCTGTTTGTTCACGGCGATTTTCGACCATAAAGATTCTTGATTTCAGAGGATGGCAGCTCCGACACCCCCTTTTCAGCTCCCAAAGACCCACAATCAGTAGATTCTCATGATAGTTTTAAAATGTTTATCTGGTGTACCTTTAAATTATAGATTTAAATTTTGTACATTAAATTATAATTATATTTAAGTAATAAAATGGCTTGGTCAATCATTGCTAAGCGGCTCTATATTTAAGTACCTGTACTCATAGAAATGACTTGTTCGCCTTGTTGGCGTAATTCAAAAGGAGTAAGTTTGGACAACTCAAAAATAGTGTAAAAGTGGCCAAAACAAAATTCATTTTAGTTATCCAAACTTAAAAAATCTTGAAAAAGCTCAAAAAGTTCCGTCAACTAATCAACTTTGTTGGCATTATTTAAAAAGTTGATGTAAGTCGTTGCGTCAACTTTTTAAGTAATGCCAACTTCTGAATTCAAGTTCAGGGAACTTAGAAAATAAACAAGGTTCAAAGAACCAATTAGTTGAGTAACTCAACATGTAAGTTGAGGTAACTCGTTCATATTAAGTTACTGGTACTTATTGTTTTGAGTTATTCCAATTTGGTACTTTGTTACTTAATTCACGTGATTGGATCATTTTCTGCACAATTAGCAGTATTCAAATATTTATTTTTGTAATCAGTACAAAATTTTGTATAATCAGTACAAATGTTATATATGTTGCGCTGTGTTATGTTTTGTCATGTTAATAATTATGTTATGTTATGTTATGTTATATCATGTCATGCCATGTCATGCCATATTATGTTACGTTGTTGTTATGTTATGTTATGTTATGTTATGTTATGTTATGTTATGTTATGTCATGCCATGTCATGCCATATTATGTTATGTTATGTTATGTTATGTTATGTTATGTTATGTTGTTGTTATGTTATGTTATGTTATGTTATGTTATGTTATGTTATGTCATGTCATGTCATGTCATGCCATATTATGTTACGTTATGTTATGTTATGTTATGTTATGTTATGTTGTTGTTGAAAACATACAGTACAGAATAGTCACAGATTTAGTACTAATTTCATACATGATTGAGTATATTTGCATTATTAAAAAGAGCACACTTGGACAAAGGTTTGTTGATGAGATATTAATCATTTTACATACATAAATAACATACAATTTTCAAGATACCAAAAACGACCTTAAACCTAGCGTTTTAGTAACAAAGCTCTTTTACTATCCTCACATGATGATTAGAAATGAACTCATCGTATATTTTTTGATTAAGTATGATCATTGGTCTAAAACATCCATAAGCCATAATATGAACACAATTTAGTTACAGTTTGCTATATCCAAGGTTCGTTATGTCGAAGGCTCGCTATGTCGTAAATCAGGTTCGCTATGTCGTAAATCAGGTTCGCTATGTCGTAAATCAGGCTCGCTATGTCGTAAATCAGGTTCGCTATGTCGTAAATCAGGTTCGCTATGTCGTAAATCAGGTTCGCTAAAATCAGGTTCGCTATGTTGCAAATCAGGTTCGCTATGTCGTAAATCAGGTTCGCTATGTCGTAAATCTGGTTCGCCGTGTTGAACCTGAACGTTTCGACCTAACCTATGAACTTTCTTCGCCATATAGATACAATAACCAATCGGATGACAAAAATGGTTTAAGATGTTTTAAACAAAATTATTCGGGACATGGTGAAAATATCCCTCGTGTTGATTTGAAAACGTAGCCAATCGGCTTCGTGCATTAGTAACCCAATGTTCCACATCACACAGGGAAGAGTTTTCACCAATTATTCCCTCTGTTGCTAGAATATTTTCAGGCGGCGGATGACATGATCGAGCCGTATGGCATTTTCCATATACTCGGTTACTTTTGTGGGATTCATTATCGAACCCCAACGGTTTTAGCTTGTATTTATATTATTTATCAACATAGGCCTATTTGTTTGTGATATTTCAAGCGTTTTAAAATTTCAAAATAATCCCATTCAATTACACGGTTGACGATGAAAATTTACTGAATTTAGGGAATGCACGTCATCCACCACCTGAATATTTTGGTTGAGGAATCCATATTTCGTGCACTAGCCGCTACCGATGCCACTGACTATTTGTTCAAATACGCCAACCATCTCGCCCCATACAGGATTTAACCGCTCCCGTACGCGGTCCATCCACGCCTTAACCTTGGGATGATTTTCGTAAATGTCCCGCTCACACATGGTTGGCTGAAGTACCTAGGATGTAAAAAAAAGTTAAGTTAAGAGAAATAATCAAAAACATAGAGAGTTTTGGAATTAAATCAAATACGGGAACTTACTTTTTGCAAATTTTCTACGTCAGGCAACTGTCCAACTTAACTGGTCACGTGATAGACATTTAATGAATCAGGAGGAGCAATGGCATAGGAAAGGCATAAAAGAAGCCATTTAACTTATCCCCTGCATGGGGTCGGGCCATCAAGACGATACCGATACGTATATCACGTGACCAGTCCAGCGGGTCAGTTGCCTGATGAAGTCTGCTGGTTCCAGACGCAGCGTAGCAAAGTTGTAAAAAGTAAGTTCCAGTATTTGATTAATTCCAAAACTCTCTTAAAACTACTGGATGACTAAGAACATTCATTCATTTGTTAAGCAAAAACGTAATTTATGATGAATAAAAGTAACCCAAAGAATGGCAGTTGAAATTAGAAGAATTCTTGTGTCTTATTCCCAAACATGTTCTCGTAGCTAATTTAGATACCCCTTCGCAAGCATCAACTTAAAGTTATCAGAGTAGCGCTGAGAAGCACGAAGTAAAAAAAATGTTAGTAATTGTAATCATCAAAATAAAGTCCAGATTTATACCTCATTAGCAATAAATAAATCAGCAATGGTAATTTCATCTCCACAAAGAAATTGTTGATCCTTTAAGAAGCCTTCTATCAATGTCAGCGACCCATCGAGCTCCTTGTATTTTTCGTCCACTTGTTCAGGAGTCATAGGTGGTAACCCAAACAATGGCCCTAGTTTCTGCAGTGGTAAACAACAACAACAACAAAACAAACAATCAATCAAAGAGATTCTTATACGGAGAGTACAATGAATATGCACATATCCCCATATTCTAGGTATGGGAACTTCGGAAGTAAATGCTCTTAGCAGTCCGATCCGACTGCCTGATCAGGAAATACTGCTTAGTCAGACAGCATGTTGCCGAGTCAGGAAACATGGTATCCCACAATGCAATGCTCTATTTCAAATAGAGCATCTTTTAATATACCGTTATTTCTTGGTTTAGAGCAAAGAAGTAGGTAAAATATATAAAATTATCAATGGATGTACAATTAGTAGTATTTTTTCATCAATTTTAGTTAAAATAAAGTTAATTTGCATATTTACATCAAATTAAAAAAAAACTGTTAGAACTTGTTTTGTTATTTAAATTATTTTCCTCCCGGTGGAATTTTTTTTCGCCCGGTGAAAAATAATTGTCAACTTACATGTAGCTCATGTGTGTCAAAGTAAAATTTCCACCGATCTTTTATAAAATCACCATTCATGAACAATTTAGTCCTTAGTCTGTCAAATTCGGAAGGGTTACCACAGCCTGTGTTGCCTGATTCAGCAACATGCTGCCTGATTCGGCAGTATTTCCTGATCAAGCAGTCGGAGTGTTTAGTGTAGCAAGGTCATGTAAGTTTTCTCAAAGAACATTAGTTCGTCCTACTCTTCTTTTTCCCTCATATCCACATTTTCGTCCTCTTTTTCTTTCCTTCTATTTTGTTTTTCCCTTTCCCTCTTCCGTTCCTCACTTTACTTCAAGGTCATTTGTATGTTGCCCCCTAGTCCTACAGCTTTTATTACTTTCTAAATTGATTGAACTTGTAAAACTTTGATCCGATGACCAACTGTGGAACAGACGTAGTAGATTTAAGTATTGAAAATCACAACATTATGTGATATGATCAAGTAAATTCAGTCGGAAGTCGGAAATATTTATTTTTTATTTTTCTAATTGGAAATTATTTCCTTTGTTTGGCTATATCTTAAAATCAATATTTCCGACTTCCGACTGATTTTGCTTGAACACATAACATATATAGAACAAGATTAAACTGCTTACAATGTTAAAGAAGACTCCGCTGCCATGTTTCCTGATATTAGTATGTTGCCAATCCAGCAGTTCGTTAACTTTGGCTCTCTTCTTGAGATCTGATGGGTACCAGTGGTCGGCTGTTTTGCACTTGTCGGCTAGGTATTTCACAATCGCAGGACTGTTTTATAAGTCATGATACAAGAAAATGGGAATGGTGTTTGATACATGTTAATTAAATTGAAGTAAGTAAGTAAGTAAGTAAGTAAGTAAGTAAGTAAGTAAGTAAGTAAGTAAGTAAGTAAGTAAGTAAGTAAGTACATTATGTACATTAAGGTACATTATGTTGGTTTATCATGTTTATTGGTTGGTATACTGTAGGCATAAAGACGGTAAATTTACCTTTGGCAAATGATAAAGCCATCATCATTCATTACTGGTACAGTATGACTTGGGTTCATTGCCAAATACTCGGGCGTTTTGTTTTCTCCTATAACAGATAAATATATAAACAAACATAAAAACAAACAAAATCTAATCTAGTCAATAAAGAAAGAACACGAGTTATATTATGAGCTATACACCAGATATCATATTTTGTCTAGTGTGATAACAAATCAATTCAAAGTTGAATTGAACTAAAATGGCTTCATTAATTTTCTTCAAAACTAATATTTCCGACCAAATAATTCCAAGACCCCACCCAATATTGATATATGGTATCATTAGTTTCCAATATTGGAGTAAATGCAATGTGTGGCTATTTCGTTTTGCAATCATAATGGGTCGCAATATCACAGACCTTTAGGGTTACGTAGTGGTTTAGGAGTAAGTTAATGTTTAGGGCTAGGGTTAGCGAATTGCGGCCCATTTTGGTTACAAAAATAAACATGTACGCTGACGGGGACAAAACAGTACTATCGTGGTCTATAATGCGGATACTTTTGTAACCCCGAAATTAGAGCCAATTGCCGCCAAATATTTTGTCTTCTATTAGGATTTATAGATGGGAAGGCCCCCAATTGAATAATGGGGGGGGGGGGGTGCTCCCTCCGCCCTCGCCGATGTTTATGACAGGTTTATGCAAAGTACATCCATCATTCCACGGCCTTAATACCAATTTCAGATATAATAGAGATGTCATAGGACATTGAATAAAACATAATTGATGAAGATTGATTTTTATCCCTTGTCGAGACCTTTTTACTGACCTGTGTAACCCAATGATAATACCGGGTTAAAATGATGCAACCGAGAAATTCTTTTTGTCTTTGCTCTCGAAAATTTGCCCACCCACAACCATAAAAAATGGCTACGCTTCTGCTCATCACTTGAAAAGTTTTAACGACCACGAGCTATCTCCCGATTATGAGCTGAGATCTCCACCGTGCCCCTCCAATTGAACTTACATAACGTCGCCCTCATAACAAAACTGCCTAAGTCATTATTATGTGTTTCTCATTTGCAATTTTGATTTTCTGAGTATTAAACCCGAAATTAAGATGTATTCCACAAGTTAATGAAGAATGCGGCTAGAAATTCGATTAATTACGGGTTTATAACTCACAAAATCAAAATTGCAAATGAGAAACATGTTTTGTTATGAGGGTGACGGTAAAATGTAACTTCTCAATGACCTCAGTTCAAACGTTTTTCTTACCTTTGAACAGATTGACAACTTTGTCATTATGCTCAATTTTGTTTAATTTCACGAACATCGCCACAGACCTCGATGGCTGAGATGCAGGATTATAATAAATATCTAGCCCCATGTTGAAGTTGTAGAAGATGATGAGAGAATGCGGACGAAACCTACAACCCAAGACCACTGCTGATAACTAAATAGCTGAATCATTGTGAATAGTGATGTCAAATTGACGCAATTTAATCAGAACAAACACGATGGTTCAAAGTCTAGATGGCTTATATGAATATAAATTAATTTAACTTTAAGCTTAATAAAAAATAAAAAATAATGGTACGAAATGCGTTTTGTTTGATTTTCGTTTTTAATCCATATAGCCTATTTGTAGTAAAACACTCTAATAATGATTTGCATTTTTTCTTTGTCCGTTTTCATGGTGCTGACAAAATTGTTTTTCAGTGTTATGGGACTTTCGTACTCGGCCAAAATCACCTTTTACCCATATTCACACGAATGCACAACACAAATACACTGTTTGATTAAGCTAACAAAATCTAAGTCTTTAATCGAAAGCAAAATATGATTTAAATATAATCACACAATCATATATTTGTGTATATTCTCAGTCATCCAGGTAAATAAAATATCAAGTTGATTTAAATTAAATCTAGTCAACTGGACTTACTATAAACGTCGCCAGTCAATAAATAGTAAGTCCAGTTGACTAGATTTAATTTAAATCAACTTGATAATCACACAATCACAATTTTAACTACTCAGTACTTAACCATCAGTCTTCTTCTAGGTAATCATAGAGTTCTTGCAATGTTCTGGAAGGCTGATGTATATATCCTTATTCACTTGTCCTGCGAAAATCAGCAAAACATGCCATAACACACAAACTCTTGCATGATTACTTTCCTCTTGTCTCATATTTCTCGTGACATACTCTCAGCTTGTAAACAAAGTTAAATAATTAAATTAAATCAGGGCCCATCACAATATTGCAAGGCTGTAGTTTCAACATAACTGATTGAAATGGTATTCATATAATTTTCAATGTTGCCCACGGCTATCAGAAAAGGACTAACTCAGATCGCGCGCCAAATAAACTTATATAGCAGTATTTTTCCCAGTCTTGAAAAACAGAAGCGAGAATCGAACCCGGGAACTACCGGTTGTGAATCACGGTATAGAACCACTAAAGCATCAAATTGCTGTAAGACGGTGATATTAATTCTTGATATTATACTTAATGGAATAAATCGACACTGTCGATCCCTGGTTATAAGTTTCGTTTCTCTTTTGTTCAGAAACTAAAAATCATCGGTTTAAAAAGAGGGACAGAACTTGTCTGCACTCATTACATCTAAAGCTTAATTTATACTAAATAGCTGAACGACAGCTGAGCGACAGCGATTGCTTTTACCCAATGAGATAGAGGGCGTTTTGTTACGTTGGGAAAAGTGTCTCATTGGTTACCCAGCAAACACAAAACGTTTTCGACATCATTCGCAAAAGGTTATAAAAGGTAGTCAGAAAACGTTTAAATGTCGGGTTATATAAAGGGTATATTAAGAGTATAAAACGTTTTCATAACCTTAAAACACATTTTTTGATAATCTACTGCTCAGCAAACAAAAATGTTTTACAGAAAACGTTTAAATGTCGGGTTACATAAAGGGTATAAAAACGTTTTAATAACATTCCAAAAACATTATAAACAGAATGTTATTTTGTAGTTGAAAAAATATTTGCGAAAAAATGTTTGCCCAAAATATTTTCAATAACGTTTTAAAAACGTTTTCATGACCTTTATATAACCCGACATTTAAATGTTATTAAAAGGTTTTGAAAAAAACGTTTTAAGAACATTTCTGTGTTTGCTGGGTTCAAACATTTTAACATAATGTTATTTAAGTATTGACACAATATTTGGCAAAAATGTTTGTAAAAATAGTTTACAATAACATTTCTTGAAAACATTTAAAAATATTTTTGTAGTGTGTTTTCATACAAAACGTTTTAAAACGTTATCATGACCTTTATATAACCCGACATTTTAATGTTATTAAAACGTTTTTACCTAAACCAAAAGCCAAAATATAACTTATTTAAAACGTTTTTAAAACGTTTTTGTATTTGCTGGGTAAATACCAACCGCTTTTCGCTCAGTGATAGAGTAATAAATTCAACTTTACGTAGAGAGGACCATAAGTATAATGCTTTTATATTGTCATGATTGTGTTAAGCAAATATCGGATACATATCTGGTTGTGTTTATATTGAATGCAGACAATTTATATGGATCGGATATCAATCGCACGTGGACGGTAACAGGATTGGCGTGGCATGGATGCTAAGGAAGTATAAGCGTCATAAAACTTTTGTTTGTTTGTTTGTTTGTTTGTTTGTATGAAACATAAACGTTGCATGATGATGCAGATGAATTAGTTTATTGTCCCCGAAAAACAAACACATACCTCTTACCTAGGCTCCCCCTCCTCACCTATATAACCTCATCTTCCCTCTCATCAGACTGATCTCACTGTCTCCTTCTCCCCCTCGGTTCCCCCTACACTCGATATCTCCTCTCCTCCATACACTATTCTACTCCACTCTCGAGCTCTCCTCTTCCCTTCCTTCCAACTTCCAAAGCTCTCTCCCTTCTGTTTCTCTTTCTCCCTCCCCTTACCTCCTCCCCCACACACTTTCCCTTCTCTCTCTTCTCATTTCTTTCGAGTAATTGTTAACTTGAATAAAAGTCATATAGCTTTCTATCAATCCTGCATGCGATATGCACACGAATAGATGTGTTTATATCACTCGAGTACCTATTCCTTTGTAATCTCGGTGGAAATATTTCGATGGTCTATATTTTTTTCACAGGGAAATAACCCTAGGATTACTTCGAAAACTAAACCACGCTTTCAAATGTAGATTGACTTGTTCAACTTCTCTCCTCGTGAATATTGCACTGCGAAATTTAAAAAACTTGTTTTGTGTACTTTGATCAACATGATCAAGGTAACTTCAAACCTGACATTCTGCGCTCACACGCTTATGTAATAAACTGAAATGAAAACTGGCTTATTAACAATAAATTATCATTACATGTTGGTAAACCGAGCTCATTTTATTTGGTTCGCACAGAAAACGTAAAAAAGCTTCTGATTTCCACATCTCATACAATGGTCATACAATTCTCGCGTTTCACAATACGACGCGCCGCCAGCGGTTGCTTTTGGCAGTCAAATTTTCGACTCCAGAGTCGACATCGCCGTTCTAGCTTCTATTGAATTTTCACGCGAGTATAATAATAAATATGTTGAAAACAGCTACACGAAGGATTCCCTGTGATCAATAGATAGAAAATGGATCAACTATAGTTGTAAATTGTTGTTTTAGTGTGCATTCGCACGTAACATCATTATAATGACATTTAAACCCACAATGATGCATGTTCCTGTATTGTATTCGTATTACGCGGGCTTTGGATGTCGACTCATTTCCCATGATGCACTGCGTATTTTGGCTTCGACCCAGCGACCGCTGGAGGCGCATCGTATTGTGAAACGCGAGAATTAATCCTGTCCCATCCATAAAATACCTTGGTGTCACACTAGACCAACATCTATCTGGTGAAGTTATGGATGATTCGCTTGTTATGAAAGCTATTGGCAGGCTCAAAATTTTATATAGACACACACAATATTTCAACCAAAAGCTTCGAAAAAATCTCTGCTCTGCATTATTGCAGTGTCATTTAGATTATTGTAGCACCTCCTGGTTTACTGGTTTGTCAAAGGAAAGTCAACGTAAGCTTCAAATCACTCAAAACAAAATGGTTCGTTTTATTTTGAACTTATCCTTAAGAGATCATGTTGGTCAAATCAATTTGGACACTGTCAAACTGCTTGATAGCCAAAACAGGGCTAGACAATTAAGGCTAAATCACATGTTTAATATTTTTCACTCACTGGGCCCGTCTTATCTTAATCAATTCTTTACAAAAATATCTCATGTTCATAATCATACCACTTGCCTCAAGTGCTTCGAATTTCCATGTCCCGAGAGTAGGATCTTATACCAAAAAGTTTTTTTTCTATCAAGCCACACTTGATTGGAACAATTTTTTGCTTGTTTTGTCCTCCGTCCCAGGCACCTTCTTGTCTTTATGTAGGACTACATTGGAAATAGGTTTACACATTTGCAGCTAGACTTTATGGGTTATCCTGGCATTTCGGCATTTTGGTGTCTTTGTTTGTATCCATGTATTTCATGTATGCTAAATTTGTGATGATTTGTGTGATTGATTATATTTAGTATTCTTGTCGATTTTGCCGAATAAATATGAATAAAAATAGCCCGCCAAAGTCATGCAGGTAACTCACCGAGGTCGTGTATTGAATTCGTTTGAATGAGGAATACTACGGGAACTAGCGCCTTTTGTTAGAGGTCACGCATGAGTAACGTGGATAACCTTTATCGAAGAATCCAAATTCACGCATTCCTGCACCTCAATGGCAGCCATTAGCTGGGTCTCCGTCGGCTCCATCTCACCTAAAATGTGAAATGATGGTGTCTTGGAGGGTATTTTAAACTGCATTCTATCACCCGTGCTACACGTAGACAAAAGAATGATGACAGTTTACAACACAAAAGAATCTAACATCGAACTTTAAGCGGCTTTAATCCACCCAATTGGGCAGTCACAACACCAGTTAGGGGCTGTGGGGACCCAAAAATGGCCGACCAAATCCTGACATGACTTGGCTCGTTGGATTCGTCTATAGTGTAATAATCAGGATCATTCGATCATGACAAATACTGTCATTATTTAATTCATTTTATTGATATTACAAGTCAATTTTGATATCGTTTTTCTCTGCAAGACGTCGTAATATGTCACTCTGCCGATTAAGTATAATAGAAAAGTCTGATAACCTGGGTAAAAAGGGAAATAAAAAGACACTGATTAGAATATAATGCAATAAAAAAGAATCAAACATTTCAAATAACGCTTAGATCTGATCCATTATCTTCTAAGACAAAGTTTTTTGCATGGTTGCTCGTGTATCTTTGACTAAATTCTAAGAGCACTGTTTAACGTCAACAGATTTAGTGATATGTGTTACTATAAATCGGATGGCTTTATACTTACGCTTGTTCGTGGCGATTAAAGCCCGACATCAGGTCGTCGAGAGTGGCGCTTGTTTCTTTGTCGTTCCCGAGAAATGAAGAAGATTCTCTGCCGGTGCCAATCAACAGCAGCTTCATCTAGAACAAACAAGTATCTTCTCTCGTCAAAATTAAATTTTAGTTATTCAACATTTGGTGGTTTTTACTCCCCCGCTACATAACGTCAGCAATCATCTATAACGCTATTCAAAATACATTACTGGAGTTCTGTGACACCCACAGCACCTTATTCATCCTACAATCTACGAAAAAAATCCTTGGAACGCTTGGTACACTCTGTCGAAATTCCGTGCAGAATTTCATATGATCATGAAAATGACGTATATTTTGCCTGGGAACAAGCATGACATCTACAACAATGATCCCCTTCCCGTCTCCCCATCAATCAATGTTGGAACACATTGGGAAACCGCTGAAGACATTGGCATTTCTCAACATTGAACGGGGAGGGGTGAGAGTTTTCCGTTATTTACACGCAAGCGTTCCAAGACTTTTTTCGATGATTGTAGCTTACAAACCCTTGCAACCAGAATCATTGGCATAAGCATTTAGCGGAATGATTGATTTTGCTCAAACGTTAAAGCTGCATCAATATGAATCTATTTGCTTTTCATTATGCAATTTTGGTATTGATTTATTCGAGAGCAGTGGCGTAGATTTCTTTTTGACATGGGGGGGGGGGAATGGAGTTGGAAAAATAATTCTTCAAGTATAGTCAATCCAGCACCTTTTGGCGACAGTTTATGGTACAATTGCGATTTTTGTTAATTACAATTTAATTACAATTTTGTTACTATTTTGAAGCTAAACTGACGAAATATGGTGTAAAAGTAAAATAAATACGAGCGAAGCGCGCGAAAAGTTGCACTTTTGGGGCTAAAATGGGCTAAAATGGGCAAATATGGGGTTAATTTTTTTTTTTTGACGAGTTGTCAGGCATAAGCCTTTATTATACATATTACGAAAACCACATAGTATACATATTTAAATAATTAAATCACACATTTTCAGAACACACAGATTATTGCATTACACTATATAAAATATACAAGTATAAGAAATTAAGTTGAACAATTGGATATATTGGATATATTGGGGTTAATTTGGTCAGAAACCCATTATCAGGCGTCAACATTGGGGGATGATTGTATGGATCATCCCCCCTGGCAAAATATTGGGGGGATAAATCCCCCCATCCCCCAGGATCTACGCCTATGTTCGAGAGTGGAAACGAAATTTGTATTAAATTTGTATCTCTCATTTGTTGGCGACGAAACAGCAGACAACAATTCCTTCACATTATTTTTTTAAATTATTTAAAGAGATAGAATTCAAAGCAAGCATATCCTGTTTTACACAATATGATTATACGTACCTTTCTCCATAGTGTAGGATTTTGTCTGTTGGGATAGAAACTATAGCTTGATTGCCACACTTTACGTTGAATAAATGACGGAAAACGCTTTTCTAATCCAAATATCATCTCCACCTGATGAGTAAGAAATACAAACTGAATTCAAGCAAGAAAGCACGCCGCATGCATATACAAAATGCAAATAACTGAATTCAAAACTTTTGAATAGTGCACGCACTATATACTTTATATGAAACAAACAAACAAACACACGTTTCCATATAGGGTACATGAAACAAACATACACAAGACATAATACACCCCACAAAATAAGGCTCCGGTGCTTAATCTCGCCGATTACCTCTGCATCGTCTCGGAGCATTTCGATGGCTCTCCTGCGGCTTGCAGTTTCAAGCCGCAGCACGCCGATGAATTAATATAGTGTGGCCATATCCCTGGTTGCGAATTCGCGAGCAGTTATGGACATCGAGTTCGCAACATCTTGCCATCTTCTTGCTCTGCGGTTTGCCATTCATTACTCAAAACCTTTATATTAATGTTTTATTGTAGTACTTACTTGAGTTTACTCACCGTGAGCAATTTGCGGATCAGTCGATATAATCCGGCAAAGAATCAACGCACTCAAGGACACTAATGTGTAAGGGTATTGGTTGCGAGAAATGTAGGAGTTGGGCCGATCAAGCCGATGAACGGGTGACTGAACATGGCTTTTCATCGGGCAGACCCCGGGGGCAGACACACATTTTGTTAGTGCATATCGCAACAGTATTTTCTTTCTCAGCATAGGCGCATCGGCGTGGGTCTGCGGCTTGGGTTCCGGGCACGCCGCAGAGTTAATCGGCGAGATTAAGCACCCAGGCGAAGTTACGTAATTAATCGGATTAACTACCATAGCAATAGATCAAAACAATTTTGAACATATCGCGCTGCACTACAAGCAGGTTGAACTAATCACCTGTGTATGTGTGCAATCATAGATTGAATACACTATTGTTCTTTTTAAAGATACTAATCTTACCGTGCAAGTGATCAGCATGATATGGTTCAATGCAGAGATACCGCGTATCAGTGCAGCGCGGTATATTCAAAAATTGTTTTGGCCTATTGCTATGGTAGTTAATCCGATTATTACGTAACTTCGCCAGCGTATTTGCGGACTTGACCAAGAAACCCGTCATCGAACCAATAATGCCCACTTGACAGCTTCTTTCATATCGGCAATTGGATTATCTACGACTCGTAGGTACATGACGATATTATTATTATACCAGAGGTTTCAGTACACTGCTCCCCGGGATCTGGATTACAGCCACTTGATAACAATCAACAAACACAAATTGTGAGGATTCCTCCAAAATATTAAGGATCTCACATTAGGGATTTCCTAAGGGATTTCCCTTAGGCAAAAGGGATTTGTTTCCACGATTTGCCTGTAAAGCCAAGGGTACAGAAAATTTCCAAAATGTCCTGACATTACTTATGAAAATATGATCACAGCAATGGCAAATCTCATCAAAAATTTCCGATACTATTTTGCACATTACAGTGCTCATAGTCTTTGCACATTATACTTTGCACATTAGACTGCACATAGAGTGTACAAGTACCTGATTTGAAATGTGAGCTTCAAGCAGTCGACACAATACATAAAACACATCCCACATCATCACTATACACCTATCCCACACCACACTCTTACCCCATCCTCCAAACACCCTCACGTTCCCAACCTCACTACACACATATATACCATGAATACCCATACCAAAGACGACAGAGAAGAGCATACAAGAAGACAAGAAAGTAAAAGAAAGGAAGAGTAAGAAAAAAAATGAACAAGTTGAGGAGGACGAGACTCTTATACTCACTTGGAGAGCGTATCGCGTAATATATGATGTCCGAAGGATAGAGTCAATGTCTCCTACCGAAATACCAATCTGCAATATCGAAAAGACGTATCCGTTGGGTTTCTTTTAAAGAACTCAAGTGGATTTATAAAAAAATGCTAATAAAGTACAGCGAATTTTATCAATTGCAAATGCATTTTCCAACGTGTATACCACACAACATTGACAACTATGAGTATCTTCTACAATGAAAGCTCCTCTCAACACAAGTTTAGATGTACCACAAATTTTCGGGTAATATTCTTTCATCGGGAGATTAGCAACCCATGTAAGGTATCCGTGACTTTTGGCCCCGTACACCATCATGACCATGTACACTCTTTTTCACATCTCTCTTTGCTTCAGTGCCATTAACGATCATTGCAGCTCGATAATCAAATCTTAAACTAGTGTACTTAAAGTCTAGCTATGTTATTTACAATGGGAACTTCTACCAGTAAGTACACGTCACAACCGCGAGTTGTTCCCCGCACCGTGTCATCGCCACGATATCTTCATGGCAGAAAACCTAGCACATTCACGTGTATCGATCTCAGGTATTGATTTTAGTATCTCTGCTGTACCATGTAATTATTAGCCAGGCGATGTCGGTGTGCCCCGTTTCCCCGACTGATTGCTATCTTTACATGGAACAGGAGGCTATAAAAGTAGCAACCGCCCCAGTGGCGTAGCGTGGATATTGATAAAACACTTCGAAAAGTTACATACCGTTAGATTAATCAACACCATCGGCATCAAAAACAGAAAACACACAAATATAATATAAGCGATTTCCGTGTACGGCTCCAAACTCTCTCCTGAGTCAAATAAATCGGATTTATTAATTTCACCCAAAGTCATCGTAAACGTTGTAAGAATCGATGTCCATTCGTCTCTGAATGATAACTGGTAAAATAATATCAAAAGATAATCTTCTATGAAGACAATTAATATAGATTTTCAAGTTATAGTCGAGGAAAGACACCATAGAAGACTATAGTGTACGGTATTTAAGGGCATTTCGTGATCCACAGCCTCATCCCCCACTTTTCTCAAAAAAAAGTTGAGATTTTTATATCACTGGAAACCTCTGGCTACATAATGTTTATGTTCAAATTATTTCTTTCAGATTAATTCGTGTTGCAAAGATATCGTGAAATTTGAATTTCGTTCAGGTGCACCAGAACAAAATTACAACGTATTGTCTATGGAGCAGTGTAATACACATAATCATGCATAACTCGCAGACGCAAAATCGGAATCAACTGAAATTTTGGGAATAGGCTTTTTTCGTGGATATGTACTGAAAAATGTCATAAAAAGAGGATACTAGGATCACGAAATACTCCTTTAAATGTGAAGTTGCATACGTATGGTATTTTGTTGCTTCAAGTATTAATAGAGGAGGGTATGTAGATTCAGAATCTACTGAGTATCAAGAAGGCATCTTTGAGTTACTGAGGTCGAAGGTCAAAAGGGGGATTAAATTTGAAAAAGAAATGATCAAGTTGTCAAAGATCACAAGCTGTTGGTCTCGTCCTCAGGAATAAAAAAAAGTCAATGATCATGTGTTAATTAATGAGGTATATGTCAAAGGGTACAACGGTAATTTTATATAGTTCAAATTTTTAATCGTCTTTAATGATCATTATGAATACCAAAAAATGTATAATTTGCAATTCTCGCTATTCGCAATAAGGGCGCCGCCAGCGTTGATGTAATCGTGATGTATCATGGGAAAAGGTCGACATCAAGTCCGCGCAATACGAATATTACCATGCTATTACATAGGAACACGTGACAATATTTTTTAGTTTGTCAAAATAAAGGTGTTACACGCGAATCGATACTCAATAATACTTAATAATGTGATTTGAAATGTGCACAATTAATTTTTTCTCTATCGATTTGCGTGTAATACCGTTATATTGACAAACTAAAAAATATTGTCACGTGTTCCTATGTAATAGCATGGTAATATTCGTATTGCGCGGACTTGATGTCGACCTTCCCATGATACATCACGATACATCACGATTACATCGCAAACCGCTGGCGGCGCCCTTATTGCGAATAGCGAGAATTATGAGAGATAACCTTGACAGTTCAGAGGTCATAACATTCAACCTAGGCTCCGTATAGCAAGACTGATTTGCTTTCAGTTGTCAAGACGGATAATTTGAGACTATTTTAATTTCCCTGAAACTATATGAGTATTTACTAGTTTGAAATTTCTATTTTAAAGACAATTTTTTCATTACAAGGCTAACTTATTTTTGTTTCAGGAGGTTAAAACTTGAAGTATGGTTATTGCACATAACGGGTTTTTTTGCGTCGAGAACACCGTAATTGCACTGTAAAACTGTAAATTAATAGGTGTAGACTTGCAATGAAATCTTTTTAAATACTCACACTAGTATCATAAAAGCATATGAAGAAGGATATCGCGAAACCAACAATGAAAAACAAATACACCACCATCGCCTGTAATAAAACAAACCATTAATCTTCATTTTACTTGTTTTCACATTACTGAAGACGATAGAAATATCAAGTCGCTGTTAATTAAGTTACATTGCTGAGTGAATTTCGAAACGCTCACTTACAATAATTTATACTTTAAGACACAATCGTGATTGACATGTTTAGTCAATTTGGAGTCAATTATTTCTTTCCCTTTAACATGTTTAGCCTAATTTGTTTTATCCGAATTTAGTAACCTGTGCTGTAAACGTAGTTATCCATTAAAAAGCTAATAAATCCGCTATCCTATTGTGTGTTGGTATGTCACAATGATGCAAATGAGATACCTGAGTAAATTGATCACGCAATACTCGCAACGTACAATAATGAATAAATAATTGATCACGCAATACTTGTAACGTATACGCAAGAACCAGACGGACTCAAAGTTATTATCTACTGCTGAGGTTTACCAAACCGTAACCATAGTAATTACACTTATTTTGTAAGTCTATTGCCCTCTATATTATATGGTCTATGTCTATACCCTTTCCAAAACTTTATAACCAAGTGGCATCTTTTCTAACTGACCTTCAGCAAGGACTTCAGTGTTGTGAAAAACATCGTCACATACAAGCCAAAGAAGTCATATCTGTAAAAATAGTGCACATTTGATATGTCAGTAATGGTTTGAATCATTTACAAAAAATGCGGAACATTTTTATTTCAAACTAATACTCCCGGGTCGTCGCACTTCGTGTAGCCCCGGGTACTCATGCTTCGTTCTAAAACAGTTTAGAAGTGTGTAGAAACTGTACAAAAAACTTTTCAAGATGTCAAAAAAACCAACTTTTTCTGGAATTTCCAAAATTAGGGTCGGTATTCATTTCTACAGTAAAACAAAATTTTTTTTTTCTTCAGATTTTCCCGATTTAATAGGGTCGGTCGGTGGAGGACAAGTAAACACTCTTTTTTTGACCTATAATTTAGAACGGGATGAGAACAATATGTGACTTTACATCGATTACCTGCAGTATCGTGTGATTTACCTTTGCATAATGATAGTCACAAAGCTGACGTTACAATATCCCCCTTTATAATCCAATGATAAATATATTCTTTATTGTACTTCCATAAATAAACTTTGGTGAAATGTGACAAATTTTTGGAGGTGGGTGTAACGTAATCATGTATATGTGACTTACTTTTGCAGAACAAAAATGAAATTCATCCAAGCCACAAATGAACCCAATGCTCCAAAACACCAATTAATATCACACGGAGGAAAATATGGCGGCCATATGAACGCTATGATAGACACATAGAGAATCCAGTGCATCCAATTCTCAAAATTTCTAAAATACCTGAATTTCTACAAGTAAAACATAGTAAATATACATTATTCTATCTCTTATTGCTTAACGGTTTGCATTCTGGCTATCGGCTTCAACATAAAATGTTCAAGTTTTGAGATATTTTCTCCAAAATGCATTTTTTATGTTGATTCCAAATATGGTCGTTACATTGTACCGGGTATTTGCGATAAACTTACCAACATGATCAAAGAATTGTAATTGTAACAAAATTCTTTCGGAAAAAATACATACGTCTTTTTATTCTCATTCAGACTAAGAAAACGTTGCTTTATAAAATAAAAGGTATCTTCCAAATCCCATCCTTCCCCCCCCCCACCCCCTCACAAAAGAGGGGAAAAAACCCTTTGGACGCACAGAAAACCGTGATATTAAATAAAAAGCGAAACAATTCAGAGAAGATTTTCGAAACGCTTCTACACTCTAAATTTTACAACGGTTAATGTAGCTGTGAACAAATAGTTGAACCGTTTGTTGCATTCTCTTGATGTTGCGTACTTTGAATAAACATGTGTACATGCAGTGCTTAAATATGATATAATTACCATTAAATGGCCACATGTGTGAAAATTAGTCTTTTGGTAAAGGGCTCGTGATTGTTACAAGACAATTTATACAAATGACAAAGTGCACTAACACATAGTTGTCCCGAAAGTATATGCGTTTGTATTTTCGGGACAATTATATGTTAGTGCAGTATAAATAGCCAAGAAATTACTTTTACCAATTACGATTACACCTATCATGCCTATGGCTGCTTAATTAAATTTATATTGTAATATAGGCAATATATGTTCATAGGTTTATTCAAAGTATGTGCAACAATCGGTTCAACCATTTGTCACAACTACATTATCCGTTGCAAAATTTAGAGTGTATGTAGATTGAGTCACTTTTTCGTGAAATCAGTATAGACCTCGTCATCATATCGGACATTGTGTGGGTGTATGTGTGTGTGTGTGTGGGGGGGTGGGGTGGGGGGTTACGGGGGGGGGGGTTAGACAATAAACTCAACATTGTACAGTAATTTCAACGTGAGGTATTGTTTCTACCCAACATTTTCTATTAGAATACTGATGGTGGAAGGGTATTATGAATATGCTATATATTTGCCGGCAGACATGATTAAACTTTCCTGTCTGGATAAGCTACCAATGCATTAACGTATCACGCATAGCACATACTACACTTTTCAGTAACCCATAAATGAATCAGAAATGAAATATTGTTGATATTGTTATAATATTGCATATTTTTGCTTGAAAAATCCAGAAATTTTACTCACGACTGGAGCTGATGGCTTAATCACATTCAGCACATTCAGTAATTGACGGCATGCGCTCAAGCTTAAGTCGTGAATAAAATATCTGCATTTGTCAAACAAAAATATATAATATATGAGTCTTTTGGGGGAAAATTGAAATTTATCGACGACCTAATACACGCATTGTATTCGCTGGAATGAAATAGCAATTTTCTTAGTTTTACCTCATTTGTTTGGCTCTAAAGTAAAAGGGGACATTGTGATCAGTGAAAACTAAGATTTAAATAGTAATATATTCTTTATACAAATCACATAATTATTATGGCTTTAAGTATTAAACATACCTTCCAATACAATTCAGCAATATCTTCAAGCACTTTTAATAAGACGAAGAAGATAAGATAAAATTGCAACCCTGCAAGCCGTAGATCTACGATGCGCTGCCAGTCATCAACAGGTATAGACTCAGGTGTAGACTATATGAAAAAAATCCAACATGATGCAAGATGACGGGATTGAACTAAATACGCATGAAAACAATTCGCATTGTGAGTGCAAGACAGTCGTATATAGAATAGCTGCCTTTTTCATTGTTAGCAAAATATTGTTAACACTGTTAACAAGGTGTTAAGTCTGAGAGTTGTGGGTCTTCAGATGTTTCAAGGAGCAAGTTTTATCATTACTATTATGTTTTCAGAATCTTTGGACTGTGTTGGATGGGTTCAAACCATCCAATTTTATAACAATGGTGAACAATCTCAAAACCCAATGCTTCATGAAATAAACACTTGTCACGTTTTTGAAATCCTCTGTAAATGCAATTTTAAAGTCTAACATGAGGCAGCCGTTACTTCTATGACTTTCGTTCACCCATTCAAATGAAAAATATATATTGGCTCTCAGTGGCGGCGCCAGGAATGTTTTCCGGGTGGGGGGGGCATGGGGGCGAAGTGTAATTTTGGGTTTTTACTGGGGGAAACATGGGGGCAAGAGTTCTGATTGGGAGGCATTTCCCCATGCCCCCCCCGTGGCGCCGGGACTGCTTTCCCTCCATAGCTTATTTTATAGATGATCCGACAGGTATATCGTAAATATGAAGTTCAAAGGACTAGTCCAGAAAATATGTTTTGGTGGAATAAAACATTATGCTATAAATCTCTACCAATCACCACTGGAATCCAACTGGAGTCCCCAATATCCCCCAAAGACACACACACACAAAGATTTGTTTTTCTCATTTTGAAGAAATTTTACAGACATAAAAATGATGTAGAAATGAAACAAATTCTAAGAGCAAAATTAAAGCCATATTATAAATTTTGCTGAGGAAAACGCCCTCAAAAAAAATTTTAAATTTGGTTTTTACACTATTGTAATGTAATTAAGATACTCTGCAAAAATCAAGACTTTAGGTGCTGTAGTTTTGTCAAAATACGAGATTTTGAATAAAACGATGAAACCGGCGTTTTATTATTACGATGGAAATATTAGTCGAACACGTATGCACAGTACGTACACGGCGTGCGGGATACACACACACACCTCGATGATTGTACCGTATTACAACCGCGGGACATGCATGGGTGCTCTATGCTTTACCTCACTTGTTCGGCTAACATTTTATGGAAAATAAATACTAATCTATTTTTTACAGAAATGTTATGGCTTTAAATACAAAATAAGAGAGAAGTCAATAAGTATGTAAAACAAAAAATGTATTTTCTTACTTTTGACGTTATGATGATTCTAATATAGCGGAAATCCAATAATTGTGTTTGTCAAAGGACATGGTGAAATAAAATTAAATAAAAACCAGCATCTATGTTAAAACATTCCCACAATAATCATGATAATAACTAATGTTACCTCTTCGTTGCCTATGATGTATGTTTCGTTAGGAGGCGCTACAGGACATCCTCTTTCAAAATCTTTTGGAACTGAGATGGATAGTTTATGACTAAGGTTTACATAGATCATTAAATTCATCAAGAAACTTGCGTAGAAGAACATGTCGAATGTGTTAAACCAGCCAGCGAATTTGGTCCTGAGTATAAAACCAGAAGAATGAAAGAGGAGGAGAAGCTTATAATCTATGATAAACATTATTAACAACATTGACATAGGAAGGAGGGGGACTGGGGTGACACATAACTCTCCTCCCACCTCCATTTTTTAACACTGGAATAAAGAAATAATTGCCATGTGGTTTGTAGGGTGCATCTTCCATTTTAGCGCAAAAACACCGTATTTGGGGCAAAAATATGATAAAATTGCACAATTTTGCGCTCTTCTTGCGTCAAATACCAAATGTTACCTTCGTTTTGGTCAAAATAGTCTGTATTTGAAAACAATTTTCGCGCGCAAATGTCACAAGGAAACCGGCACAAAATACGCTAAAAATATATGCCTAAATTTTAATGCTTCCGCCGCCACTGAATGTTGTAAGTATAATTAATACAATATGTGTGTATTAAGTCACATCTGTCTGAACAGTTTATTATACAGTTGACAAAATATGACAATACACTCAACTTGCTTTCAAATCTCATCAAAAGTTTAGAACGTACTTTTAACCAAAATGTCCTTAGTTACTTAGATTACTCACCATTTCTTTACTAAGACGCTTTGTGATAACTCATGACCCAGGAGTTTTTCACGACCCCACTCAACCATTGTCTGAAATGTAGAATTTCAACTTGTCACTGGCAAAAAAATTCTTGTTCTCCCCCTTAACACATGCCTACCCCCTTGCCAAAATACACACCCCCCCTCATTTTACCCCAGCGCTTATAAACATTGCACAGCCCCATCAGCTGGCTTCCTACTTGCATTCTACTTTGAATAATGACGATAGACGTTAATCTTGTACATGATGCACTTATGGTCCATGGCAAGCCCGATTCGACCTTTGTGGCATTAAACCCAGTTAACAGGAAATTAATCCAGTAAATCGATTCAGTAAAGCAAATAAGCTCATGCATTCGCTCACTAACGGCAACCAGCTTCGGTCGATTACCCCAGCTGCAGCGTGTGTAAACTCTAATTTGCATAGAGGCTGTACGTGAAATTATTGATTGGCTCCAAACAAAGGATTTGAACCGGTGCACGTAATCATGGCGCAGTGCAGTCCATTCAATCAAATGTTGTCATCAACCTATTTGATCGCAGTGCATTGCTATGTGTGTGAGACGAACTGTCGCGGTTGATTGCAATCAAACAAACGATGTCTTATGTATTACTTTGTTCCGTGATGAAAATCGTGATGTTTTATTTAATCACTCTCGAAAAATGTATTTTTTTTGTAGGCCTATTACTTTGTTTTGTTATTGAAATCGTTATGTTTTTTTTCATCACGCTTTAAAACAAACGATTTCTCATGTAGTACTTTGTTTCGTGATGACAATTTTGATGTTTTATTTCATCACTCACGAAAATTGATTTCTTATGTATTACTTTGTTTCGTGATGAAAACCGTGATGTTTTATTTCATCATCACGCTCTAAAACAAACGATTTCTTATGCATTATATTTGTTTTGTGATGAAAATCGTGATGTTTTATTTCATCACGCTCTAAACAATAATTATAGTTACATGCATTTCAAGAAAAAATCTTATTAAAACGGTAGGCCCTATGTTGTTTAGAAAAAATGTAGAAAGTGATGATGATGATGATGTCGATGATGATGATGATGATGATGATGATGATGATGATGATGATGTCTCCAAAAGTGTCCCGGTTTGTTTTTCTTGCCCTAAATCGTGCGTATCTATTAATAAGGCACTTCAATAATCAATAATCAGTCCCGTGACGGCCTCCACTAACTAGCTACTAACTTGGGTTTATGGGCGCTGATATTTCATGTTCACTGTCACTTATTTATCAGAAAAGTGCGACCCTTTGTCAATCACCTACAGTACCCAATTTCGGCATACTATATAAGAAACTCATCATAATGATTGCCAGAGAATAGTTTAAATGTAGCTTGTACCGTTTTGTTGTGGCATCCTTCAGAAGTGAGCGGTCCGATACCAATATTTTCGGTCAAATCTCCATTCAATTAACACGGGGAGTTGGCTAGCTATGCCTTGCCCTCACTCATATTTTTACAAAAGTGCGACTATTTCTGAACATCTAACCTAGCTGTAATTTTAGGTCATGTTAGAGAAATATATTTGCTAGAAGTTTGGAGAATAAGTTAAATATTGGCTGGTTATTTTTCACACAGTGATGTTAACTAGGCAAGTGCCCATTCTTCCAACATACATCATTTGTAGAGGTCACGCGTCAATGGTGAGAGCTAAACGGTGCAAAGTCAGAGGAACCCCACTAGCTCCCACTCTAAATAAAATAAATACAAAATTGTCTTGGTAAAATCGAACCGGAATGGATAAATATAAAAGAGTTGATCTGTATGACCCTGAATTGCAATCTCACCTCTAAAGCAATCTTTCTTCCACCTTTCATCGATGATGGGTCATCGGGCCCAGGGTCGACATACTTGAAGTCATACGTTATCTAATGTATTGCATGAAAATGAAATGGATGGACAAAACAAAGACACCGCGTTAGGCGAGGTTCTCACTTAGATACGAACGCAACTGCATCAGACACAATCAAATTTACACCACAATATAACTTCAGTCGGACGTTTCAAGTTATGAGTTTTAGGATTGGTTTTGGTCATGCGGTTTACTATTATCCTACCTAAGCTCTTGACTGACGTTATTACCGATACCTTTGTCTGTACATTTTGTTAGAAACTGAAAAGCAGTTTCGGTTTGTTATATAATCGTGTGACTACAGAATCTCTTAGTTTGAAGTTACCTGATCCAAGTATACAAAAGAAGTGTTTAAATTTCAAAAGTCAACCTACATTTGAAAGCGTGGTTTAGATGGTCAAATAATCCTAGGATTATTTCCATGTGAAATCGAAATATTTCCTCCCGAGATTAAAAAAGACGTGATTGGGGCTCGAGCAAACTGGCATATGAAAATATTGAGAGAAAAAATCAGGACTCAGCGGGGATTGAACCCCGGTCGCTGGATTACCGGTCCAGAGCTTTACCACTGTACAACCTGAGTTCACAGACGCGTCGGTACTCGGGCAATCTCAACTTAAGTCCCCATGATAACTCTCTCATTGTGTCTCAGCGGCCAATTATATATTAAATAATGAAGAAGGAGGCGGCCTATATGCTTCACCCTGGCAGGGCGTAAGACAATGCGAAACACAAATTAATATATGCGAGGATCGGAAATAAACGATGCAAGCCCGAGAAATTATAATTTAAAATGACGTGATTGGGGCTCGAGCAAACTGGCATATGAAAATATTGAGAGAGAAAAAATCAGGACTCAGCGGGGATTGAACCCCGGTCGCTGGATTACCGGTCCAGAGCTTTAACACTGTACAACCTGAGTTCACAGTCGGTACTCGGGCAATCTCAACTTAAGTCCCCATGATAACTCTCTCACTGTGTCTCAGCGGCCAATTATATATTAAATAATGAAGGAGGCGGCCTATATGCTTCACCCTGGCAGGGTGTAAGACAATGCGAAACACAAATTAATATATGCGAGGATCGGAAATAAACGATGCAAGCCGAGAAATTATAATTTAAATGACGTGATTGGGGCTCGAGCAAACTGGCATATGAAAAAAAAAAAAGAATAGACACGTATACACACCTTTTCATGTGCATATCGCATGTGAGAGGATCGTTTGAATCTCTATGACTTCCAACATAGGCTAGTAGACATTCATTCAAGTTATTTATTGCACGAACAAAATATGAGAAAGTGGGAGAGAGCGGGAGAGAAAGTGTGCGTGTGGGATATTGTTAGGGGGAGAGAGAGAAAGAGAAACAGAGGGGAGAGAGTGGATTAGAAGAGGGAAAAGAAGGCCAACAGGGGGGAGCTCGAGAGTGGAGTGGAGTAGTGTGTAGGGAAGAGGAAAGTGTAGGTGTGAAACGAGAGGAGAAGGAGACACTGGATAGAGGAGGAGAGGGAATATGGGTAAAGGAGGTACTATAGGTGAGGGGAGAGCCTAGGTGAGACGTATGGATTATGCTTATTATTAAATTAAACTAATTTATCATCAAATCATCTCCATTATCATCGCTTATATCTTATTTTATTTTTATGGTACTAGGCACTAGTGTGTGTCAGTCAAGAGCATATGCCGGATAATAGGAAACCGCGTGACCAAAATCAATACCAATCCTAAAACTCAACGACCGAATGTCGAAACACCTCGATCATACAGCGAGGTCAATTTGGCAAGTCATAACTACAAAAACATGCATTATATATTTCCGGCAACACCGTAACGCATGTATCCCCGACCGTTTAGTTCAAAATTAAGTTTAAAAAAATATCCTATTGCTATGGTAGTTAATCCTGTTACATCATCATCACTTCTACGGTGAGCCAATATCAATCTGTGTAGTAGGATATCGATCATAATTGATGTAAGGTAAATTCAATGCTTATAGTGAGGAATTTCAGGACAATTTCTTATCACACAAAATATGTTCGCCAAATTACTATATAGCTTTAAATCATTAATTTGGATAATAACAAGTCCTTACCTTCAGATCTGGATGATGTTGATCCTCATATGACCTTGTAACACATTGATCCAACACTTTCATTGCAGCTTCTGGACAATACTGGATCAGGCGTTGCATTGGAGATTGGTCATTATCGTCACGATTATTCATTGCGATCTCCCAACTAGATAAATAATACAAAATGGAAACAAGATCTGAAAGGAAGGTGTATAAATTCAAAATACCTTTTCCCTTTTCTCTCCCTTTGTTCACGATTTTATGTATTAATTTTTAAAAACAGCTAAGAGTGGGGGAAAATACTGTTTGTGCATGTGCATCATCTTAATCGTCGGCCATCTTTATCGCAGGTAAGTAAAAGAGGTAGAATCACATATTGGTAGAGAGTTCTTCGTGCATTTAAGGACCACCCGTTTGGAATAATCTCACGTGCACACTCCTTCTGTGCCTTTAATTTAATTTAATTTAAGCCCATAGCATTAAGTTCAATGAGTACGAAGTTGCCACTGGTCATCCTGAAGACTCTCCATTTAGCCAGCTTCCTTTTTACTCACTACAGCGGCACATTTTTGATACGTACCATACTAACTCCAAGGTCACAGCTACTCTTCCCGTTTAGCTAACGAAAACTATCTAACCTTAAAAGCAGCTTGATATTTAGCAAGCGTTGGGACGTTTATCATAGAATATCAATTGATATTAGTTCAAACAATTAGAATTACTTACTATCGACTACCTAGAATAGCTAGTGCCACAGACTCTTGCTTAAATTCAATGGCTATATCTAATGGGTATTGACCATGTATATTCCTCGCTGTCAAATCGGCACCACAGTTTATCAAGAGAGTGGCAGGTCCAGGATGACCTGCACGAGCACACAGATGTAAGGGAGTGTTCTGAAAAGAAAGAAGGAAACAATATTTAAGTTATCGGTTTGAAACTATGCACTACCGTAGCAGCACGTGCAAACTGGACGACACATCCCTCCATCAAAGTGCAACGTGAACATCTCTATATAAAATGACTGAAAAAAGCTCGTACTCCTTCAATCAGGCCTGGAATGCAGCCTGGTGTAATCATTCGAATGACTCACGCTACGCCCAGGTGTCTGATCTCTATGTCTATTAGACACCTCTGTTGAATGGGCTCTCATTGGTTTCTTATACAACGAACATTTATTTTAATTTAAAGTTAGACTGTATAATTATGTGGTTGCATTTTAATATACCACGATCAAAGGAAACTGAAATATTTTTATGTGAAAGACAAAACAACATATTTGTAGGCTAATGACAACTTTTGTTGTGCCCTTTGTTGTGCAGTCTTATCTTTACCTTGTCCTTGTCGAGAGCATTGACATCAGAGTTGTTATCCAGCAGGACCGTTATTACTGCCATCTCATTCTGGATGGCCGCCAAGGCTAATGGTGATCGACGATCATCATTCCTTACGAAATTACAGAAATTCTATTGTTTATTGATGTGATTTGGTTTAAATGCGGTATTTGAGTACAATTTATTATCAACACAGCTAGTAACATATCAGTACATATTTCGTGTTTTTTCACAATATTGTTTTTTCTTATTGTCAGTAAGGTATGATATCCTGTTCATAAACAGAATTATGTCATTTTTAAAAAGTAGAACGTGTAAGTATCAAAGTTACATTGCATGAAATATCTGCATTTATCTTGTAAATATTAAATTCCCAATCATACTTCGGCCTTTAATATTTGTATTCAGTGATATTCAATAATATTTCTCGGCTTTCGGAACATAGTTTTCTGAATTATTTGAAACAGTAACGACAAGAGAGAGTAAGAATATATTATGTACATGATATTGTTTTTAGAGATTTGTTTGTAATTTAAATGGTTCAGTAGCAAAGAATCCCACCTTTTGGACATATCAGCTCCCATTTTAATGAGATAATTCACAATATGAATATGTCCATTTTCACTGGCTAACAGGAGTGGTGTCATGTCATCTATATCATCATCATTAAGAGGAAGCGGACAGGCCTCCAACAACACCTTAACACAGTCAAGATGACCGGACCTATATGAATGAACATTAAAAGGAAATCACTTCTATGCTATATTATATTGCAATTCATGCCACAATATGTGTTGAATTGACGACAACAATTCAGCCTCGGAAAGTCAGTAAATTTCAAAGATTTCAAGGGTCTTTGTCCAATCATGGAAGTGGTCAACAAAAGAGGCTTTGACTATGAAGCTGTGCAGCTTGCGCTTTGGTGCTTCACTACGTCATCCCTGCATTGAAGAAAGCTTGCATTTTCACTTGCATGTTCTGTCTGCCACTGAGGTGACCACATATTTGGTTGTCCAATAGCAAGTTCAGTATACATGATCCAGATGGGTCATTGAGTTTCACAGGGTAAACTTGACCTATATGTAGCTCGTTCGTCAAATGTGATAGTGTCACTAAGTCATAAAATTTGACATACAGATCTATGGTAACACCCTTCGCCAGGTCACTTGTGCCTGGCCGAAGTTTTGTCAGCGACAGCGTTATTACATATATTGCAGCCTAGATATATGTTTTGACATACAAAAGATACAGGTAATGACTAACTACAGGTTTGACTAGATGAGCCATTACCATGCATGATTACCATCGATTTGGATGAAACATGACATTTCCTCTTGAAACCTAAAGAATTCTCATGCTTCGATCTTTGCCTGTGAAATACTAAAATGTTAATGACCACATTTGAACTGATAAAATAAAGATGTAGATGTATGGTACTTACTCTGCTGCGATATGCAATGGTGATTTCTCGTTGATATCCTTTACATGTACTTGAGCAGAGTACTCAATCAGAAGTCTGGTCAACTGTCAAACAGAGTAGAATATTTTGACATCAAGCAATGTTAAAATCATTGCGAACGCAATTATGAACTTTGAATTGAATAGTAATCTACAACTTTACATAAGTGTGTTCATGAACCATACGTCCTTTGCATAACGTATAAAAATAATATTTTAAATAAGACGTCATTTGCAATACGTATAAAAATAATATTTTAAATAATCTTGTGTTGAACAGTGTTGAAACACACTTCATTTGTTAATAAAAGGTGTACATGTGATCGTCATAACTATTCCTTCCGAATACGTAAGAAATTACTCAACCCCTCGTACAAATAACACATGTTACTACCAATGCACTCAACATGTGCACTTAATACCTCAAGGGGTTCTCAATTATTTATTATAATATTCATTCCTCTATCCTCTTTTATCTCCATAACCTTAGAAAGGACTTTTCATTTTTAGCAAAACCTTTTCCGCAAAACCTTTTCCGTTTTAGTAAAATTAGCGAAACCTCCGTTTATTGAGCACCTAATTAGAGTAGAAAAATCAAAAACCAAATGACATGTTCTTCGTGCCATGGTGGCCACATGATCCATAGTACATTCGCTGAATTCAATAATACCTTGACGCTTCCTACTTCAGCAGCGTAGTGTAAAGCCGTCTGTTCATCTCTATCTCTCCAATCGATAATCTCTTGTCCGTCATGGCCGTGTTCAAACAACATCTTGGCGAATTCTAGATGCTGCATTTCTACTGCCCAATGTAGACATGACTTCATTTCTTTGTCTACGGCCTGAATGTCAGCTCCGTATCTTAGGAGTAAACGCCCTGCACCGGTTTGGCCTTTCCAGGCGGAGCACAAAAGTGGCGTGAAATTGTCTTCGTCTCTAGCGTCCAAAAATAACCCCTAGAATGGTATGGATAAAAATACTTATAACCTACATTGTCTTTCACTGACAACAATCACCCTTATTTGGTAAGCAGTTTTTTTACTCGGATAGAGGTTAATGCTACCTAAGAATTAATGGTAACATTCACAGATGTACCAATTACCAATAAGCTATGAAAATTGATCGCTACAGCCAGGTCTGAACGGGCAATGTATTAATGACCTGCTTATACACCTTGAGCATTGTTTTTCGTAAATATATACTATAGAGTTACGGAAAACTATCCTCAATAATATAAAAACAATAAATATAGCATTTAACTTACTTGGCGTATTAGAATAAGGATAACATCGACCCGGTTGTAAAGTGCTGCCCTGAAATAATAAAAATATTCAAGTTTTGTACCGATTCTTTTACCTCATCACATTGAAATATAAATAGATATTTATCTTATAGAAAGTAGAATAACCCTATTGGAATGGCAGTAACAATTCAAATGGCATGCATTGAATCGCCTGTTCAAAACGTTTGTGATATATTGCACTCTAGGATCCAGCCTGGTGGACATGTGGACCATCTATATTTAGTTATATATATGGTTTTAATACCTGTGCAATGGGGTCATTTGCTCGTTGTCGAATACCTCTGTCTCCGCCCCTCTGTCTATCAACATTTCCACCATGCCAACCTCGCCAAAGATAGCGGCGTGGTGGAGTGGCGTGAAGCCGTTAGGTTTACGGCAATCTGGTGGCGCACCTCTGTCTATTAGAGCTCTCGCTACCTGAAACATTACAAGTACATTCCATTTTAGTTCCTAAATGTATACTATTTTTATCTGTACTTAAAACGACCAGTTTACCAGTTTAACATACAGCCAAGGGCAGTAAATGACAATTTTGTGCAGTATGTTAAGTACGGCTTTGAGGAACCTAACATTCGTCTGTCGTCTGAGGCCCAGTTCCTTTGCAAATGTTGACAGTTGGTAACAGCTGTCATGCGGAAAGCATTGTTGGTCCAGAGCATGGTAAAACGAGTCATCAACCCCCATTTCAGTTAAATATTTGGTAAAACATAACAAATTGTTTAAGGGGTTATAATGTTGCATGGTATATGATTGGTTTAGATGTAAGCTGCGTTTATTATACATATAGTCATCTAGAATAAACATTTAAAATGAAATATTACTTGGTGCGGCCATTTATTGTGACACGATCCAGCTCCCAGTCAAATATATTGTTCGGTTCTATAATATAATTGTATCGAAGACTTACATTTATGTGTCTGTTACTGACTGCCAAATGTAGAGCTGTATTGCCTTCGTTGTCTTCGTCCAATATATATTCACAAAGGAATATACCAACTTGAGAAGCTTCGGGAAAAAAGAACGGCATTAATATTAATTAAATTCTAATGAAATCTAATTCTAATGCTTACTATACCCATACACATGTAGGTTCATAATTGACTTTTTCTCTTTACTAAATTGGAAAAGGGAATTTGGTTGATTTCATTGCAGCATTAGATATCTTGCGAGAAGCACTATGGAATTGCATACGATCCATCGTACATGTAGTACACAAGAACATCATCCAAGCAAATACTAATGGTTAAACAAGAACATCATCCAAGCAAATACATCACTGAATGGTTTGAAAAGTAGTAGTTGGTTTGAGACAAGGATACCTCCTCTCTGCAACCATATTCACCATATACCTCGAACAAATAAACATCATCCGCTATAATGATCATGGTTACACTACTCTGCTGTTCGTATTTATTTATTTAACATAAAATAGGCATCTCGGTATTGGACAGCGTCTTGCTTATTTATGATCTCTGACGTGTATGAGTCCCATACTGCACTTCAGTACTGTAATGAAGGTCTTACAATTGAGAACTATGCTATATAGTTCTTTTATGTCTTTTGCGTTTGCCTTCAGGTTTCTTTTGAAGAACCACATTTGATGGTGGAACGAAAGATGGATAGAGAAGATCCAAGAAGAAAATATAACATGGATTTGAAAAAGATTATAATTGATATCAAGGTGTAATGAAGAGCTTGGCATGACTTGATCCGGCCATCGACGCTAAGATCCATTCTGGTTTTCGTCAGAACAGAGCAGCCTTGACTTATATGTTCGATTGAATTTTCTGGTTTGTTCTAAATGTGTCAATATTAGTGATTATGCCAAACTGTGTGATCTTGAAAGACATTAAAATATACAAACTCACCAACAGATAAAAGGTACTGAACGACATCTTTGAATCCACACTGCGCAGCTTCAATGAGTGGGGTGACGTCATTGATATCTTTAGCACGGATTTGAGCGCCATTTTCGACCTGAAAATTATTATTGTAAAGTTTGATATACATGGTTAACTCGTATGTTTATTAAAATTTGAAAAAAAGAAAGAAATTACAACATATTTATACATTTGGCTCACCAAACCAAATTTAAATCCAATCAAGGTTAAAAGCAAAGACATGTTATTTTGATCAGGAGAGTAGAGGGCTAATATACTCTAACAATGTGAAATAATGTAATTATTACTTCCTTATTACGCCTGGAAATTAAAAGTTTTTATCTCGACGTTATTGAGAAAAGAGGAACTGCATCCCCTTTAACGCCTGCTAGTATTCATGCATATGAAGCACGGTACTTATTTTGTTGATTTACCGGCAGGGGAGAGCGGGGGGTAAGTTGAGCCACCAGGTATGTTGAGCCACCCTCAAAGAAGGGAAACTAAAAAATATAATAAACTTTATTATACTAGTATAGTTATATGACATCATTCAGGCCTCTCCAGTGTTGCACTCAACTCACTTGCACACATGGTAAGAAAATTGCATTAATAAGTTACTTTTTAGGAAGTGAATATTTGCAAAATTGTTTTACCAAATAAGTACATAGATCGATATCTCCATTCATTGTAGCCTGATGCAACGGCGTGGTCCTATCATTGTCTCTGGCATTCACACACCCTGGCCTCTTCTTCACCAGAAGCTACATCGGATTGAAAGAAAAGAAAAATCTAAAACACACTTTTCAATGTTTACATATTTTTTCCACTAAAGTAAAATCGACCAATTGGAGAAAGCAAACGTGATGACATCATCGATAACTTATTATCGATAATCTATTAAGATATTTTGATCTAGTTTTTAAAATTAATAAAAAAAACCATTTTGGCCCAAGAATGTTTTTGTTACGATGCACGAAAAGAAAACCGTTATTTTGGGGATTTTGGGCCAAAAATGGCATTTTGGCCTAAATTGATTTGACCTCACAGATGAACTTATCAAGTCTTTGCCATTCTAAATATGTATACTTTTATATACTTTAGACCAACAATTTAGAAGTTATGAGGCCCAAAAGTTTCCACAATTCCAGGGTTCAGACCAACCTTAAGCGAAAGAAAATGTATCGACACGATAATTTATATCGAGAACCTGGCAGATTTCTGTAGATATTATTCCATCGAAAACGGTGTTCGTAACATCACTTGCTGTCAAGAATCATGCATATATACTTTGTTTTACATTATTGAATATGTTGAATACAGCGCTATGCACTAATATCATATACCTTATTGCACCAAAATGAAGGAGAAAATTTATATTTCGTGAAATATCAAGCCCAAAATGTTTTCAGCAACATTGGCCTATTATCATATACACATTATTGCCGATTCCATAGGCGCCTTTACTAGATGCAATGTAATGCATTTCTTCACTGTCTTGTAAAGAAATTAATGTAAATGACAAGTATATGAAACACACCTTAACAGCCTCCATGTGGCCTTTCCTACATGCTACGTGGATCGGCGTCTGCCCATTGGTCAATTTAGCCATGATGTCAGCATCATATTTCAGCAAAACTCTGACTGCGTTAATGTTGTTATATTTAGCCGCAATGTGTAGTGACGTTGCGCCATCCACACTGGCACGAATGTTGATAGCTAAAATATTTGGTAGAATAAATTTGTTGGCAACAGGATAACGTTACATTACATTTTGCTATTTTAGCGTTCAGCTGCAAAAGGACTATTGCACTCCGCGTCCATGCAATAGTCATTTTTCCATTGCACGGATCGGGGCACGGACGTGGAGCTGCCATAGCAATGCTGATAGACTCGCGAGCCGAGCGTATAGATAAGTTGACCTCAATGTTTATCAACAAAGGCAAGGGACCGGTATATCGACATGCTTCAGCGAACAGCATACAACCACTACACTGTTCAATAGCCGTATTGTGATGTGGCGGGAGGTTTAAAACAGCACGGGCCCTGAACAAAATATAATGCGCGCGCATACTGCCAGGCAAAAAACAAAGGAAATTGTGATGATGCGTGTGAATACTGCCAGGCATTGAAATCAGAAGTTAACTCATCTATAGCGCGAGGTTTCCACCTCGACTCGCCAATTATAGGCGAGGTGTTAAAGCGGGTGTTGCTTCTAAAATAAATATGCATTGAAATATCTTTTGATTTTTTTTCAGGTGATTTATAAAATTAAGCAAGGAAACTTATTTATGAGTTATAAAACACAAATATTGAATGTTTTTATACATGTTATATGAACTGTTCCATTCGACTCGGCAAAGCCTCGTTGAATGGAACAGTCCATATTTCACCTCATGAAAATATTCTTACCATTGAACTCATAAACATTCAATATTTGTATAACATAACTTTACATTACATTACAGGAGCTTATAATCTTTCTTATCACCGCGCTAACACAGCTATTGAGGTAAAATTATTCTTTCCCTCTAACTATGTCAAAAAACGGGATTTGAAACCGTGATGTCATCTTGTTTGTGGCATTGCAGCCGAATAGGTTACTGATTTGTTTTGTTTTGTTTGGTTGTTTATCCTTTTTAATCAATCAACTTAATTCATTTGTCATATTTGTATTAATATTTCTTTTCTTCCACACGTACCTGCTCCTTTCTTTATCAGGTTTTCGATGACTCCCACCTTATTATGTTGTGTAGCTAAGTGCAACGTAGCGTATCCATCATCATCTAAGGCATCTATATCCGTCTTGTCCGGCTCTGAATTACACAAGATTCTGAGTTTCCTTGCACCCTTAAGAAAATTAACAGTTATGAAATGTTTGTGCCATTTTGTGTCAAATTTACATGTTTAACGATGACTTCAAGAACAACAACGACCAGTGGCGAAGATTTCTTTTTAACATTTGGGGGATGGAGGTTGATGTAAAACATGTTAAGCAGATTAAATGGAGTGTATATTGCCCCAAGAATAGCTTATCAAAGAAGAACTAAAACTTGCAGTGGAGAGCAAATGGATCAAATGCGCGCAAAAGGGACCGAAAAACTGAAACCAAATTAATCATGTTAATGCGCAAGAAGCGAGAGAAAAATGTGTGATTTTTAAAGCTGTAATAGTCAAAATATGAGGTGAATTTGGTCCAAAAATACGCATCTGTGTAACATTGGAGATGATTGTATGGATCACCACTCTTGTAGAATATTGGGACATTTATAGCTATTTATCCACCTATCCCCCACAATTTTCGTTTGATATGACAACATCAGCAGCAGCAGTAGCAAAAACAACAACAACAACAACACCAACAACAACAAAAACATCAATTACGAGCTATTATAATGATAACTACCATACTATAAGCAAATACTACTGTCGAATGCGATTTGCTAATTTAAAAAAATGCGTTTGATGATTTCTTTTCTCTGATAACTAAATATAACAAAACAAAAGAAATAAATAAAACAAATTTCTTGAAACATGAAAAAATAGTAAAAATGAGGTTAATTTTAAGTGTTACGCGCGGTGTTCCGAGATTTTGGGCCTTATCTTATTGACTTCTCTGTAAGTCAACATTATCTAATTTATCTTATCTTTGGTATGTCGCATCGTTAATCATAGCCTACTAACATATATGTATTTTCATGTTTATGAAAATTTTCTTATATTTTAAATAGAACTGGGGAATAAGTAAAAGGAACCGGATATACAAATAATATTATCAGGAAGCCCCACTAAATGGTTCTAATGGTATTATCATTAATACAGGCCCAGCAAACACAAAACGTTTTCGACATCATTCGCAAAAGGTTATAAAAGGTTGTCAGAAAACGTTTAAATGTCGGGTTATATAAAGGGTATATTAAGAGTATAAAACCTTTTCATAACCTTAAAAAACATTTTATGATAATCTACTGCTCAGCAAACAAAAATGTTTTACAGAAAACGTTTAAATGTCGGGTTATATAAAGGGTATAAAAACGTTTTAATAACATTCCAAAAACATTCTTGAAAACTTGATACAAAACTATCTAAACAGAACGTTATTTTGGGGTTGAAAAAATATTTTGCGAAAAATGTTTGCCCAAAATATTTTCAATAACGTTTTAAAAACGTTTTCATGACCTTTATATAACCGACATTTAAATGTTATTAAAAGGTTTTGAAAAAAAAAACATTTTAAGAACATTACTGTGTTTGCTGGGTTCAAACATTTTAAAATAATGTTATTTAAGTATTGACATAATATTTGGCAAAAATGTTTGTAAAATAAGTTTACAATAACATTTTTTGAAAACATTTAAAAATATTGTTGTAGTGTGTTTTCATACAAAATGTTTTAAAACGTTATCATGACCTTTATATAACCCGACATTTTAATGTTATTAAAACGTTTTTACCTAAACCAAAAGCCAAAATATAACTTATTTAAAACGTTTTTAAAACGTTTTTGTGTTTGCTGGGGGTATTATATACACACTGTTATGGCTGGTTAATTTCTGAAAGGTGATGTGACCCAGTGGTGTAGCCTACTGAGTGCCCGAAATACCGGGACACCAAGTTGACCAAAATTTATATTATATTACATATTGTATTGTATTGTGCATCTTTGTTTTGTCCTGTTTTTGGCCAACGTTATATTCATTCTGCGAGCTCGACACGCATTTGTTCCAATATTTTGCAAGTGGGTCAGCAGGACGATTTAGCAATTTTGCCCCTTTTGGCTACTGATGTGACTATGGTTATTAAACCGAGATGTACAATGAGCAAATGATTTTATATAATTTTATCAAAAACATTAAAATAAAGTAGTGTTAACTTTAAAAGTACATAATTTATTATCGCAAACTTTTCGGAGAATGTATACCACATTCGGTTATATAGGACAGAGTTTGTTGATTGATGTCAATAAGAAGCTTTGCCGAAAGTGTTTAACCAATCTAAGATACCTCAATGGGCATAATTATAGTCAGTCTATGACTCTATAGTATCGCTAGATGCCGATCTCAGGACACCTTAATACTTACTTGAAGCAATTGATTACCGCTTCCCTCCATTTTCTTGCCGCCGTTCATATTAAACCAAACTGATTCCAACGGGATACCAGTAATATCATCCATAGGTGGTTCCTCATTTATCTTAGCCTCGTCATCACATTCAGTGATTTTATTAGTGCTTTGTTCTAATTCATTTGCGTCATTATCAATCTCCATCTTAGACTTCCGAATTCCCGTAATGTCTTCATCGTGATTTTTCGTTGAAAAACTTCGCGTCCTCTTTTTTTTCACTTCATTACCTTGCATTTTCTTCCTTCCTATCGGACCAATCTTCTTTTGCGCATGACCAGGATAGAGTTGAGCAACAGTTGTCACAGTCTGGAAACTGAGCCTTTTCTTCTCCTCAGACCCATCTTTACCTTTATATTTCTCTTTGGATGCCATGTTGAATTGAATCAGCAAAGAAGATTCATAGTCGCACCTGAAGTTTAGGTGATTAGTACTTTTGACAACAAACAAATCTGATACTATTATGTAGCGTAATGATGAGTATGTTTACTCTAGTACTGAAGTCGAAGTACTCACGGCCTATCCCGCCTATCTTTACAATCTTTACCGTGTTTATGGTTTACATAACCCTTATAAAAGTGACAAGCATTTTGTTGATCATTAACAGTAACATGTTAATGTTAATGTTAATGTAAATGCAGATGGCTTAGTACATTTAAGTAGACAGGGGGTTACGATGGAGTGGATCAAATGACACAGGTCAAAAATGTTTGTAGACTGGATTTCTGTTCATGGTCCAGTATCGAACCACTACTATTGCGTCGCTAAAGAGAATTATACATTATTTGCATTACTGCTCATCTCTTAGAACTAATTGAATACCTGAGTGGAAGAAGGGCCCAACTCCATCAAAACTGTTTTTGAGATATTAAGAAAAAACTTAATATTTGAAAAAGTTTTATAGACAGAATGTTTTCATCTTCAGTGGACCTTTAATACATGAACATACAATATTATATACATTCGAAATTAGAAATGATGTTTCCATGGCAACGGTACAGGCCTTAATACGAGCTGGAGTTGGACCCTTCTTCCACTAATATGCTGCAAGTGCCAGTTCCGTAAGCAGATGTGTTATAAATAGCTACAGAAATTTGATCATTATCCATTAATTGCACAAATAGAATGTAATATGTTAGCAAGAAAGTTTATTGTAGTAAAAAGCAGATTTCATGGATGAACAAAATTCCTCTTTAACCCAATATTTGTGGAAGAAGGGTCCAACTCCATGGAGTTGGGCCTTTCTTCCATAAAAACCATGATTAACTGTACGTAGAAGATTAGTTAGAGAGTGGATTTTGGCTCATCTTTCACACACAAGGAAGAACAATCTGCTGGCAATAAAATGCTGGGTCTAACTCATTTTTGTAAAAAAAATAGGAGTTGGGCCACAGAATACACGAAATGCCCGTGAAGCAACCACCTTGTGTTTGTAGCTGTTATTATATTTTTTGCATTACATACATTTCTTTAGATAAGTAATTTGTTCAATTAAAGCCATATTATAACATTTGCTGAGGAAGACGCCCTCACTGAATTTTTAAAATTCCTTTTTTGACACGATTAAATTGTACTTTATTAAACCAATATACCCTGCAAAAATCAAGACTCTAGGTGCTGTAGTTTTGTCAAAATCCGAGATTTTGAATAAAACGCCGGAACCGGCGCTTTATTATTACGATGGAATTATTAGTCGAACGCATACACGATGTTCACAACACACAGTACCGTCAGTACGTATACACGGCGTGCGGGACGGTGATATACACAACAACGGGTCGTACCACAACATGACCGAAGGAGTGGTATGTATTGGCGACATGTGCGCTGGTAGTAAATTCCAATTTTCTTTGCTTTGCCGTAGTTGTTCGGCTCAAAAATAAAAGGGATATATCTGACAGTAAAAGCTAACATTTTATGGCAAAGAAATGCTAATCTATTTTGGTTGAAAATGTTATAATATGGCTTTAATGTATGTTTTGAAATTGCGTATATTTGTATGCTTTTGGGATGTTAGATATTTGTGCAATTGGTGTGAAAGTTTGTGCTTTTCCACTTTGATATCGTTTTTGTCCCTGCAATTTTTTCCTTCAAGTGTAATAACAATAATATATATAATATTAATAATACTAATAATATAACCTATTCTCTACAAATTATGTGTATATAACACAAAATGCAAGGTGGAATATTTTGCGTTATATTTGCATTTTAAAGCTCAACTCAGTGACCAAAACAAGAGCTCAACTGCGCTCATGTGACAGGCTTATCACTGTTATAGAAATAATAATAATAATAATAATAATAATAATAATAATAGTAATAATAATAATAATAATAATAATAATAATAATAATAATAATAATAAGAATAATAATAATAATAATAATAATGATGATGATAATAAAAGTAAAGTAAAAAGTAATATAAAAAGTAAAGTAAAAAATAATATAATAAGTAAAACATGTAAAATGACAAGGATAATTAAATCACAAAATGCACAATTTAGTTCGCACCAACATGACCACCAGGATATAATATCCTCTATAATATAATCTAATATTGCACGTTCTTTAGAAGTTTTCGAATTCATCTTTTTGTTGCGGTTCCATTTCCAGACGTTTTCAGTTCCAGCCTCACCTCCTAATTTCTTAGCTCATTTTCACTATTCCTTTTCGCATCTTGTTCAAACAAGCAATAATTATTGAAATGTAGTACACAGGCTCACTTAGTAGCTCCTTTTGCATTATGTACTTTGTTTCGTAGTTTGTAACTTTTGGCATACCGTGGAACCGTTAACCGTAGACTGTAATGGTGGATTACAAACAGGATCATGATATAAACATCTACCAAAAAATATTAGCTCCTTTCAATAATGGCTATTATTCCTAAACAGTTGATCGTATGCCAAATATGGAATATGGATGGATTCAAAGCAGAATTTTTTTCTGCGCATTATGACACATAATTTGTTAAATTGCGCATTATGACACATAATTTGTTGCAACGGTCCCAATATTGATTCGCAGAGTACATTTAAATTTGAAAGTTGCAACAAAATCCTATTGCCTTATATTCAGTGTCCATGGAAGAAAATGTGTTCTGCGCTCATTGGATTAATCTTCTTGTTTCGTGAATTTGGAGGAGGTCAAAACATGTAATGATCAATAAATGATGTCATTATTGACATCGAGGCTGGTCGATTGCAGATCCGTCGGAACACGCTTTTCAATACGGAATAAATGCTAACCTCATCGTAACATCATCAAAGCAGCAAAGTTCATTTCCCATTTAAAAATCGTTATACGACGGATCTGCAGTTGACCACTCTGCATCAGTGGTCATTGTTTACTTAATCCAATATTAAAATATTCCAGGTCAATGTTTTTGTGACCAGGAAGGTCACAGGAAGTGGAAGATCAAGGGTTACATCTACGATTGTGAACGCCTCCCAATCAGTAAATTTTGAATCTAACTTTACCACTGAAAGGACAACTTGCATTGATTATTACGTGTTTTGATCCCCTCGAAATGCATGAAACAAAAAAGAATAATCCAATGAGAGCTGAACAGATTCCCTTCCATGGACACTGAATACAAGGCAGTAGTATTTTGCTGCAACTTTCAAATCTTGAGAACATTTTCAAATGCCTTTTTGGTCATAATTTTATAAGTCAATTTTGATATCGTTTTTCTCTGCAAGACGTCGTAATATGTCACTCTGGCGATTAAGTATAACAGAAAAGTCTGATAATCTGGATAAAAAAGAAACGAAAAGATTAGATTTTAATTACAGATGCATGAATGCCCGTTTTTCTTTGACTAAGTTCTAAAAGCAATATTTAAATTTCAAAGATTTAGTTACTGTAATATTTTTTTATAATATATGCCTGTATTTAAATATTATTTGCTCAGTATTCGTTAATAGGTTATGATAGTTAAAAATGCAACGAACTCTAGTTAAAATAATGATAAATTGGAAAGCGATATACTTACGTTTGTTCATGGCGAGCAAAGCCGGACATCAGGTCGTCGAGAGTAACGCTTGTTTCCTTGTCGTTCCCGAGAAATGAAGAAGACTCTCTGCCAGATCCAATCAATAGCATCTTCATCTATAATAAACAAAGACATTATTATTTATTCCGTCAAAATTATTAGTTCAAAATGTTGATGATTTGAAATCCCCACTACATACATGTAAATCTGAGACCATTTATCCGTTGTAACCACAGAGCGCTATAATGGGCTATTCCAGAAATTAATGGCACCCCCCAAGAAGACAGGTAAATTTGTACCATAAAATTTTGGGAATTCCCAGACCAACATTTTATCCAAAAAAATGGTAATTCCCATTTTGACATTTAAAAAATTGGGAATTCCAAGTGTCCCTAAAGAAGACAGGCAAATTTTTGTCAAAATTTTTGGGAAATCCTAAGCCTAAAATAAAAAGGTGTCTTTTTCTTGAGAATTCCCATGTCTTCTTTAGGGTTGTGAAAATAATGACCATTTTGGGGGGGGGGGAATTCCCAGAGCAAAAATGGTGAAAAATTTTGGGAATCCTGTGTCTTCTTTAGGGGGTTGCCTTTAATTTCTGGAATAGCCCATTTCATGCAGTATTCATGGTATTAGGCTCAACTCATACCCTAATCGGCTAGTCCTATACGTTCGGTAGTCCTAAGGTTCGAAAGCAAGCATATCCTGTTTATTACATAATACGATTAAACGTACCTTTCTCCACAGTGTAGGATTTTGTCTGTTGGGATAGAAACTATAGCTTGATTGCCACACTTTACGTTGAATAAATGACGGAAAACGCTTTTCTAATCCAAATATCATCTCCACCTGATGAGTAAGAAAATGCAAACTGAATTCAAGCAAGAAAGCACGCCGCATGCATATATACATTTAACATAAACCACACATAAACACTTGAGAAAGTTCCTACCATCTTATTGGTTCTTAGCCGTGTGATATGACACGATATAATACGGTTCAGCACGTGCAGCTCGACGCGATACTCATATGCGCTATTTGAACCAATCGGAGGTGCATAGCAACAACAGGACTGATCGATTCTAAGCCCCAGGTAATTCCTTGTAACATGTAGGATTTAATTTGATTAAAATTTGGTATATTTGTGATTATTATTTTTAAATTATTTAAGAATGAGAATAATGGTATTGTGTTTAACCGCTGTATGTGCATCTATCCCGGGCACATAACACGGGCGACATCATTATTTTTGCCGTAGAAACAATACATTTATTCTCTAAAAAGAAGATGAAAGAGATAGAGAAGAATAACAAGAATAAAAGGAAAAGAAAGAAGAGGAATAGGAAGAAAAACGGGGAAAAGAAGAGCCACATGATTATGAAGAGAGGAGGACTAGAACAAGAAGAATACACTTTTATACTCACTTGGAGAGCGTATCTCGTAATATATGAGGTTCGAAGGATAGAGTCAATATCTCCTACTGAAATACCAATCTACAATAACAAAAACCTTTTCAGTGTTTTTGAGAAATGTCGTATCATAAAATCTGTTCAATTTTCACGGCGTCAGTGTTTTAATTGTAACCCCATCCACTTTTGTTATATCGAGATTCTATTTTCGTGACTTAAAATGAAGTCAGGAACTCGCGAACTCAAGAACTCACGAACACGCGCACGAAGTTAGGATCTCGAGATCCTAACTTCGTGACTTGAAGCCAAGAAGTCACGAACTCGTGCGCGTGTGCGTGAGTTCTTAAATTCCTGACTTCAAGACACGAAAGTAGGATCTCGAGATAAGTGGATGGGCTTACAATCAAAATATTGACGCCGTAAAAATTGAACAGTTCTTGAAATCCGAGTTGTCTTGACTATATCTTTATTTTATATCTTTACTTTTCTTTAGTTCAAAATGGCTAAGTCAGGAGCAAAAGAAGTCGGGGTTCGTGATCACAAGATCCTGACTTCTGAAGTTACAAACCGAACTGTGTGGCCCTTCGTTACTTCCGTAACATCGAATCCCCGGGACACCGAATCTAATTTTATTCTCGAACTGGACGTAAGATGTTTTCATAAGTAAGGGGTACACCAAAAACTGACAGTATCCCGATAAGATTTCACACCACCAAATAGATTTTATGGTTGTGATCCCTGAATGCATTTCTAAGAAAAACTCATAGCATTAAAATGAGCAGAAATTTGCATAACTTTGGATTGGTCATGATTAGTAATATCAAATCCTGCCAGTGTACCACAGGTCAGGTGGGAGAGATTAAGTATATTTAATGATTTTAAGCAGCCTTTTCTATACAGAAACACTGGCATGATTTTGTATGCAAGTTAGGTCATTCCCAGACATCATAGACTTCGAGGAACAGTTGTAAAAATAATGACAGTCAACCTATATTTTTGCCCAGTCAGAGGGATCAGGCTAGGGCTAGTTTCAACCATCATAGCTGTCGCTAAGAACTGAGTCGCTCCTGCGAAGACAAAATAACTTAACGTTTTCTTGAGGCAAATTTAGTACACATCTCTATGGGGATTTATTTGTGACTGAAATGTGAGGTAATTTGTAAACTTGCTCACTGTTGAGATAAACATGAAGGCTTAAAATATTAATTATTTATGAATGAGTTGATCAATCAAAACATTACATACCGTCAGATTAATCAATACCATCGGCATAAGAAACAGAAAACACACGAATATAATATAAGCGATTTCCGAGAACGGCTCCAAACTCTCTCCTGAGTCAAACAAATCTGCTTTGTTAATTTCACCCAAAGTCATCGTAAACGTTGTAAGAATCGATGACCATACGTCTCGGAATGATAACTGGTAAAAAAATCAAAAGATAATCATGGCTGCAGACATTTTTACGTAGATCTTCAAGTGAGGGAAGTTTGTTACAAATAAAAGATACTAGCTCTCCACGTTAAGGGTATACGATGTATTGTTGGTCGAAGCAGCAACAAAAAATGTAGTTCACAGCATCTTGCGAATGGTATTGAGCTTTAGCAAAAATTGCATTGCTCAATTCATAGCGAGCATGTAGAAGAATTCAAATATCACAGATATACTTTTGTAGGTCCTGGGGTTCTTAAGATATATTGTAAAGAGGGCTGAAACAACAACACTTTTGTAAAACGTACATAACTCATTAACAACAAAAGTATATGATTTGTAGTATGAACATTTGCAAAACACCAAAGTGTTATTTTTCAATAATATATTGATTCAGATAATGAAAATCGATTTTGTTTTTGGCTGCTTCGACCAAAAATACCTCGTATACCCTTAAATAGGGATTGGGGTTATAAACTAGAAACATCGTTCAAAGAACAATAAAGACAATGTCAACGTCACGACGTGACGTTCTATATAGCATTTCAGTTAATAATAAAATCCCGATAATAATAGGATCACCAGTGTGTCAACCTACATATACACCGCTGAGGACGGAGAAACATTTTGTTTGTTTGTTTGCTTGTTTGTTTTTTGCAGGATATATCACCGTAGTTGATATGAAAAACTGCACATTACTTTTTTTTAAAGTACTATACTCACACTAGTATTATAAAAGCATATGAAGAAGGAAATTGCAAAACCGATAATGAATAACAAATACACCGCCATCGCCTGAAATAAAAACAAATCTCTGTTATTTTTTTTCACATAATGGGCGAAACTTTCAGATGGGTCAAGACGTCAACATGCTTCAACTATATTTATAAATACGCACATGACAACCTCCGCGATACCATAACAGCTTGTAGACAAGTCTCAAAGTGACTTTCAACATAGCGGGTGGTCTTCCTGTACATTTGAATGCAAAGGCGGTAAACAAAGCGAGACTGTGCAGCAAAATCGTGTTTTGTTTTGTTATAACCTTTGTGATTATATTGTAAACGTTTCCGTCAATAAATATTTTTCCGTAATGTTGTAATTTGTTTATGATAACATATTACAAATTCGGATGTGTAATAAATTTGCTTTTCAATGGCATGCGGATTTGGTCAGGCTTGCTGGTCTTGGTATGTCGTGTCCATGGGCCACGTGCCTATTTATAAATACGTATTTATAAATATATTCGAATGTAGCGGGTCCTTGCTGGTTTTAGAGTTAAATTACCGAGTGACAAACGATCACGATCACTTAAAACAATTCATTATTTTAGAATATTACACGATATTCTTTTTAGTATCTTTGCTTTTACATCGGTTATAAATCGGTGTCTATAATATCAAGCCCGTTAATGTCCCCCTACGACAGAAAGTCCCGTATTCGTTCTTATTGCATTAATCTGTATGCTTCGACTATATTTATAAACGCGTATTTATAAATACCGTAAAAACTCGAAAGATAGCATATGTGCTCACTATCGAGCGCTTTTGAAAACATGAAATTGTACCAAAGTCCGACGCTTTACCAACTGATTCATTTTATGAAATATTTGACACAATTTAAACCAAAGTAGAATGGGGTTGTGACACAAATTTGTGGATGAGGCACTTCGAGTTTTTACGGTACGCAAGTGACCCATGGGCACGACATACCAAGTCCATTAAGCGTGACCAAATGTCATGCCATGAACTACAAAACAGATAAGGATAGAACTCTTTAGATAAAAATCACCAAATTTAAGTATTAATTAAATAACAAAATTATTACACATGGAGGATTCCGAATTTGGAAAGATTTTCAAGCATCTATATCTCAGATTATTTGTGACATGTTCATTTTAGTACCCTTAACAGTGACACCGCATTTGAAACAATCACATTTTTCATGCCTGAGTACACGTCTTGTGAATGTAGTGGGGTCCCAAACAGATTTTGCCAAATTGACCATTATTCTCTACAGCCAGCTGCAATACCATATCTTCACAATCTGGGATCCAACGCATCCTCCAAGATGACAACGGTCGCCCACACAGAGCCAGGGTAGTAAACGACTACCTACAGAATAAGAGAGTAGAATGAAATGGCCAGCCATCAGCCCAGACCTCAACCATGTCAACCCGATAGAACACTTGTGGGATTACCGTGGTCGTGCCAGAGTAGCCAGTCCATATTGAATGACCTGCGACGAATTCTGGTCGAAGAATGGAGTCATCCCACAGCAACGTGTGGCCAGGTTGGTGAGCAGCATGAGGAGGAGGTGCCTGGCTGTTGTGGCTAGGTATGGTTTCCCCGGGGTTTTTTCCACCCGCTATTGAGTTTAGTGACTAGTGTTGTTTGAGCACAGCACAGAATAATGGTCAATTTGGCATATTATGTTTGAGACCTCAGAACATTCATAAGACGTGTACTCAGACGTGAAAATTTTGTTTGTTTTAAATGTGGTATGAAGAGCTTGTTTCCAAACCATGTTAAGTCCACAAACACAGTTGGATGCACCATTACAAAGCAAACAGTGGATAGATGAACAGTAACAATACTGTGTGAGGCATTTGTTTCCCAAATGAGAACAATATTATTTAGCAGCATTGTTGTGGTTAATAATGGCTTGTTGATGGTACAACTCATTGTTGCTAATGTCAAACTTGTCAAAATAATTGTGATTGTATCACACAAGTAAATGAGAAACACTGCGTTGTGGACTTAACATGGTTTGTTGGTAAAGTTGAACACAGTAGACAATTTTTCTGCACAGTAAGCAGGTAAGTCTCGTGTTGTTTACAGTTCGCGCCTTTGCATTCAAATGTACAGGAAGACCACCCACTATGTAGAAGGTCAATTCGAGACTTACTGTCTATGAGCTGTTATGGCAGCGCTGAGGTGGTCACGTGCGTATATAAATAATATTAAAAAAATAATTTATTTCTCTCGTATCTAGAGTAACATATGCTATTTTTGTATTACAGTTAACCATTGAAAGGGCTCGTTATCCTGTGCTAAAATCATGCAAAATCAGCTGTTTGGCATGTTTTGGGCCAAAATGTATTGATTTTGGTTGAAACTTTTAGTAAATATGTTTGCACACAAAAAAATAATCAGAAAATGGTGAAATTTTAGGGTAATTTTAGCCTCAAGAAAAAAATGCGATGAACCGATCCTACTTGAAAGGTATAGTATATACTCGTACTTGATACGTTCTAACCCCCGGTTCTAACCCTTTCCAAAAACTTTAAAATCAAGTAGAATACGTTCTATCTAACCTTGAGTAAGGACCTCAATGTTGTGAAAAACATCGTCACATACAAGCCAAAGAAATCATATCTGTTTAAAAAAATTGTCAGATGTTTGGGTTAGTAATGGTCCCATTTCAGAACTATAGAAGTATCTCCAGGAGTGCCAAATATGTAACGTGAGTTCTGTAAACTAATACCATCTTAGGACAATGGATACACTGGTTCGTATGCACAAAACAAGTGAGAGTCTAACTATCAGTAGACTTCGGTTGTATATATAAATGCGCACGTGACCAGATGGCCAGCGCCATATTTGCATTACATCACTGTCAATCACTGAAATGGCGACCATTGAAGGAGTGGCTACAGTTGTGACCTTGTTTCGTGGCTAGCACTGGCAAGGAACATTGGCTGGAGGTTCGATGCTATAAATTTGCCAGGATAAATCATGGATATCAAAGGATCATGATTATTGCACAGCACCCCCCATGTACAAACATAACTAATGTTTATTTATTTATTTATTTATTTATTTATTTATTTATTTATTTATTTATTTATTTATTTATTTGTTTATTCGACGAAAAACGAAAACCCTGTTCTATTTTGAACAAATTGGGAAACAAATTTTTCCTGTACAAATGAATGCCGACCCCAAATTTCAGAAATTTCAGGACAATTTTTTTTTGTATTTTCTCAAATTGAAATTTATTTACAGATTTTTGTGATTTTTGGGTTATTTAAATTTTTTTAAAATACCAACCAACCGACCGACCCTACTTGAAAGGTCCGTTCGCCCGTAGAACAGGGTTTCTCTCTTTCTCGCCTTACTTATAATTTTATAAATATTATTTGTCCCCCCCCCCTTCCCCCAAACCACCCCTCCCCCCTTTTACACTCATAAATTAATTGTTTTTCTTTGCTAACTTTCACCTTCCGTGTAAAGTAAAACTTTATAAGCCGGTTGAATCAAACTGAACAAAATTGACGTATACACTTACAATATAATACAATGACAATAATGTGTATGACGAGATCTAACTTACTAGCTGAATAAACCTCAAACCATGCATCACATACGTGATTGTACGTCAAATTGTCATATAACGTATGAGCGTGATGTATAGTATACGAGTCTTCCTCAACATCTTCCAGCCGGGATGATTAGATCATGTACAGTCATCTACGTGTTTATACTCTAAAGTGTACGTCAAAGGGTGACAAAGGGTGTACAGATTACCGATTTAGCATGGGGACAAAAAAAGGTGCTTAAAAACATATTTTGAATTTGTTTTTTTGTCCATTTGCGAGCGAATGAGTAAGTTAGAAGAGGAGGTCGGGCGGGGACATCTAGCCTATTAGTTTGAGAGGGTCATTATACCGAAAAGGGCTAAAGTTATAGTTTCCTCAATTTACGTTATAATTAGAGTTAAAATTAGGGTCAGAGTTATGTTCATTGGCGGCACTACGGGGGGATACTTATCTTGACTCCCAAATAAATAAATCCATGACCCCTTCCTTCCGAAGAAAATGACAGCCTCCTAAGTTCCGTGCGTGCAAACATTATCAAATAACATCATCGGCAGCTACCCAGTTCTGACCTTAATGCCAGTAAGAATCACATTTCGTCATCAATATGGCCAATTGCCACGCCCATTTAGCACGGAAATAATGAAATATAACTTTTTAAATCAGCTATATCTAGCTTTTCCGTCATACATTTTTTTTCCGTAATGGAAAATCCACATAAAGAGTTTATGTTTCGGGTCAAATTATTTTGCCCTTTGCAATCAATGCCACTTTTTTGCAAAACCAATTTTCCTTGTAACCTGTCATTTTCGTTTATACTTTTGCGTGTGGAATTTGTGCACATCCGGGTACCTTACATCGTTGAACACGGTATGGCGACTTGTAGATGTCACGTGCGCATTTATAAAAGCGCATTTATATATACGCCCGAAGTCCACTGACTATGGAGTATTTAGGGGGAGTATTTATGAAGGATCTCTTTATTCGTTTCTTTTCCCCCTTTACCATTTTACTCCAAGCAAAGTTCAAATATTAAACAACAGCTACCCAATATTAAGCTGCAAGCTTTTGCCCTTAATAGGATCTACAACAATGTAGACTTAGGTATTCAAATTGCGAGTTCCTTCTCCGTAGAACCCCATAGTTAGCATACGGAACACTGGATTTAATCTCATTATCTTCTTAGGTACGGGACAACGTCAGCCAAGTTTTGTAAACGATCCAGTACATATGTTCTATCCTTTGCTGTGGGAGCTAATTTATGGTTGTTCTACATTTAGTTTCAAGTGGACACGGCCTTCATTCTAAAGTTTTATCTAAATCCAACAGGAAACCAAATCTATTAAAATAATCTGAATCGAAAATATATTTGTCCGTTGGAATTATTGATGTTTTCAGTTTTCCATTATATCACCACGTGCTTAGGCATAGCTGTCTTGTACCATACCTGGTGATTTTACTGCCTAGTACCACTCCTGACGAGTGGAGTCAAAACCCATGTATCACTCCCATGTTTCACTCCAGACATAACGAGTCACATGGGAGATCACTTGTCACACCCTTTAGTACATAACTTTAAAAATAAACAGACCCACCCAGAGAGTGGTCCTACTCCAGACCATGTCCAGACATAACATAGGACATAACCATGACCTCAGTAGGTTTGTAAACATAGATAACTTCATGGGGGTGTGTACTTTTATAACACAACCATGACCTCAGTATGTTTTGTGGGTGGGATCCATTCAAAAATCACCAAGTATGGTACAAGCTTTAATAGTAATAGCTGTCTCATGTCTTTTGATCATTGCTTCCTTTATCAAGTATTTAATATTACATTGTAATTGAAAATCCAACACACCCGGCCAACACAGGGCAGCTATTGTGTAGTACTTGTTATTAATAAATGGATGTAGAGTAACATGAGTTCAGTAGATTGTCAACAACAAGAATGTAGTATAATAAATAACAGGTTGGCTAAATGTTTGTCCTTGTAGAGTGCTTTCTTTTGCCATGTATGGTACAAGTAACTTATTCCACTCCTGTGATGAAAAACATGTGTTGGGTAGAGTTTTGTCCTTGTAGAGTGGTCCTTTTGGCCATGTCTCACTCTGGGCTGGTACAAGTAACTTATTCCACTCGTGGCCTGAAGGCCACTCGTGGAATAACTATTACTTAGTTTCCAATCAGCACAGGGTCGGTGCCGAGATCTACCAAACATTTACGTGGAAATGACAATTAGTCAGTCACTGTATACCTGGTGACGTGTCATAGTATGTGAATCTTTTTCTTTTATAAACATTATAAAGTGTTATTTACCCTTGCAGAATGATAGGTACATCCAACCCACACTCAGCTAAAACTTAGGTAAAATGTGACAAATATTCGAAGGTGTGTGTAACGTACTCTTGCACTATGACTTACCTTTGCAGAATAAAAATGAAGTTCATCCAGGCAACAAACGAAGTTAATGCTCCAAAACTCCAATTAATATCACATGGAGGATAATATGGCGGCCATGTGAACGCGATGACAGATATATAGAGAATCCAGTGCATCCAATTCTCACAATTTTGGAAATAGCTGAATTTCTACAATTCAAGTAAAACATGGTAAAAACGTCAAAAATTATATATTAAAAACATATACGTGTATTCCATCTTTTTTTGTTTGTCCCGAGGTATTCGCGCACATTATACTATTTATACTTAAGTTAAAAAAAAAATTATGTAATTATTGTAACCATGCATTTCTTACTAATTCTTTACGGACAAAATACACAAAGTGAACGTTACTTTAGAATTGATTCATTTGTTTAAGGTTAGAGACTATTTTAAACTGTTGCGATTTGGTAGTTCACATCATCTTGTGAATGGTAGTGAGCTTTGGCAAAAATTGCATTGATCATTTCATAGCGAGCGTGTAGAAGAATAATATCACAGATATACTTTTGTAGGTCCTGTGGTTCATGAGTTATGTTGTAAAGAGGGTTGAAACAACATTCATTCATTTCATTTCATTCATTTCATTCATTTCATTCATTTCATTCATTTCATTCATTTCATTCATTTCATTCATTTCATTCATTTCATTCATTTCATTCATTTCATTCATTTCATTCATTTCATTCATTTCATTCATTTCATTCATTTCATTCATTTCATTCATTTCATTCCATTCATTCATTTCATTCATTTCATTCATTTCATTCATTTCATTCATTTCATTCATTTCATTCATTTCATTCATTTCATTCATTTCATTCATTTCATTCATTTCATTCATTTCATTCGGCTGCGAAGTAGGCGACTACAAAGTTTCTCCATGTACTACGATCTGAAGCCTAAGTGGCAATTGCATCTGGCTGTAGAAAGTTGTCGAAACAGCAACACTTTTGTAAAACGTACAACACTAAATCAAGTACGTTTTCAAAGTATATGATTTGTAGAATGAATTTTTTGCAAAACATCAAAGTGTTATTTTTCAATAATATATTGATTAAGATCGATTAACCGATTTTTTTTGGCTGCTTCGAGCAACAATACATCGCTACATTGTCTAGATTAGAGGACTAATGTCTCATGAGTTACACCTTAAAGATTTGAATGGTTACGGAATGCAAAATATCACGGTGTTTATCTTACAAACCGAAATAAATTATAACGTATACGCATACCTGCCAATATAATTCAGCAATATCTTCAAGCACTTTTGCGACAACGAAAAAGATAAGATAAAGTTGCAACCCTGCAAGCCGTAGATCTACGATGCGCTGCCAGTCGTCAACAGGTACAGACTCAGGTGTAGGCTAATAAAAAAATTCGTCATGATAAAAGATGACAGGATTGAATTAAATACATAAAAACAATTATATATCTTAATTCCTCTTCCCCTCAGTAGCTGAGTTTATTTATATAGATCATCCGACAGGTATATAATTAAAAAGACGAAGTTCAAAGGGCTATTTCAGAAATAGGTTTTTGTTAAGTGGAATAAAACACCACTTGGGCAGATAAACTATTACCTTTAGATATATAGAATTCATTACATAAATCGAATTGTTATTGCTAAACCACAAAACGCTTTTTGGAGTGAAGTACGTGGATGGAACCATCTTACAAGCTCATTGGTCAGTTTTTCATGAAGCATCACAGGAAAGTTCGTGATATATTTTTCACAGTACAAGGACGATTGAATTTTCCTTCGGAATTATCCCACTGAAACTATATAAATATCGCTTACTTGATAAGATTACACCCCCACACACACACCCCCAATCACCCACCCCCACCCCCACACACACACATCTCCTATTACATAACAGTTCTCATTTTTAAGAATGGTAATTTTTGAATTTATACGAATTTTGGAAATATCTGTAGAGATTAAATACAAACATGAGCGGGAGGTCAATATAGCGGGAAATCCCAATGTTTACGTGATTTTCTTTCTAAAGAAAAAATACTTTCCCCTAATTATTCTGACGACTTATTTGGGTTACTTGCGTCATATACTTTCTTATCTAAGGATATGCTATAACAATTCCCGATAAATACGATCCTTCCTACATCCTTAATTTGGTACTACACCCCTTGATAAATTTGTGACTATTTTGCATCTTTCTTAAAAATAATAACACACCGGTAACAAAAGTTTTGTATCTTATAGGGGCAAGGAATCTACTTACTACACTGGAATTTCAGTGACTCGAGACACGCGATACGTTATTTATGATAAGAAAAGAGGTACCGCTAAAATGTACCTCATTTCTTAACATATATAATGAATCACTTGTCTTGAATCACTGAATTTTTAGTGAAGTAATTGGATACCTTGCCCTATAATATACAAAACTTTTGTTACTAGTGTGTAGTCATTTTCGAGAAAAATGCAAAATTAGTCACAAAATTTATCAGGGGTGTTGTACCAGCTTAAAGCAAGCTATAGTAAAATAATAGTCAACTTTACCTCCTCGTTGTCTATAATGTATGATTGGTTAGGAGGTACGATGGGACATCCAAATATATCCTGTGGAACTGAGACGAGCATCGTATGACTGAGGTTTATATAGCCCATTAATATCATCAGGAAACTCGTGTAGAATAACATGTCGAATGTATTAAACCAGCCAGCGAATTTGGTCCTGAGATTTAAAAAGAAGGAAGAACAAGAAGAAGGGGAAGTCTTTTACTTTGAGTATGAGATTTCCTGATGTAGAAGATTTTAAGCTATACAAATCATGTACTGTATATTATCACATTTGCTGAAAATATTACACAAAAAAGAAGACATTAGCATCTATTTACAAACACTGAGGCAGATATTTAAGATGAGATGATAAGTTTCCTAACTAAAGGACATAATGGGTGGGTTGAATTGTGCATCTGTACACCTAAATTAGCTTCACCAACTGTAAACATTTGTGATGGCAGTCTAACTTGTTCAGATGAGTATGCTGGTTTGACCACCAGCATTTGACAAATCAACGTTTACAATAATCACTAGATCCTGGCAATAATCAATCTTGGATACCACAATTTGATTTATAATTAGTAGATAAAATTTTCCAAGGCGATAAAGAAGACCAATATATTTATACACTGAAAGGAAACTCCTCTACAAAAGTTTTTTTCAAGCAACTATATCCCATCATCTTAACAATAACACCACATTTCAAACAATCACCTTTTTCACGGCTTGCAAATGTATTGGGGTCTCAAACAGAATGTGCCAAATTGAAGATTATTCTGTGAAGCAAGCTGCAATCCCATATCTTCGCAATCTGGCACCTAATGCAATTCCCCTAGATGACAACGCTTGCCTCCACAGAGTCGGGGTAATTAACGACTACCTACAGAATATGGGAGTAGAGAAAATGGAATGGCGTGTCATCAGCCCAGACCTCAACCCGATTGAACACTTGTGGGACCAGCTTGGTCGTGCTGTTCGTGCACTACCAGAGTAGCCAATGCAACCACATTGAATGACTTGCGACGAATCCTGGTTGAAGAATGAAATGCCATCCCACAGCAACTTGTGACCAGGCTGGTGAGCAGCATGAGGAGGAGGTGCCAGGCTATTGTGGCTGCGTAGGGGTTTTCCACCCGCTATTGATTAGTGACTACTGTTTTTGAACCCAGAATAATGGTCAATTTGGCACACTCTGTTTGAGACCCCACTACATTCACAATACGTGTACTCAGCCGTGAAATGATTATTGTTTCTAATGTGGTGTCATTGTAAAGGGGAATAAATTGGCTGTCCATTGATTTGCAACACGATATGAACAAGTCACAAATAATTTGAGATATAGATGCTTAAAAAAATTCAAACTTTTGTTCAGGAGTTTATTATGTTCCCACGTCAACTTCTGATGAAAACGATGGCAATTTTTAAAGTTGGTTGACTCATATGTATTCATTAAGTTACTCAAATAACACGTAGATATGAATAACTCAATTAAAATCAAATTGTCCTTAGTTACTTAGAATACTTACCATTTCTTCACTAAAACGCTTTGGGATAACTCATGAGCCAGGTGTTTTTCACGACTACACTCGACCATTGTCTAAAAAGTTGGAATAAATCAAAATTATTTCACTTCATTACATGAATGTAATACTTTATCTTACATCTTACATTCCACTATGAAATAATTATGATGGACCTTAATATTGTAACAGGTGAGATCTGTCATTACATTTCTGCAGTTAAAACGAGCGCGAAGGTAAAATGAGTTTTGCATTCCTGGTTAATATTCAAGTTTACAATGGTATATACCAGTGATCTTAGATTACTGCAGATTCACAACAACGCCTCACACTTGCTTTTTCGGGTCAGAAGAAGTCCATTCTAAATAAAAAGTAATGTCGATAAACCCGAACCAGAAAGGATCATGATGAGTTTAATTGACTCGGAATTGCAAACTCACCTCTAGAGCAAATTTTCTTCCACCTTTCATCGATGATGGGTCATCTGGCCCAGGGTCGATATACTTGAAGTCATATGTTATCTAATGCATTGCACGAAAACGAAATGGATGGACAAAACATTGAGAATGCTTAATAGTGGCCTAAAAATACATTACGTTACCATGGACTTAAACTAAAGTGTGCATTTTCACTTCCCAATTCAATTCGAGTTTTTCACTGAGATGACCACATGTATATTATCATTATAAGGCGTATTCAGGTGGTCGAGGATCGGCGAGAATTGCGATTTCAAAGTCCATCGAAGACTGGAATCCTCGCGATTTGTAATAACTGATAACGATAGCTTTTGAATTACTATGACCTCTATAGTGGCGCGCAAGAAAATTAAACCATATTCTCATCAGCACCATCGAAAATCGCAAAATGGCTTGTTCACACAGTGGTAGCATAATGTACCCCACATTGTCCATATGTCCCGGGTGATGGAGGAGGGATAAATCTCCACATTAAATGGGGATCACAGTGGTATGGTCCATACAATGATTCCCCATGATGACGCCTTTATGTGGGTTTCTCACCAAATTAATGTCATACATGCCCATTTTAGCGATTCCTGTTTTGCCAAGCTTGGAATAATAATTTAGGTAATGATTATAGCTTTAAATTTGATAATAACAAGTCCTTACTTTCAGATCTGGATGATGTTGATCCTCATGTGACCTTGCAACACATTGATCCAACACTTTCATTGCAGCTTCTGGACAATACTGGATCAGGCGTTGCATTGGAGATTGGTCATTATCGTCACGATTATTCATTGCGATCTCCCAACTAGATAAATAATACCAAATGGAACACTAATGACTGTACACCATTTGCTTGAAATTGTATAAATTCCCCACAACTAACGAGAGGATTTCATTGGTATATTAATTCCATTCAAAATCAGATCAACGCCGCGCAAGTTCAGTGTAAAAATACAAAGCCATTGATACATAGAATGTGACTCTGGAAATCGTTCAATGCCTGGAACTGCTAGAAGACAACATTCGAAGCCTTACAGGTTTCATACCTACTAGTAGGATCTTGTTGCTATAAACATGAAAACTAGTTTCAAACAGACATGACCAGGCATTTAATACTTACTACCGGCTGCTGAGAATGGATAATGCTACACAACCTTGTTTAAATTCAATCGCTACATCTAGTGGATATTGTCCATGTATATTCCTCGCTGTCAAATCGGCGCCACAGTTTATCAAGAGCGTAGCAGGCCCAGGATGACCTGCCCGAGCACATAGATGTAAAGGAGTGTTCTAATGAAGAAGGTGGAAACAATAATTATTAAAGTGTTCAGATTAGCTGGACACTTGAGGTCATTCTACCGTTTTGGAACAAAGGTGGGTACACTGAATGTTTTGTTGTAAAGAAAACCGCTGCTGGTAGACAGTATTCTTCGACTATATTTGTAAATACGTTTTTATAAACACGCACGTGATCACCTCCGCGCTACCATAACAGTGACATTCTACATAGCGGGTGGTCTTCCTATACATTTGAATGCAAAGGCGGAACAACATGAGACTATCGTGCAGCAAAATTGTCTATTTTGTTCTACTTTGGGTTATATTGTAAATGTTTTCGTCGTTGAGTATTTTTTCCGTCGTCAAATACTTTAAAAATGTTGTTTTGAAAACTTATTACAAAATCGGAATCCCCCATGTCATGATAATAATTTTGCTATTCAGTTAATACTTAAATGTGATGATATTTATCTACAGAGTTCCAATCCTTTTCTGTAAAGTGGTCAATGTATGAGGATATGGTCACGCTTGCTCATTGTGGTATGTCGTGCCCATGGGTCACGTGCGTATTTATAAAACGTATTTATAAATATAGTCTAAGCATACTGGTAGATATTGCGACATAACATGCCCCTGCGTGTGTTGCAACGGGAAAGCTTATAAACTGGTGGGCGGGTGTTTTTTTTTTCAAAAGTAAGCAGTTTCACTATTACGCACCTCACATAGTCACATTCATGTACATTGTGTACACTGAAATATGGCAATTAATGTCAAAAGGAGAGGCACGGACTGATGAAGTATCATAAGCCTATAATTCAACATAATTTTCACCAACATGAAAGCTTCAAAATGAAAGGTGGTTAAAATCAAGACTCGGTAGGTTTGGAAAAAGGAACACCTTAAAATGAATTCATTCTCAATTAATAAAGATACTTGGCTGTGTAGTAATGCCTTTATCTGAAGACTATCTGATATTTTTACCTTGTCTTTGTCGAGAGCATTGACATCGGAGTTGTTATCCAGCAGGGCCGTCATAACTGCAATCTCATTTTGGATGGCCGCCAAGGCTAATGGTGATCGACGATCATCATTCCTAACGAAATTACAAAAAGAAATTACTGCACTAATTAAGTAACAGAAAGTAACGGTTTTGGGGACAATATTTTTATTTTATGTTGCGGTATACCATTTTGTATATAAACAGGTATACCAAATTACGTAATTTTAAAGATAAACATGATATATATGCATAATGTAACTTTTATTGGTGATATTAGTTAGTATAAGTGACCTATAGCACCAAATGCGTGAAACTAAAGTTTTTGCTATAGACATTTTGGGATGCTGGAAATAGTAAGGACGGCGACAGTGTGTGAGAGAGTAAAGCAACATGTACATTTTAATATTGTTAAATATTGTTTCAAGATGCGTTACTTTGTAATATGTATGGTTCAATAGCAAATGATACGAAACAAACCTTTTGGACATATCAGCTCCCATTTTAATGAGGTAATTCACAATATGAACATGTCCATTTTCACTGGCTAACAGGAGTGGCGTCATGTCATCTATATCATCATCATTAAGAGGAAGCGGACAGGCCTCCAACAACACCTTAACACAGTCTAAATGACCAGACCTAGTGTTGGGAGACATATTACTTTTTATAGCAAATAAATCTACATAATTTACATTTACAACATAAATTTCTTATTTAGCAACAATGGTTTCATGTACGCTTTTACACGGCGATCATCTGGCAATAAAAGTTAATTTAAATTTACAATGTTGCTTTCATTGCTATTCAATTTCATATTACAGTATGAGTTAGATTTTGTAACCAATGTTGCCTCTTAACGTCTGTAAATTGCAGAAAGCTGCTAGATATTTTGTCCAACGCACACTCAAACAGAACTTTTATTCACGAAGCTGCGAAACTTGCGCTTTTGTGCTTCACTACATTACCTCTGCCTTAAAAGAAATTTGCATTTTCACTTCACAACTTGGATTTCGGTACAATTACCGAACTGGGTACAACTTGCTAGATTTAAATCCAGTCTTTAATTGCGGGCTTTAGTGTTATGGTTGGGTAGGGCAGTCTTTTAATGAGACTAGTAAAGTTGCACCCTATTCAGTAACTGGGAATATTAACTATGTGAGGTGACCACATAAATGTTATCCAAAAGCGGTCAGAGGCTAATCAGAAGTAAAACTGTATGGAATACTTACTCAGCTGCGATATGTAATGGCGATTTCTCGTTGATATCCTTGACATGTACTTTAGCTGAGTACACAATGAGAAGTTTGGTCAGCTATAAAAAAACACAGTTTTTTACATTGCTAAAATTGATCGATTTAATTTTACTTTAAAAGTACGCGAGGATGCAGTAGATATGACAATATGTATAAAACGTTATCATGATCTTAATTAGGTATTATTTAGATAATATAATCGTACACTATTCTTTGTGAATTCGTTATTCAAACCCTTGTACATATTACACATGATGAACTCAACAACTGCTATTCTACTTCCCTCACATGGCTCTTTGCGAGCGGATTTGATATAATACACTGTGAGTGAATTCAATGACATATAGTAATTTCAATTACTGTATATCATTGAACTCGCTCACAGCGTATTCTTTAGTTTTATCTCATTACCTTGGAGAGGACCTTTGAGTGTAAAATTATTTTGTTTACTAAACTTTTAATTACAGCAGCAGGATATTCCCGAGAGGAAAATCAAAAACCAAATGACACTTTCTTACGTTTTTTCTTACAAAGGTGGTCCGGAATGGTTGCCTCGTGATTTTTCAAATATTCGCTGAATTTAATAATACCTTGACGCTTCCTACTTCAGCAGCGTAGTGTAAGGCAGTCTGCTCATCCGTGTCCCTCCAATCTATAATCTCCTGTCCGTCATGACCATGTTCAAACAACATCTTAGCAAATTCTAGATGCTGCATTTCAACTGCCCAGTGTAGACATGACTTCATTTCTTTGTCTACGGCCTGAATATCAGCTCCGTATCTGAGGAGTGATCGCCCTGCACCGGTTTGGCCCTTCCAGGCGGAGCACAAAAGTGGCGTGAAGTTGTCCTCATCTCTGTCGTCCAAACAGAAGCCCTATAATGAAAGACAAAGGTGAAAAAAAGACTAGTTCGCGTCTGACGCCAGGGCAAAGGCGCGAGCTAATCTACGAAAAAGACCTGCGCAGTACGGCATTTTCTGTCTAATTGTCAGAATTTCAGACGCGAGCTAGTCTTTTTATCTGTCTCTGAGTGGTATAAATCATTTTCACGAGGTATTCTGGAGGTTTGGATACACAAACCTACTTCTTGGTCGAAGAAAACCATCGCATTTGGGTGAACAATTTAAAGAAAAATTCGAATAGCGTAAGGAAAATGTATCGCTTCAGCCAGCTCTGATATTAAAGATTGTTTGCGTTTTTTAAAACTTACTTGGCGTATTAGAATAAGGATAACATCTACCCGGTTGTAAAGTGCTGCCCTGAAATAATAAAAATTAATTTGTGTAATAACTATTTTACTAGATCACATGCATGCTGCTATTACCAGGATTTGTCACTACCAACTGGAATGATAGTAACAATTAAAATGGCATCCATTTCGGACCCATAGGCTGCATGTATTGTAGAGTGACAACGAAGGACCTGATCGAATCATGTCTAAAATATATTGCACTGTGAAATCAACCTTGCCTTGGTGGACATAATTATGTTCTATACGGCAACGGCAAATTTTAAAGGCCGGATTTACCTTTTGGAGGCCATGGGCCAGGGAAAATTTGGAGTCACCAACTCCCCGTAAGGTAATGTTGAAGCCTTAGGACGTGGAGTCCAATGGTCCGCTTAAGGGGGTCCAGGGGGCGAAGCCCCGAAAGCTGTTGGCATTTACAGAAGCTGGGGTGCAGAAATGGTACCAAATTTGAACCATACTGTGATTTTGTAACCAAGCATTTCAATATAATGCAAAAGAGAATATCTTCATTTTGAGGGCCACAAATGTTGAGGGCCCATCTGGCCCAATGGTAAATCCGGCCCTGCAAATTTTAATACCTGTGTAATGGCGTCATTTGCTCGTTGTCAAGTACGTCTGTCGCCGCGCCTCTGTCTATCAACATTTCAACCATGTCAACTTCGCCAAAGATAGCAGCTTGGTGGAGCGGTGTGAAACCATTAGCTTTCTTGCAATCTGGTGGCACACCTCGGTCTAATAGAGCTCTTGCTACCTAAAACATTGTGGTTCCACAAGGAATTATTTCAATGATCTATCCCTGAGCTAACATTTTCAATCTTAATATTTAGGCCAAAATTCAACATAACGATCATAAGAATCATTCTACAACTGGTCTTTAAATGATCGTATCAATCATTTTAGTGCAGAGGGACTGGGATGGATTCACAGGGTAAACCTATTCGATTTCTGCCCATTGCAAAAGTTGCAACTCTATTGGTGCAGTGCACACGAACCTACATAATCGCGGTGAGTGGAAATTGCAACATTTGAATTAGTATCTTCTATCGTTTTTAGTTTCATAACTTGGTTATTTCTGTATCATTTGCTACCACTGATAATGCGGATACGTTAAATTAACGACAAAAATAGCCAAACAATAATTATACCCATAATTATAAATCCAAAATTTATTTTTTACCCAGCAAACACAAAACGTTTTGGACATCATTCGAAAAAGGTTAGAAAAGGTTCCCAGAAAACGTTTAAATGTCGGGTTATACAAAGGGCATATAAAAGGTATAAAATGTTTTCATAACGCTCAAAAACATTTGGTGATAACCTTTTGCAAATATTCTAACATAATGTTATTTAAGTGTTGACAAAATATTTGGCAAACAATGAAAAATGTTTGTAAAAAATATTTCACAATAACATTTAGAATTTTTTTTTAAATATTGTTTTAGTGTGTTTTCATACAAAACGTTCTTTATATAACCCGACATTTAATGTTATTAAAACGTTTTCAACCAAAACCCAAAATATAACCTGTTTAGGACGCTTTAAAAACATTTTTGTGTTTGCTGGGTACACTAAACATTTAAATGAAATGTGTGGGTCGATACTTCATTTCGTGTAAGCTAATCCTAATCCTAACCCTAATCCTAACCCTAAACTAACCCTAACCCTAATTTTATGTAAAATTACATGAAGGAATAACCAATGTGTGGCTATTGTCAGTCTCTAGAAATCAAAGACTTACATTTATGTGTCTGTTACTAACTGCCAAATGTAAAGCTGTATTGCCTTCGTTGTCTTCGTCCAATAAATATGCACACAGGAAAATACCAACCCGAGAAGCTTCGACAAAACAAAAGCGCCATTAATACCATTAATGCATGGGAGCGAAAGTTAGATAAGATTCAACAAGAAAATAAGATGGATTAGAAGATGCACTGAAGGAAGATGATCAGGCCATCGACGATTGCATTAATGCTTATAAAATTAGGTTAATATTAACTGAAAGTCTGAAACAGGCCAAAAGGAAGAAGAACATCGCCAATGTTGGTTTATAATAATTTCTGTTTTTTGTTTTGTTTGTTTAGTTTTTATCCTTACGTCAAAATCAGTAACTATAAAGTTGCGTGATCATGAATGGCATTAAATTAAGCAAACTTACCCACAGACAAAAGGTAATGAACAACATCTTTGAATCCACACTGCGCAGCTTCAATGAGTGGTGTGACGTCATTGGTATCTCTAGCACGAATTTGAGCACCATTTTCGACCTGAAAATTATTATAGCAAATTTTGAAAAGAAGAAGAAGAAGAAGAAGAAGAGGAAGAAGAAGAGGAAGAAGAAGAAGAAGAAGAAGAAGAAGAAGAAGAAGAAGAAGAAGAAGAAGAAGAAGAAGAAGAAGAAGAAGAAGAAGAAGAAGAAGAAGAAGAAGAAGAAGAAGAAGAAGAAGAAGAAGAAGAGAGAGGAGAGGAGGAGGAAGTGGAGGAGGAAAAGAACTAGATGGCACTGTTGTGTAAATGACGACAAAATAACAAGTAAATGACGTGTACATGACGAGTAAATAACGATTAAATGGTGAGTAAATAAGTAAATGGCAAGTAAATGGCCATTAAATGACGAGTAAATAACGAGTAAATGATGAGTAAATGACATATATATGACGAGAAAATGATTAGTAAATGATGAGTAAATGACAAGCAAATGACGGGTAAATAACGAGTAAATTATGAGTAAATGACACACCATTTTCGACCTGAAAATTATTATAGCAAATTTTGAAAAGAAGAAGAAGAAAACTAAGAAGAAGAGGAAGAGGAAGAAGAAAATGATGAGTAAATGACAAGCAAATGACGGGTAAATAACGAGTAAATTAAGAAGACGAAGAAGAAGAAGAAGTTAAGGAGGAGGAAGAGGAGGAGGAAAATAACTAGATGGCACTGTTGTGTTTGAGCAAACACGAATATCTATGCCTGTGATTCCCACCCATTTGAGATGGGAGTAACCGATCACCTTTAATGCCTATTATGCATTATGAAGTAAGGCCTGAGCATCACTGAGGCTACTACTATACTAGGGCTGCCGCTGATCGCAATCGATGGTATACTGTCATACGAACCACACCTGCATACGTGTATGCAATGTGACCTTGAGCGAAGTACTAATTATGTTGACAAATGAAATAATTATGTAAAATGCTTTACCAAGTAAGTACATAGATCGATATCTCCATTCATTGTAGCCTGATGCAAAGGTGTGGTCCTATCATTGTCTCTGGCATTCACACATCCTGGCCTTTTAATGATGAGAAGCTACAGGATTGAAAAATATTAAAACACTTTTCAGCTTCAGCACTAATTTATCGCATAGATCCATGGTGTAAATATAACTTATAAGTCTGTGATTTAGCGTCAATGACGGCATTATGACGCGGAAGAAAATGTATCGAAACTCATGCGAAACTTTGTAACACACCTTAACAGCCTCCGTATGTCCTCTCCTACATGCTACGTGGATTGGCGTCTGCCCATTGGTCAATTTAGCCATAACATCAGCATCATATTTCAATAAAACTTTGATTGCGTTAATATAATTATATTTAGCCGCTATGTGCAGTGAGGTTACGTCATCCACGCTGGCACGAACATTGACATCTGAAAACAATTATGTGTATAATTATAATTCAAATTTAGGAGTAAATTCTGTTTGCCAACAGTATCCATAAAATACTATAAAACGTGGAATTCTCAAAAGATATCCCGCGTCTCGGTCTGTAATTGACCTTTTCCCCTCTATCCCCCAATACACTATTCCAGGGGGTATGACGTAGTCAATTAACCTAATAGATTGTTTGCATCCGATGGTCTTTGCAATTATTTTGTCTTAATATGGGTATACTGATTCCATATATGCGGATTATCGTAAAGGGCGTTGATGTTACTAATTATGCAATTATTGAATACATGAGTAATGCAGTTACGGTGCGATGCAGAACATCTGTGTAAGAGATTATTGTTTACGTTTTATTTTCATCTCCGAAAAAAGAGTGAAACGGACGCCGACCATATATCACTGCGTGTCTCGTCATTAGTTTTTCACCTCTAGGCCTTAAGTTTCAATAACAGGAAACTTTTTTTTCGCGACGACACCATGTCAATATGGCATAGAAATGGTTTTTTTTCGAAAGGTATTAGTGATCGTGCGCCATTATCATGATTATCGGTGATTCCTATTTTTGTGATGAAGGCACCAGCCGAAATGTCCGTATTCCAGAATGTAAAGAACGTAACTCTGTAGTCCACCGGGGAGTTGATGTATTTTGCGACGTGTACTCATACCCCCTGGAATAGTGCATGATGGGAAGAAGGGAAAAAGGTCTATTGCAACATCCGAACAAGCGCTCTTAACGGGAAGTTTGTGGAATTGGACCTGAATAGATTACTAGTATTGATTTCATTTACTCTTTTTTACCTTAAAACTGATTTCTATGTTACTATAATTTCTTCCACACGTACCTGCTCCTTTCTTTATGAGATCTTCGATGACTCCCACCTTATTATGTTGTGTAGCTAAGTGCAACGTAGCGTATCCATTGTCGTCTAAGGCATCTATATCCGTCTTGTCCGACTCAGAAGTGCCTATGATTCTGATTTTTCTAGCAGCCTTAACAAAAATGAAAAGAAGTGTACAAGACTACAATGCTCGGCAATTAGTCATACTTTGAAATTTAAGTGAGTTTTGCACACATTTCGGAAATACTTCACAAAATTCGACGTTCTTAAATGTTTCTGCAAAAAAAATTTGAACCAACCAGCTGTATGGATAGCGTGATCCGCGAATGCTCTGCTATTATTTCAGCGTTTCTTGATTGGTGACTATTAGAACGCAAAGTATATTAATAGCTGTTAAATCATCTCGGTAATTCACTAATACTGTACTTAAAACTCGGGACTCATCTCAGTTAAAATGCCCATTATAGTTGGTAGGTGACATCGTTTGCTGCAATATTATATTTTGGGCTCCATGACAATGTGTTGTGTGAAATTTTTGTTAAGGAGCAGATGCCCGGTCGGTAGACAGTATGAAAGTCCCGATGAAAGTGTCTGTTTCTGCATACTAATGACTCTTATATTAATAAGCATTTGCATAGTTAGTTTGCCTGAATTTCCATAAATCCACTCAGCAGCTTACAAGCAGTAAATTGGAAGGGTATAGAGTATGATCACATCTTAAAATTCTCCCCTGCTCTTTAGTTTGTGTCATGTTATTTGCACTTTTATGGGTATTAATGTCCTAATTTGCACATTCATTATATTTACAAATTCGTTTTGGGCCAGCATAATATTACGAACCGCGCTAATTCTAGTTATACAAAGCCTCGCAAAATAACTTTTGTATGACTTATGTTCGGTCTTCGCTGTCGTTGACCGACGTCACTTCCTGCCGAGGTCACAACTACTTCCATAGTGATGGATCATGCGGTTTGCATGACAATGCTGTACACGTGGATGTTCTGGTGTTTTAAAAACAAGTTTTAGCCATTTCTTATGAATTTTACTGCCTAGTAAGCTTTTGCAAGATGTTTTCCTTCTGAAATCATTGTTTTCCTTCTGAAATGAGGTTGCATGTCTTAAATATGACAGGTTATTTAAAAATGTGACCTATAAATTCCATACATTGATACCGCCATTGTGGTTCTCATGAAATCGAGATCCAGTTGCTATGGTAACGCTCCGGGGTCACCAATGTGACGTCACGTCTACGCAGCGAATTTCAGAGGTGACATGTTTGAGTTTTTTAGTGAACTGGTGAAATACTGAAATAGCTTGGAAGTAAATGGATTGCAAACATTATTATTCATCATAGAAATTATGTCACATAAATATCTGTGTTTGTCATGTTTGTGCTACAAAGCACTTAATGCCATAATGTATGATCTTTTTAAATGAATTTGGTAAAAAAAATTTCCAACCTGATTTTTTGGCCTGGGGGGTGTAAATTTAATGTGAATGCATTTGCAACTATTATATATACATGTACACTGATAATGCAGCACTGTCACATATTTAGCTCTGGCGATTACTTGATTTTAACACCAGCATGTACTGGTGTGGCAACGAATTTTCGCCAGGATTGTAACCTAAAACGTTGAATCTAACCTAACAAATCGACGTGACCGCTCTATTGCTAGTATTTTAGATCAAGTATCTGCACCAGTACTTACTTGAAGCAATTGATTGCCGCTTCCCTCCTCCATTTTCTTGTCGTCATTTGTACGGAACCAAGCAGATTCCAAAGGGATACCAGTAATATCATCCACAGGGGTTGGTAGTTCATCCGTTAGTTTAGTCTCTGTATGACTTTCTTCTGCTTCAATGATATTTTCAATACTATGTTCTGATTTATTTGTATCTCTCTCCATGTGAGACTGCCGAATTCCGCAACCGTCTTCGTCTTCACTTGGCGTTATAAAGCTTCGTGTCCTCCTTCTTCTCACTTCATTTCCTTCTAATTTCTTCCTTCCTATTGGACCAATCTTTTGCATATGACCTGGATAGAGTTCACTGACAGTTGGTACAGTCTGGAAACTAAGACCTTTCTTCTCCTCAGTCCCATCTTTGTCTTTACCTTTATACTTATGTTTGGACGCCATGTTGAATTGAATCAGATATTGAGTATAATCATAGTCGCATCTGAAGTAGGGGAGTAAAACTTTTGGCAACAAACAAACAAACCTGATAATGGTAGCTATTGGTACTTCATGGCGTAATTATTATAGCGTTATGGAAGTATAAAGCATATCTCTAAAATCTTTGTTGTTTACCTGACCTTTAATCTTCTTTGGACTATTTACGGTATTCTTCATAATTATATTAAACTTCATATGTGGAGTGATCAAGTAAAATCAGCCTGAAGTCGGACATATTCAATTTTCAATTTTTTATAGGATTGTAAACATCATTTGCAAAGCTACATTTTGCAGATGAACTCCAATTGAATTTGGATAAGTAGTTCAATAGAGGTTATCCGTGTTCTATAAGCTGCATATCCTATCAGCGATTGCTATACCTTGTTTAGGACTTTCAAAAGAAGTACCTGCATGTGCAACCATGACTGTTCAAAATAGCCCGCCAAATCACGCAGGTAACTCCGAGGTCGTGCATTGAATTGGTTTGAATGAGGAATACTACGGGAACCAGCGCCTTTTGTTAGAAGTCACGCATGAGTAAAGTGGATAACCTCTATAGATATAAGCAGTTAAAGAGATTCCAAAACAACAAGAAACAAAAGGAAATACTTCTTTTGTTTGGCTATATCTTAAAATCAATATTTCCGACTTCCGATTGATTTTGCTTGATCACATATTTTACACTAATTTTGTAATGGTTTTCTCATACAAAATAAGGCTTAGAATAAATAATTTACCACATCGGATAAAAGTCCAAGTGACCATGTAACGATTATTCTATTCATCATTTACTATGTTATTGGCAATGCAGATGACCACAATACTGATATATACTGCGCCAATAAAGTATCCTTACACTTGGAAAAATAATCACAATTTCAAAACTGAACAATATTGGGGTAACTTTGTTTTTTTAATAGACGCAATACTTAATCCTGCACATTATGACACCGCATCGAATCCAATGTGACTTCACGAAGTAAAGTTACAAGCAATTGAATAGACGAAGGTCCAGTTTTAAAAGTGACAAACTGGTCTATTCAAGGCGCATTCCCAACAAGCGAAACAAAGAGACAACACAGTTTCTTCAATGAAGCGTTATTTAAAGCAGTTTTTATTTCAGTTTTAACTTCTCTGTACTTTTCATAACTTTCATTTTATTTGTCAGTTCTTTTGTTTCAGTTTTCTTTTGTTCCTTTTGTTTTAAATCAAAGCCAAACGCATAAATTAGCCATTCACCACTCTCCAACCAGATGTCTAGTCTGTGGAGTTTTGAATAGGTCAGTTTGTCAGTTTTTATTGCAGTGGGAGAGGTGTAAAATCGTTTGCATGGGATTGATTGATGTAAGAGGATTGGTTTCAAATAAAAAGGAATAAAGCTCATGTTACCATTTCGGTAATTACTATTGTTAGGAAATGGTAGATCATGTGGGGGGTGGTTGTTGGAGCAAAATTATTTTATTCAGAATATAGGCACATATTTAATTCTTATATGGATTGTTGTAAAACAGGTTTTATTTTTTATGATTGACTGCATCAGGTTACCATTTGTTAGGAAATGGTTTATGATGGGGGGGGGGCTGGCTTGGCACCCCAATAAGCTAATCTAATCCTTATCGGGGCGTGTCGTTATTCCGAAGGACCGTTATTCTGAAGGGTCATTACTCCGAATCTACAACGCGTACCGAGGCTCCTATTCAAAGGGTCATTACTCCGAAGGGTCATTATTCCGTGAATTTCATGGAATTGTATGTTACTCCGCACGTAGACTACCCCGTAGTCCACTTGCCCATTGTGCATACTCTGGATACCGTATTGTATTTAAGCTTAAAACTCTGATTTAATTAATGTGTGCACAATTGATAGATTTTCACATCTGATCTTTTCAGTCACCCTATACTCCCTCTGTTTGTTAGCTTCCCAAGTGGACTACTGACTTTGGATTGCGGTTTACATGCTTAACACGGCTGTCTATGAGCTTCTATAGATGAGATTGTCGGAAATCTGGCCTACTAAAATTGGCCATGATGTAATGCATCTTTAAATGGATCTGGCTTGTGATTGGTCGCCCAGATCTCGTTATGGTTTAAATCCTCCGGGTACCTGTCATTACCATTAATAACTACATGGTACACAAGTATGCGGCCTTTGTATTGTGTAATTGCATGAATGCGTCAGTAAGTGCATGAGCGCGTCTTGTATTTGCTGGCGGTTAAATTTGATTGATAAACAAGTATGATTGACAGTGTGAGTGTTAGGGACTTTGCCCGTTCAAAATCCCGTTTAAAATTGAAAGTCCATAGTCGATTTTTAACCTGGAATTTCGCGATTAATAAACTGGCAGATTCTAAAATCAGAATTGTTCAGTATTGAAATGCCAATACAATTATGACATTATGATATGTTGCATTCAATAATATAAGCCTACGTACACTTTACTTTTACTGTCATTATGGGCGATTTCAATATTGATTTGCTGAAGGATGATTCTCATAAACCAACTCATGAATACTTAAATTCTCATTTACTCGCATTCTTTCATTCCAACTATTTATAAACCGAGGAGAATAACTGAACATAGTGCTACTATCATTGATAATATTCTTGTTAATAATGATGATGATGTAAACTCTGGAATAATTGTTACTAATATCAGTGATCACCTACCAACCATATTGATCGATAACAAACCAATCACAAATCAGTCGACTATGAATAGTAATTATTTCTTTAAAAGAAATCACAGTCCGGATAATATAGAACATTTGAAACAAAAACTTTCTTCTGTAAACTGGAATGAAGAGCTAGATAATAATGATGCTAACGATTGTTACAATAAGTTTGTGAATGTTTTCACCAAAATATATGATGAATGTATACCTATGAAAAAATATAAGTGCAATAACAAAAGAGAACCAAGGCTTCCCTGGATAAGCAGAGGTTTACTCAAAAGCATAAATACTAAAAATAAGTTGCCGGTATAAGAGGTATGTACAGAAACCATGTAATGAAAGGCTTAATACATTCAAGAAATACAGAAACAAATTAAACAGTTTTACGAAAATCTAAAAGGGAATATTACAAAAGGAAATTTGAAACAGTAAAGCATAATTTACGAAAAACTTGGAAAACAATCAATAATATCATTGGCCGTAATAAGAAAAGTAATATTCAAACTCAATTCAAAGTACACAATTAGGTCATGTGATCTCAGATCCTCAAATGATTTCCGACGAATTTAATGACTTTTGTACAAGCATTGGGCCAAAATTAGCATCCACAATAGTTACAGATGGGAAGAACTATTATGATATACTTGAAAACACCATCAAATAGTAGCATGTATATGAAACCAGTTGTAAAAGAGGAAATTGTAAAGATTATACATAAGTTCAACCAAAATAAAAGTGCCGGTCATGATGATATAGGCAAATTTGTTGTCAAAAGGATAGCAAATGAAATATCAATACCTCTCACTGTAATTTTTAATATTTCCATTACTACTGCAAAAGTCCCTGATGAATTGAAGATTGCAAAAGTAATCCCTATCTATAAGAAGGATAGTCATGACGTGTTCTCCAACTATCGACCTGTCTCTGTTCTTCCATGTTTTTCAAAGATTCTTGAAAGACTAGTGTTCAACAGATGCATGAATTACATTAATAAATACAATATTTTAAATGAAAAACAATTTGGTTTTAGGTCTAATCATTCTACGTATATGGCAATTTTGGTATTAGTTGATAAAATCAGTACTTCAGTTGAAAATAATGAAACTACAGAAGGAATATTTTTAGATTTGTCTAAAGCCTTCGACACAATTGATCACAGCATTTTGTTATACAAGTTAGAGTATTATGGGTTCAGGGGAAATGTATTAAATTGGTTTACAGATTATTTGTACAATAGGAAACAATATGTATATTACAATTCATGTAAATCTAGCTATATGAGCATTTCGTGTGGTGTACCTCAGGGGTCGATTTTAGACCCATTATTATTCATACTGTATGTTAATGATATTGTAAATACTACCTCTGTTCTAGAATTTGTTTTGTTTGCAGACGACACTACTATTTCCTATTCACACCCAGATATTATATCTAAATTTGATCTCATTAACAAGGAACTAGAAGAGGTCAATAATTGGTTTAAAGCAAATAAGCTGTCTGTAAATGCAAGCAAGACAAATTACATGCTACTCGGTACAAGTCGTAAAACATGTATTTATAATGATAGTGTTAACATTGTATTGGATAACACGAATTTGGAAAGAGTTAAAAATACAAAATTTCTTGGAGTAACTATTGACGAGAACCTGACATGGAAAAATCATATCGATAACATTGCAAAAAACATGTCTAAGGGTATAGGAATCATTAACAAATTCATTATATTGTACACTGATACTTCCTTATGTTAATTACGGTATTATAGCATGGGGCAGCACTTGTAAAACATACTTAGATAAACTTTTCAAGCTGCAAAAGAGGGCACTTCGAATTGTATCAAATAGTCATTACCTAAGTCATTCCGCTCCTCTGTTTCAGAACTATAAAGTACTTAATGTATACGATACATATGATCTTGAATTAAGTACTTTTATGTATAAACATTTTACAAATCAACTTCCAGAAGCATTTCAAAAGTATTTTGTAAGGCAGGGTACTCTGCACAAGTACCACACGAGAAATAATGAAGATTACCAGGTTAAAACGAATTTCGCTCATAAAACCTTTAAAAAAGCGGGCCCAATTAACATGATTAAGTGGAATTCACTTGAGAAACATATAAAGAATATAAAGACGATCAAGCATTTCAAAACCAAAGTGAAAGATAATATTATTCTTAATTACATTTAGTATTTTATCTAATTTCCTTGTACGGCTTAAAGTAATTTAATTGTGTATCGTATTATCTGTAATATAGTTAATGTAGTATTGAATTTATCACGGTAATTTTTTTGCATATTCTTGATCACAAAACAGGCTTTTTTTTTGTTAGGGTAAATGAGGGGGGGTTGTGTATTGACATTTTGCGGTATATTTTGTTGTTGTTGCTTTTTGTTGTTGTTAGGACAGGGGGTTCTTAGTACAGGCCATCCGGCCTTCCGAGAACCTCCTCATTCAATGTATGTGTTTAATTGTTGTGCTGTTATATTTTATATTTGAATGAAATAAAGATGAATGAATGAATGAATGAATGATTTGTCACTTAGTATATTAAATATAATTATATAAACTTTTTCATAACAATTTTATACTAGTATTTTGATGTAATAAATATCAGTATAATTTCTAGTTCAACTGAATGCTTTCATCATGATTAACATTAATAACATGCTTTTATTTATCAAAAATCGACTATGGCATAGTCTACATGTGAAAATGTACCGTTTAAACGGTATTGCATGGGTGCTAAAAAGAGCCAAAACGCAAGTCCATTTTTAACCCAAAATTGTTTACTTTCATGTGATAATGTACACATTGCACTGGGAAATACATTTTGTGTACTTTTTTCCGACAAGGGAATGCAGTGGTGCGAAAAGAGCCAAAATGCCCCTCGGAAATAGCTTTGTTTTGGGGGAACTTGTTTGCAATGCTTTCTATCCATAGTGTTTAACGTGTTCGGACTAGAGAACCTCTTTTAAAATTCGGACTAGCGAATGCTATGAACACATGTTCGGACTAGCGAACCTTCGGACTGAAGAACCTTCGGATTATAGAAGCGTCGGATTATAGAGCAGTCCCCAGTCAAATTAAGAAAAATAAAGGATTAAGCCATTGACTAATTGCAACCGAATCCATTTAATCTTCATTATTTCAGAAAAGCTTATTAAAGCCATATTATAACATTTCTGTAAAAATAGATTAGTATTTATTTTCCATAAAATGTTAGCTTTTACTGTCAGATATGTTCCCTTTTAATTTTGAGCCGAAAAAGTGAGGCAAAGCATAGAAAATTGGTATTTACTACTAGCGCCAATGCATGTTACTCCCGCGGTTGTAATACGGTACGATCTGGGGTGTGTGTGTATGTGTATCCCGCACGACGTGTACGTACTGTGCATACGTGTTCGTACCGTAATAATAAAACGCCGGTTCCATCGTTTTATTCAAAATCTCGGATATTGACAAAACTACAGCACCCAAAGTCTTGATTTAGTATCTTTATTGACTAAAGTACATTACAATCGTGTAAAAACCAGAATTTAAATTTTTTTGAGGGCGTTCTCCACAGCAAATGTTATAATATGGCTTTAAATAACACACAAGTACCCGAAAATCAAAGTAATGGAACAGTGCCTAATTTGCATAAATCCAAATTGGCCGCTTATGTAGGGTTGGAATTTTAAAGTTGGACAAATCTAAAACCATATCTATTGCTCTCATCATAAGGATTCAGAAAAAGTATAGTTTGACCTGTCTTCGACATCCTAGCACCCTCTTTTTATGACATTTTTCAGTACATATCCACGAAAAAAGCTTATTCCCAAAATTTCAGTTCATTTTGGGTTTGCGAGTTATGCATGTGTATTACACTGCTCCATAGACAATGCGTTGTAATTTCGTTCTGGGGTATACCAGAACGAAATTCAAATTTCACGATATCTTTGCTAAACGAATTAATCTGCAAGATATATTTTGTACATAAACATTATATAGCCAGAGGTATCCAGTGATATAAAAATCTCAACTTTTTTTGAGAAAGTGGGGGATGAGGCTGTGAATCACGAAATGCCTTTTTAAGTTATAGGCAACCGGCTTCGCGGCGACCGGCTCGATCTCGTCGCTTCACGACTCGCTGCTCGTCGCTCCGCTCGTCGCTGTCGCGGCTTCGCCGCTCCCTCCCCACTTGACAAGGATCGTCGGGAGGGATAGTGAGTCGCCTTTGACAAAGACTAGGATTCCCCGTTAAGTTTGCCCTTACCCCAGCCCTTGAAAAATTATTGGGATATACGCCCGGGATATGCGCATACTCCATTACTCGTTGACTGCCGATAAACGTCCCAATAAATCCGACCCCGCCCCCCCCCTCCCAGGGGTCATTTGAGGTCAAATGACTAAAGACTGTCATATGGGCATGAAACTAGGTCGTACGAGGCTCAAACTCGGTGGGTGGGTGTAGTTCTGTCCTGGCAAGAAGAAGTTTATGTTCGTTAAGTCATCCGACCCCGGGGCCCCCTCCCAGGGGTCATTTGAGGTCAAATGACTAAAAACTGTCATATGGGCATGAAACTAGGTCGTACGGGACTCAAACTCGGTGGGTGGGTGACGTTCTGTCCTGGCAAGAAGATGTTTATGTTCGTTAAGTCATCCGACCCCGGGGCCCCCTCCCAGGGGTCATTTGAGGTCAAATGACTAAAAACTGTCATATGGGCATGAAACTAGGTCGTACGGGACTCAAACTCGGTGGGTGGGTGTAGTTCTGTCCTGGCAAGAAGATGTTTATGTTCGTTAAGTCGTCCGACCCCAGGGCTCCCTCCCAGGGGTCATTTGAGGTCAAATGACTAAAAACTGTCATATGGGCATGAAACTAGGTCCTACGGGGCTCAAACTCGGTGGGTGGGTGTAGTTCTGTCCTGGCAAGAAGATGTCTATGTTCGTTAAGTCATCCGACCACGGGCCCCCCCCTCCCAGGGGTCATTTGAGGTCAAATGACTAAAACTGTCATATGGGCATGAAACTAGGTCGTACGGGGCTCAAACTCGGTGGGTGGGTATAGTTCTGTGCTGGCAAGAAGATGTTTATGTTCGTTAAGTCATCTGACCACGGGGTCCCCTCCCAGGGGTCATCTAAGGTCAAATTACTAAAAAGTGTCGTATGGGCATGAAACTTGGTAGGTACAGTCAACATTTAAAGCAGCATTTTTTGAAGGTCATTTTGGGGTCATCCAAGGTCACCACGGGTCATCTGAGGTCAAATTAGTAAAAGCTCATATATGGGCATGAAACTTGGTAGGTACAGTCAACATTTAGAGTTATAAGTTTAGGTCATTTTGGGGTCATCCAATGTCACCCTGGGGTCATCTGAGGTCAAATTAGTAAAAATAGTCATATGGGCATGTCACCATCAGCCTGGTAATCGCGCCCAGCCGAGAACCGCCAAATATGGGTAACCGCCTAGTCTATTTTAAAACTGATGCATCAATGACTATGTTCATCATGTCATATAGAGGCCTTGCATGCGACGTATCATCCCGTAAATATGGCGGACTACTCAAATGCATTCAACAAAAGCATGATTGCAATCTACCGTGACAGTTCGTCTCACACACATAATCCTGCACTACGATCAAATAGGTTGATGACAACATTTTGATTGAATGGACTGCACTCCGCCATAACTACGGTGAAGGACACCGGTTGAAAACCTTTGTTTGGAGCCAATCAATAATTTCATGCAGGGCCTCTATTCAGCATCGAAGTGGTTACGTAATTCTCTTGGTTACCGGATCACGCTACTTTGGTATGCCTTCGAGTGCCATATACTTTATGTGGTGATCATTTCGATCGTGGTTCATTACTCTAGCGCGTGATCCCGTTGACATAGTAACATTACGTAACTTCGATACTGAATTGTATCATTCTCACATAGATATAGAAATACTAAATTCGTTCACTATCTATATTTTTACTTCTAGTAGAGCTCCAATCTAAGGGTTAAAGTTATGTTTAGGTTAGGTTAGGATTTTTTAAAGTACCCAGTACAGTGAACCTTATGGTACAAATGCGCGCGAAAATTTTAGCATAGGCCTATTGAAACTAAACTGGTGAAATATGGGACAAAAGTGGAATAAATTCACGCAAAGCGCTAAAAATGGCATTTTGTGGCTATAAAATGGCCAAATATGAGGTTAATTTCGACACAAACCAATACACAGGCGTCAATATTGGGGGGGGGGGGTGATTATATTGACCATCCCCCTGGCAAAATATTGTGGCATTTATCCCCCCGATCTACGCCTATGTAATTTAGAGCCCTGTGACTCCATCGGTCTCCCTCTCCCTCTCTCTCCTTCCCCCCCCCCTTCCTTTTTTTCTTCCTCCCCTTGGCGGAAACTCTAATAGGCACAAAGGACCAATATGCGATACGTAATCTATTTCCTTTTCTTTCTATATCTAACCTCCTTGGGCCTACATATTAGTACTGATATATCATACGCTGGCGAAATTACGTAATTAATCGGATTAATTAACATACTGAGCAATAGGTGAAAACAATTTTGACAAAAGGAGTTGTCCTTGTCAATTTGTAGACATGTACTTTTGATTATTTACATAGCTTCTTCTCCAATCACTGTGTAAAACATCCATCCAAAAATCTGATTGCTATTATTATATGGATGAATGGACATATCACAAAAGGATTGCTTATCTCAATAGGGCATGTACTTAAGCATTTTTTTTAACTGACCGGCGTTATTGGGCGTTTTATTGGAGGTCACCGAGTAATGCCGAAGATCAAAATCGATTTTATGTATTGTGTATGTATCATAGGACGCTCGTATTAATTGTCTCTATGCGCTTGAGAATTCAACAATATAAATAATGGTAGCTCTATTATAATACACATTAATGTTTTAAGCAGATAAAATTCCAAAATATAATACGTTTTCTGCCTTTGCTTGTCACGTGGTAGGCCTATGTTGAAGTTGCGATTATATTTTTAAATAAGTTTCAAATGAATAACAAGAAGACAAGTGGCCTAGTGGTCTAAGGCGCTAGGCTCATAGAGTACTAAGCGTTGCGCCGTGAGTTCGAACCCCGCCTCTGCCAAACTTTAAAAGAAGTAAATTAAAATTTGAATTTTTTTAATTTCATATTTGGGAAATGTGACTGGGAGAATTTATGTATGGTGTGGAGTGGTGTGATAGGGCATGTACTTTAACTGGCCGGCGCGGTCCGGTGACTAAGTCTTTATTGGGCGTTTTATCGGCAGTCAACGAGTAATGCATTTTATAGTGCAGTTGTAGTTGAGCCAGCACACAAAACTCAAATTGCTATACTGCGGAACAGTATAACAAGAATTTGTCTTTAAAAAAAGACAAGTTCACGGATCAGGTGTATTATAGTACATGTACTTTGAGCTGCTTTGATTGATCTAACATTTAATATTCATATCTAACCTGCACTTATTCGACAATAGATAAGTGATATGAGGCTTAATAATGATACTGCGTCTTGACTCTGGAAAACAATATTTTAAAAAAACCTCATTTTGCATTTAGTTTTTTAAGCCACCTCGGGAGCCACCTACAGGATCTCATTTTGCATTTAGGTTTTTATTGCGTTGCAAAGTAGCAAAACTTTCTTTATATATGGCCCAATTCGTGCCTGGAAAAGGCTATCCCCTCTTACAGCCTATCAACAGGTCTGATTTCTGTAATGAGGTGTCACCGGGTTTGCAAGAGATAATAATACCAAATATAAACACCATGAAATTCACCACATCACGACCAAGCTCACATTGGGTGCCCCATTCCTTTTTTAAAGGAATTTTTATTAACTCTTGCTAGCTTTTGTCAGGGTCAGCGAAATATCCCTGACACGCTAGGGTGTCAGGGATATTTGTCTTTGTCAATATTATACAGGTTTATACACATGGGTTATTACAAGAGTCAATAATAAACATTCAATTAACTATAGATAATGGACTTAGTTTTGTGCAATGTAGTTATATTGAACTTTATCTGAAGTAAATAACATGCTACACAGTTTTCTATACAGAATGATATGTGATGAGGCATGACCTCGACCTGCTAGTTTTAATTAACCAATCAGTTATGTGTATTGTCAGCATGTGGTGGCTATAAGCCAATTGAAAACATGTTTCTAAAAAAGGCTAAAAAATTCCTACGCTGTGTAGACTCTTGGCCAGGTTAAGTGCTAATAGTAAGTTGTCATGTGTGACAAGATTAGATAAAGGCATACAAACTAGGGTATGAGATATTAGGAATTATTTTCTAGCCTCTTATAAGCACATGGTTGGTGGGCTATATAGATATTCAGGACACAGGGTATGTAAGGGATAAACTGTGCATATGAGATGTGGGTGCAAGTGGCATCATTTCACTGCCTACAAGGGCGGTCAATAAGTTCGTAGAACAAGGTACTTGAAAGAGTACTAACCAAATTCTTTCTATCTCACTCTTGAGCACGTTGAGCATGATCACTACATACCTTAATGGGCTATTCCAGAAAATAGATGCACACCCCCTATAGAGGAGTTCGGATTTCCGGACTTTTTGTCCAGTCGTGATTGTTGGAAATCCAGAAATTGTCCCGCAAGGCGAAAAAATCCAGCAGAAAAATAGTTTGAAATCAAAAATTCTCAATTTAAGAGCTCATTTTGGACATTTCCTTGATGTTTCCTTCATTTAAAGCCATATTATAACATTTGCTGAGGAAGACGCCCTCACTGAATTTTTAAAATTCCTTTTTTTACACGATTAAATTGTACTTTATTAAACCAATATACCCTGCAAAAATCAAGACTCTAGGTGTTGTAGTTTTGTCAAAATCCAAGATTTTGAATAAAACGCCGGATCCGGCGCTTTATTATTACGATGGAATAATTAGTCGAACGCATACACGATGTTCATAACACACAGTACATACACGGCGTGCGGGACGGTGATATACACAACAAAGGGTCGTACCACAACATGACCGAAGGAGTGGTACGTATTGGCGACATGTGCGCTGGTAGTAAATTCCAATTTTCTTTGCTTTGCCGCACACCGACACCGCCTGGCTAATAATTATTTGGTGCAGCAGAGACACTAAAATGAATACACGGGATCGATACACGTGAATTGCTATGCACGATTTTGATATCAGACGAAAATCTTCGGATACCGGGTTAGAAAATGATGAATATCTCCGTAAATGAATTTTTCTCAAGAAACCAGATGTGGTCTCATACACTTGAAAATACGTGTTGAACAGATATGATGGTCGCTAGAATGCGCTTTGAAAATTGGCCGTGCGCTTTGAACTCAAAATCGGACCAAAACTCCAATTTTATATTGCGTTGGTCCTGTATGGACTACATCGTGTAGTACATGTACAGCTGCACTCACTACTAGGCAGTATAAAAGTCGATGACCATTGACCTCAATGGGGTAGGCCTATATAAGCTTATTCACGCACAACCAAGATCAATATACCCGGCTATTGTGAGTAGCCTTAGTCATGTCCCTCGTCTCAAAGAGCTTCAAAGGTCTGAACCAAATGGCCAATCGTGGCTGTGGATTCAACCTACCATGGCGATTTCTGCCATGAAGATATAGGGTCGATGACACTGTGTGCCGTAGTTGTTCGGCTCAAAAATGAAAGGGATATATCTGACAGTAAAAGCTAACATTTTATGGCAAAGAAATGCTAATCTATTTTGTTTGAAAATGTTATAATATGGCTTTAATCGGATTTCCTGGCTTTTTCAAGTGACATTTATCTGCAACAGGAATTCCAGTCATTTTCAGAAAGCAGAATATAATGCACCCGTACCAATTTTTCTTGAAACCTTCTATGTCAACAAAATGGAAATCTCCCGATTGCTCCTTAAGCCACTCTTCAGTGAAGGCTCATCAGCATTGATCACCAGCAAATCTTATATTATGAAGGTAGGACTTAAAATTATAGGTGTCACTAACTGGAGACCATGTCTGAACCCCAATATGGTTACTTTATATTATAACATTTGCTGAGGAAGACGCCCTCACTGAATTTTTAAAATTCCTTTTTTACACGATTAAATTGTACTTTATTAAACCAATATACCCTGCAAAAATCAAGACTCTAGGTGCTGTAGTTTTGTCAAAATCCGAGATTTTGAATAATGCTAATCTATTTTGTTTGAAAATGTTATAATATGGCTTTAACTGACCCCTCTGTCGTGAATGGCAGCTTATACTAAGGATAGCGTATCCGAAACAGTCACATTCCTACCACCAACCTTCTTCACATGATGGCTTGCCTCAATTTTGCTATCAAAATTGTATGATATGTGCCTATGGTTGTACTTTCATGTGGCAAATGATCTGTCATCAAGACTCTCCCTGGATCTCAGAAAACAGCGATGAAGACCTTGCACTATGGTGACCGAGTGATGATCTTTTTCGGGGTCGGAGATCCAGGTGCTTCCACTGAATAGACTTATAATTCCAGTGTATGTCTTATCACCAGGTGTAGACCTGAATATGTCAACTGGTATCAATTTCAAGTTTCAAGTTTCAAGTTTATTTACCATCATTTATCAAATACAAAAAGTATAATATATGATTAATGAAGTAAAGATGGAGGGCAATCCAATTAGGAGCACAGCTCGAGAAGTATTGGTTGCCCTATGAAGGTGAAGATTCTGGGATCCTATCTAAAACACCTGGAAAATTGATTAAATTTGAAAACACTTTCATCAGCGTTGTAATAATTAGTTTGTGGCTATCATCTTTCTTGTTTGGTTCTTTATTCATTTATATCAATGCCACTGTACTGAGCATGTATATCTTTAATGGTGATGTCAGCAAGTCTTTTGGACCTTGTATGATCTTCAAGGACGCTCATTCCATCATTGAACTCAAAAGACAATTTCATTGCTGTTGAATATCAAGGACTTTGTCACCATTTATTTTACAGTCACTGTAGGCCTACAATTTCATTCGAGTTTTCACCACCATGACAAGAAAAATTTCCGTGCATGACCCTGTGTTCACTTCTGGTAGTACTTGTGAATTAAAGTAGGTAGGCTTCCTCTGCAAAGTGTCCTGCCTATATACAGTGATGCAAAATCGAATATTTTTTCAGTAATGTTTTGAAGGAACAAGCTTTCAAATGAAACCAAATTCATTACTGTGCGACAAAGTAACAAATAACATATCTTGTTCTACGAACTTTTTGACCACCCCTCGTATATTGGTCGTGCCATAGCTGAGGAAGTATTATCAAAAGGTATAATACTTTTGTTTACACTCTTTACATGTTAAGCAATGATGCGTGATGAAGTACCGATGCGAAAAGGGAAAGTGTATGATGACTCAGGTACTTCAATTGATCAGTGCGATCAGTGCGATCAAAGGCCTGCTGAATACACGATGAGTGAACCACGACGTTGATTTCTCATGGATATATGCACGGTGTGACGGACTACTCGTACATTTTGTCACCACTCTACATATGTTTTGTGGGTGAGTAGAACTTTAATCAGTTTGACGCTTAGTTTTCAATGAGATACATTCATGTACCTGCGTAAGACTATAGAACATAAGGGAACTGTTTGACTATACTTAAAGACCGGACTTGATTTATTTCAATTGAAATAATATAGGCATAAACCTGAGCTCAAGATACTCTCGGGGAGCCCGGGTCGGGGAGATACTCTATCTAAAATTACAGACTTACCATTTACTATCCGACATTTTCTTACTGTATTTCAGGCACAAAAACTGACACAAACAGACTATAACTATATAAAAGTGATTGTGCAAAAAAATGATTTTTGGCGATAGGTGCATAAGTTTAGATTTTCTGTGTAAATGTAAGAATATATTATACATCACATGTGAGACGAATTCGTCTCAGCATTACAAAGCATGATCCCTATTTATGACCGGCCAATTGTTTTTCGTTTTCCTTTTTCAACCAAGAAAAACGAATATGGTCCATCCATTTTTTATTGTCGTTTTCATTTCAACCAAGAAAAACGAAAAAGGCCAACCACTATGATCGTTTTCCGTTGTAGGTAACACAAGCATAAAAATTTACGAATAAGAAAGACGAAAGAAAGGTATTAAAATGATTAAAGTCCCATTCAGTGATCGCAGCGCAAGTGTAAAAAAAAATTGTTTATAAATTGCATAAAAGTGAATGATAAGTCATTCAAATTGTCATTTGATATTTTTGGAATAAAAAAAATGGCAAAATACGAAAAAAAACAGCAGTATTGATGAAGTTGAAGCCCCATTCAAATACTATATATAGCTAATTTATATTCTGTCAGTATATAAATTACAGATTAATGTAAAATGCCTTATTTTTTAGGCTGAACCACTCGCAGGCTATACCAAAATCTGAATTTCAATATTTTTTACGATCATCCGAATGAACAAATCACTGAATGGGCCTTTAATTTAAAACTTGTTTTTCTTGCTCCATTTTCAAGTAAGAAACAAGAAAAAGGCATAACATTAGGCCGTGTAAAATTATTTTTTTTTTATAGATTTTTCAATTTTTTTAGAATTTGGAATGATTTATGAAATCTTCATACATATAAATAAGTTTATTAGAGAACACGCATCACTTCCTAGTCTTTTTGTGGTACTCTAGGGGGTTTATCCCTCAGAATCTCACATTTGAAAAAAAAAGGGCCTCATCGTTTCCTCGAGCACTGTTGGAGAAGACCGAAAACTACTGACAATGCTAATTTTACATTGAAAAAAAAAAAACACCTCCCTCCCTCATCAATTCATGAAAATCCTCTGGACGAGAACCAAAACATTAATTTTATACGGCCTTAACAATGCTCTTACACAAAGAGAAACATGGAAAATCCATTGATAGATACATTTGCTTTTATCGATCCAATTGCAGCTAAAACACGTAGTAACAATTAATAAGAAAATTTATACTATGACATTTGTTTCAACTATAGCAACTTGCCAATATACATGTATATATGCCCTTTTTTACTATCATTCATGTCATTTGGTTTTTACGTTAGCTAACGTTATTAAACCGTTGAACCATTTGCTTCTGTCGAAAGGTTCATGCAGTATTGGAAATGCATGTTAAAATGTATAGAGTTACGAAACGAGACTGACAAAAAAGTAGTGTTGACCTTTCGTGACGCATGATTTGAATCGTACATAACTTGATATGCAAAACAAAAAGGTTAAAACGGGATTCTCTATTCGCAGTTATGATACGCGCGACGATAAACAAGAATCGTCCGCTTCACAGAACAACTACTGTTAACCTTTTAGTACTTTTTTATGCATCATATCAACATAAGGCCGTATAAAATTAATGTTTTGGTTCTCGTCCCTCCTCCTCAATTTCTGGGATTTGTCAGATTTTTTTTTTTTTTTTAGATTTTTCAATTATTTTAGACTTTGGAATGATTTATGAATTTTTCATACATATAAATAAGTTTATTAGAGAACAAGGACCACTTCCAAGTCTTTTTGTGGTACTCTTGGGGGTTTATCCCTCAGAATCTCACATTTGAAAAAAAAAAGTGCCTCATCGTTTCCTCGAGCACTGTTGGGAAAGACCGAAAACTACAGACAATGCTGATTTTACACTGAAAAAAAAACAACCCACCTCCCTCCCTCATCAATTCATGAAAATCCTCTGGACGTGAACCAAAATATTAATTTTATACGGCCTAATAAATCGTCTGCTTATTGCCAGAAGTGGGTAAAGTGCAATAGCTGCCATGTGTTAAGATGAGTACAATATATTGTGTGTAAATTGCCAAATGTTCACAGGGCAGCTATTTGCACCTACCCACTTCTGTGACTGCTTAGTGCCAAAAGTGGGAAGGTGAAATAGCTGCCATATGTTAGATGAGTACAATAGGCCTATACTGTGTGGAAACTCATGTTCACAGGAGCAGTTATTTTCACATACCCACTTCTGGCAATAAGAGATGTATAGCAATATGATAAGAATAATGAACTGAGTGCAGTGCATTAGTCAAGATAATCGCACGCGCCGTGGAGTTATTGCATTTAGCTCGAGAGCCGATAGGCTCGAGAGCTAAATGCAATAACTCTATGGCAAGTGTGTTTAGTAACTTATTCTTCAATATAGTATATCCTATTAACTTTTCTACACAAAAAGTTAGCCCAGAATACAAATTTTCAGGGGTGTGGGATATATACTTTTGAAATTACACCACCTTGAAAATCAAAATAGATCTCGCGATGTGTTATTTTCGCGGGGACCCCCTAAATTTCAAATTGCTGTAGCGCGGAAACGAAAGGGAGTTACGACCTCAAATTTTCAGGTTTTTCATTTCTCAATAGTATCTATCAGTACACAACATAAAGAAAAAATCCATGAGTATCGGTTAACTTTCATGTTGAGTTGGCATGGAATGACTCTTAAATACCTACCTTTAAAGGCTGAAAAAAGAATTGTTATGTCTCAAAGCAGAGGATGATTCAAGCACTTCCCAACATTCCACAATGTTACTTGCGGTTATAGCATAGCTGTGTGAGCGAACATGACACCACTACTCGCCCACTGCATAGACGTACTGCACGTGCATGGTTTAATTTGAATTTGTACAGTTATATTTACATAAAAACGCTGTGAAGATGCTAGTCGATTTCACATTTTATGTTATCTACAGAAGGTGTGAATTATCCTTTAAACACACATCACTTTTGTTCTGAAATCGACCAAGTAATAATGACACACGCACAATTCTAAAACAACATGTTTTGCACGGAGTTCAATGGGATTTGAAAAGTAAAGTGGCAGTTGAAACTCTAGTGATAACACTTTTGCAGTGCATGATGGGGCTTCCTTAAATCATCCTCTGGTCTCAAAGCCGCGCGTTCGTTTTTCTTAGAGTCAGCGTCCATGTCAGCTGATACCGCAATTTCAATTTTTATTTACCTTAGAATGTTTATTTGTATACGCAAATTGTTATTTGTACTTCAATTGGGTAAATCAACCACAATTTTATTCTGTGTACTTTTGAACACTCGAAAATAACATCTTAATTCAAAATATAGTTTTAAACAAATCTGTAAAAAAAAAAAATCTTTAAAAAAAAACCCCTCATTTCGCATTCGTTTTTGAAACTCCAATGGGCTTTGAGACATAGCAAGAGGTTTAAGTTTTTTAACTTTCTAAGAATTTGGCATTTTTTATACAAGGATTATTTTTGCGACATTGCATAACTGGGCATCAACAGAAGACACAAAAAAAATTAATGTAGGCCTACTTTGCTTCGTGATAAGAAGATTTTATATTATTTAATCCTAATCCGGTTTGTGACATCATTATTTTATTGTTAGCTGTTATTTTATTATGTACGTCATGTGGTCATGGATATTTGAAATTACAAATTTAATTGAATCATTTTATTGAGACTGTCTGCACACAGATTATTGTTTCCAATATCTCTGGTCTGCACATGTAGGCCTACTGTGGTTTCAGCATTACATCGATTGCTCAGTGCCAGAAGTGAGTAAGTGCAATAGCTGCCCTGTGAACATTTGTCAATTTACACACATTATATTGTACTCATCTACACATGGCAGCTACACATGGCAGTTATTGCACTTATGGCTGTTATGGCACTAAACAGTCGTTATGGGCGTTTGTTTCTCCAACTCGAGGTTCATGAAACGTGATTGATTTTAGTTTTGAACAAATATAGGCTGTGCAAACAGTGGTGAAAAGTTTTACGAAAGAAGTCCTATTATTTGATATTCCGCTGGGCAAACACATTTGGTATGTTGAGGAAATAGTGTATGTTAATTTTTAAATGCATTGTATTCAAGGCTGCCTTTTCTGATTTCAACATTTTCTTTTTCAGTAATGGATTGATATAATTATAATTAAATTTCAAAATATCCGATTTTGCGTTTTTATTTATTTATTCATTCCTATTTAACCTGTATTGACCTTTCAATGCTCACTAGTTTTGTTCTCCCACTGTGCCCAGGCGTTTGTGGTCAATGCATACCCAGCAAACACAAAACGATTTAAAAACGTTTTAAACGGGCTATATTTGGGGGTTTGGTTTTGGTAAAAACACTTTAGTAACAATATAAACACTATTATTAAGTGTCGGGTTTTATGATTGTTAGATTTGTTAAACTTAGTTTCATAATACTGTCGTTTTGCCTTTCTGATGAGGCTATGAAGTTTATTTTTATACAATTTAAATTTATTAAGGTTCAGTGACGTACCGTGGCCGCTCCTATCCCGGGGGGCTGAAGAATATCACATTTTGCCGCCCCTTCCTCAACAGCCCGAAAAGGTTGACCCAATTTTTTTTCTGTGGTTTGAAAAAGTGAAAAAAAAAAGAAAAAAAAAAAAAAAAGATTTTAGGCGTATAGTAGGCCTACCATTTTTTCACAGTTCTTCAATTTTTTCGCCCTTTTTTCTTTACTAATTCTTTTTTTTAAATCGTGTCTCACTTTATATTTAACATTTTTTGATACGTATATACCGGCTCCTCCTTTTTCACGATTGAATCTATTTGTGAATTCAAATTCATAGTCAGGCAAATTATAGTAATTATGCGGTTTACTTTTTAAATGTGTTTCGGTCAATCCGATGACAGTAAAATTATGATCAATTTCTTTTAGACAATTATTCAACTTATGAAAGTTTTTCTTTAAACTTCTTATGTTCACATTCAATGCAGAAAATGTATGATCTTAAAGAATACTATATATTATTCCGTAGTTCACTTGGGGTAATGTTCTTACAGCTATTAGCATTATATTGTTCGTGCACATCCTCATTTATATACACCAGGCACAAAGAAACTCGTCAGTTATATTCATCCTTGCTGTTCAATAACTTGATAATTTTGGATTATTCTGAAATATACATTTTGTTAATTGGACTTTGCTTTCTCATTTGACACCCTGTTCGTGAAAAACGAACAAGAATTGACCAAGATATGCGCCTCCAAAGCATCAAACCCCAAAATCAAAAGTTGCATTTTCAACGATTTTCAATGGGAACGCATCGTTGCACACAAACACCACTGGCCAATCAATAGGCCTAAAGCACACAGTGTAAAGGCTGGTTCAAAGTGTATATTCGAAGGCGAATATTCGGCTTCGAATACTTTTTGGTCGTCAAAATATATGCGGCTTCGAATATAAAACTATGAACCGGAGAAAGATATATTTCTACAATTCACAGCGTTGCCCGACTGTTAACAAGTATTGCCCGTTGATCTAGGTAAGCAAAAATTAGAGAATTTCTTTAACGTAGTCAATACAATAATAGGTAAACTCAATATTGAACTACTGTCATGATTTAATGTCTGTAAAATAAAAATGAATAAATTAATTAATAAGTTAATAAAGAAATAAATAAGTCAATAAGTGATCATGCGTTTTAAGTGTAACATTTTGGGGTTCATAATATAGGCCTACCCCGGGGAGGCCTACAGCCTATGTAGTTAAATTTGGTGTCAAACTAAAGCTTGTGATGAGACCAATACAGTAGGCATAATAAATGTTGTAAACATTATTAACATTTGCATAATTTGGGGGGTTGATGATGATCAGGAGGAGCAAATTGAATATAAGTGACCCCCAGTGGTCATATAATGCAAGAGGGCCATTTCTTTTTTCACATTTTGTTTACAATTCACAACTGCATACTTTAACACCATGCAATCATATTCCAGGTAATTTAATTTGCTTTGAGAAACAATTGTGCATATTTTATTTCCTGTAATTATCAAACACATGGCTAATTGTTATCTAATCAAGTATAACATTATAATTATAATTATAGGCCTATAAATAGTAATGCGTTGAGTTTTTAAAAGTAATATCCGCCCTTTTTCTTTCTTTTTGAAATGACATACTCGTTACAAAAACAATCAGCATGGAAAACATTTTTTCGTCAGAGGCAGATATTTGGTGTATTCAGTGTCATAAAGCTACAAATAGACGATCTTTTAAATTCATTTTTAAATGGCTTTTTCTTTTTCAACCTTATTGTTTGTATTTAAAATGTTCACACAATTTGACAACGTCCCAAATTATACCTAATGTGAATCGAGCCATTTAACATGTGCTTGTAGGAAAACGATTTTGAATTAAACATATTAATTGTGATATTTTAATTCCCTAGAACACCACAAGTCCAAAATTGTAAGTGGGTTTTCTTTTATTTTACCTCATTATTTCCTTAAAATTACTCGAAAACCCTCCTAAGAGTTGTTACTGATATACATTTCATAATTTTGGGCAAAGAATAGCCAAATAGTTGACCGAAATCGTATTTGCACCAATATTTGACTGAAATCGTATATTAGCATTACCGCCCTTCGTGACTTTATTGCAAGCCAAATTGCTGCTAAATGTGAAACGAGATTACTTGAAATATATATTTCAAGAGTTGAACAAGTTTCAACTCTACGAATATATTTCTGAAATATGTCTATCTGATTGGTTGATGGTCAAGAGGATTACGGCATCCTCAAAGTCTCTTGCTGTAATTCTCTAGTCGATATCTATTATAGGACCGATCTTTTGAAATCCATACAACCGTGTCAAATGAAATAGTCTCGGATCATAATTTGTGCACGATACAACGTTGATACGTCAGATTTCGGAATTTTATTTAAAATAGGCATAAATTACCTTGAACAGGTTGAATGCTGGCAAAAGTAGATAAAATAACTGTGGGTCGAATTTACATTAATCAGTGTCCTGGGCCAGGATAACATTTAGGACTCCTTCGCATTCTAAAACAATACTTTACCAAATGTCCTTGCATTCATTTTCTCATTTAATTTATTTTTATTTTTATTAATTTCTTTATTCACTGCCTATGTGGTCAATCCGGTATTGCCAAATATTTCTCGTCCATTACCCGTGTTAATCTATTTATTTATTAAAATGCACCATCTATTAAATTCCTGTAATACAATGTATAGGCCTAGTGTATTTGATAACAAAGTTGTTTTTATTTTTGATTGGAATTTGGGGTTACATAGATTTACAAGGGGTCAGTTTTTACACGATTTCATATATTAAATATGTTTGGGCATGGCGGAATTAATATATGATTAAAAATAGACATACTTTTAGGCCCCCTTTTTTTAATGTTTGTACATTATTAATATCAATATTTATGTACAAAATGCAAACAAATGTATATATATATATTTGATTGTTTTGTAAACATTAATTTTGATGTTTATTCATAATTATGTCTGGAAAGTCAGGAAAAAAAAGGAGTATCGATATTTCCTGGGAAAGTGGATCAGATGAGCAGTGAGTAAAAACATTCGCTCTAAATGTTCATTTGATTTTTATTTTTTTATGAATTTATTAGGCCTACTGGTAAAGTGCAGAAAAAACCCCAAACGCACTCTAGGATTTTTCATCAGCAGCAGTAGAAATTTCTCTTGCATAGATTTTCGGCCGATCTCGCTTGGATTTAGCAAACAATGAACCGTTCACTTGTACATTTGTAGGTTATGTTTGTAAGCCTAAATATCATATTATTTGCATAAAACAAACTTACCATCACTACAGCATTGGAATGCTATTGCCTGCCAGGCATTTTCCTTTTTCTTTTTGTTTTTATAATAGTCCCTTACTTTTATGTCATATAAAATGGGTACGCTTGTACCGCACTAATAACGTTTTCTTTCAGTTCGTTATCAGCCATTTTGGAACTATCCAGGTGTATTTTGCACAACTGTGCAGGTTAATTTTCATTGGGGATTTTGGAAATCATCGTTCGTCCAACGATATTCAGGTGACCTCGAGCCTTTCATATAAATCAATAGTATCTCGCTATCAGTTGCGCGATATTTAATCCGACTCAACTCGGCGTGTCATCATATTTTATTCGTTGCCGTATATATTTTGACGTCACAAAAAGTATTCGACAACGAATATTCGCCTTCGAATATTCGCCTTCGAATATTCACTATGAACCGACCCTAACAGGCACAATTGAATCGTTAAAATTGCAACTTTTCATTTTGGGGTTTGAGAGTTTGGAGGCGCATATCTTGGTCAATTCTTGCTCAATGTCCACGAACATGAGAAAGAAAAGTCCAATTAACAAAATGTATATTTCAGAATAATCCAAAATTATCAAGTTATTGAACAGCAAGGATGAATATAACTGACGAGTTTCTTTTTGTGCCTGCTGTACTTGTTATCATATCTCAAAGGGTTGAAAACCATATTATCATATTTTGAGAAGGTACAATTTAAATCATCAGCTATTGGTAGCGATGCCATCTTTCCATTACATCATATTATATTTGACTTACTTACTTATACTGTTATGTAAAACCTGCATGACTATGATTATGAACATTTTTGTTTGACGACACATAAACAAAACAAGACAACAACAAAAAATGACCAAATTACATAATTGAGGCACCAACCATAGATGAAGCGCGCGTCCCGCCTCCCTAAAAGTAATATCTTTTTATTCCTTTCGTTATTATTATTATGACTAGGATTTTGATTACATTTCGACACTGATGATATCTTTTCATCTTGCCAAACTTTAAATTTAATTCGAAGGAGCTATTTAGTACTCACACCAATCGATATTAACATAAACGATATACAATTGCATACAAAAAACTTATTTTTAACCTGTTTACTCGTACATAATAAATCGACCTTCAATGCAACTGTATTTTGTTTTTGCATGACTATAATACTTCAATGATAATGCTTCAACGATAATACTTCAATGATGGATAATGCTTTTATGCATTATGTAATGTCAGAGAAGCTCATCTTCTTTGTTTTGTTTGGCGACCATTGATGTGGAATAAACACATCAATGACCACCAATCATATATAAAAACCAATTGCCAACCTTTCTTTGCATTCTGAATACGAGGAATGTCCTCCTGATATCAAATAATATAAACAATACAAATTTTATGAGAAATTATTAAAATTTGATATTTTTTAAATTGTTGATACTGTATTGAACAGTCCTCGAAGTAAACTTTATAAATCTAATGATATGTACTTAAAGTGTATATAGCTGGAATGAAAAGCCAACGGTCAATTAAAACCTTTGACCTTTCATATTGAAGACATACATTTTTTCACAAAAAGACCTGATTTTTTTTGGTGTTTTGTGGGAAAATCCATATCTTCAATACGAAAGGTCACAAATTTCAATTGATCGTCGGCTTTTCATCCAAGTTACATACACTTTAAGTAGATATCATTAGATTCAGTTATAAGGTTTATTTCGGGAACTGTGAAATATCACTTTTTAATCATTTGCCATAAAAATGTGTATAATAGCGCGAATTTCAACAACAAAAATTGATATCAGAAGGACATTCTTCGCCGGCCGGGATTCTTCCTATTCAGAATGCAATTCGATATGTCTGATGTGCTCTCATGAAAAAAAAAAAATACTGTCCAAACGTTGCTACCAGAGCCCCAAAGTCCCAAAGTTAAATGAATTCAGGATAAAAGAAACAGTAACAGTAAAGTTAATCCGTCAGTGACCATGGTGACGTGAACTCAATAGAAGCAATACAAATAATATGACGTGGTGTGAGGGCGTAAATGTTTTTAAAAGCAGCAGAAAAACCAAGCAGGAGGTATACATGTATATACGATACATGAATCCCACATGAACTTTATGGTTCATGACTTTTATGCTTTTTAAAGGTTAAATGCATGACAATTTAGCAGGCCTATATAGCCTATACAGGGTGTATCAAAATAAAGTATACAGTTTGAAAATGCCGCTAGATTAAAAAAATTTATTTGGTAGCTGAGTCAACATCTTGTCCTCCCACAACTGTAAAATTGCTGGCATCTGACCATTAATAAGGACTCGGTGGCTATTTTTGCGAGCCTTGTGACACCTCTGCCACTCTGAGTCACCTCTACTCGTCCTGACTGAAGATTCCTGATCCTGGTATAGCGTACTGATGTATCCCCATGATGTTCCATAGGTCTTGATGGTTGACACAGTCAAATGCCTTGCTGTAATCGATGAAACAAAAGGTAGAGTGGAATGGAATGTCCTCTGCATTCATGGCATTTTTCAATGATATTTCGCATACATGACAATTTGATCCCTGGTGCCTCTTCCTGCTCTAAACCCGGTCTGTTCGTCTGCTATCTCAGTCTCGAGCCTCTGTCTCATTCTGTTGTTGATGATCTTGAGAAGAATCTTGCTGGCGTGACTGATCAGGCTGATGGTTCGGTGGTTTGAGCACTCTTTTATATTTACTGCTCTCTTCCAGTCCTGATGATCACACCTTGCTCACCAGATGCCTTCCACAGTTCACCTGGAATCTCATCATCACAGCCTGGTGATTTCCCACTTTTTATCTCTTCCATTGCTTTACGAACTTCATCCAGTAGGGGGTGGTCCCTAACATTGCCTATTAATTTATCACCACTGGATTTCTTCTTGTCATGCATGCTTGTGGGGCTATCAAAGGTTTCTCCTGCAGACCTTGATGAACTCCAGAGACACATAATTGCACACAAGTTGACATCCCCAGACAGGACGTCTCTCATAAAACGTGGTGTGAATGCCATGTTGAGGAGAGCTGATATCTGCATACCTACATATACAGCAGGGGAATGGACGGTTGCCATGCCCTGGTGGTCATTTGGAAGACTGTGGTTAAACATGCAATTTTCATATTGCTTTGATTTTAATTGACAACTGCATTTTTACTCGGCTCACATAAAGAGCCACTAAGGCCTAATTAAAGGTCACACACCAGTGATTTTATATACAGTTGAGGACAAGATGTTGATTCAAATGTTTATTTAGCATTGTGACCTAACACCTCATACTTTGTAATCTAGTGACATTTTTTAATTGAACATTTTATTTTGATACACCCTGTATGCTCTAAAATATGTGATATGAGTGTGTGTCGAGTTGAATTCACAGCTTACTTCTAGCTATATTATAGGCCTATAAAATCATGTGGTCGGGCATGTTGTACAGTATGATATGTATTGTTTTTCATTCACAGCACTTTAATAATTTAATAAAACGCTTGTATTGCTCTAAAAGCTTCAAAGTCAGGGTCGATCGGTCGTTTCGATCAATCGGTCGGTCTACTCATTCAAATTTGAAAAATAAATTCGCGACCCTATATTTTTTTGGTCGGTCAGAAAAAGGGCAATTCAACTCTTTTATTAAGCCATTCTCACCAATTTTGTCTCCACTTCTTATATCTCGCTTATAGGAAGGTGTGCTGATTGTGCTCAGTAGAACCACCCACTAATTAGAGATGGCTGAGGATAACAACGGCTATATTGCGGACAATTTTAAAAACAGCAAGGATCAAGATGACCAACTGACTAATCAAATGTCGAATCTCCGCAAGAGACCTATTGCTCACTCAGCAGAGGAAAACTCCGATCCAGATCATGATCCAGGATCCAATCCACCCCGTGATCCGAGTCGTCAAGTCCGTTTTTCCGACCGTCAAGAAGATATTCCTATGCGGCAAGTCAAAACCCATCATGGATCGGTATTAACAACGCAGAAAAACTCGGACCATTAGGAAGAAAAAGACTAAGGACTGGTACCGATCATTCAAGGTAAAGATATTAATTGAACTCTGAAAGGGCGAACATCCAGCGCTCGAAGTGCGGCGGGGCAAGCAAAATTATATGATCCCGTTCAAAATCCCCCCTCTCGCCTGAATGAGTAGAAAAATACTGCTTACGTAACCATAGTATTTTCAGTTTGCAATGACGTATTCTGCAACTTACGCAAAGAAAGAATATATTATTCTTTGCTTTATATAAACGCTAAATTTGAAAGACGATGGTAGTCAATTTTGGGAGTAAAACTGAAATCACCACAATGCCAGATCTTTCATAAAACGGGAACTTGAATTACATGATGTTAGGAATCATTTGTAAATTTTCTTTTTATCAAATCCAAGTGAATATTGGGTAAAATGATGTTAAAATGATGTTAAAATGATGTTAAAACATACCTATGGTGACGTTTCGTGCTACATCGTACCCGGGGGGGGTTCTTCCTGGTTGAAGGTATACGGGGATGTGCCACGGTTTTGGGGTACCTTTTCAGCTTTGAATTTTGGTATATCAATGGGTGGGGTTTCAGTGGAGACCAATGCGCCCAATTGGGCGCATTTTGGAAAAAGTGCACATAAAGCGCCCAATAATGGCACATTTGGGTGCTTTTTGGGTGCTTTTTCTTGAAAATTGGTATACTGATGGGTAGCAAAAACAGCAAAAAGTAGGTATAGAGAAAGTCAGTATCCGAAAGTCTGCGTGGCACACCCCCGTACAAAATTTTTCGAAGAACCCCCCTGGGACATCGTAGCACTTTCTCAAATCGACGAAACGTCATCATAGGTATGTTTTAACATCATTTTACCCAATATTTACTTGGATTTGATAAAAAGAAAATTGACAAATGATATCTATTGACAATCCTGATGAACTTATTTACGGATGATGTTAGAAAATCCAATATATCTTCAGATTGCACAAAACAAATTATGCTGCAGGTTGCACCCGAAAAAAAGAGCTTTGTTAGCTTTAACAGAAATCACTGCTACCACGCAAAAAAGAGTTATTAGTTTTACAAGACCACTGTATCGTAACTTTTTTTCTATTTTGGGTAATTTTGCATAAGCATATAGGACTTTATTCAAAACGCAGATATTTATTCCTGCCCCAAAATGATTCTTTAATGGTCCTTATCCATCATACACCTCTTTTAGTTTCAGACAAGGTGCTTCATTGCGTCAACCAGATTCAGTAGACAGAATGAGAAAAGTATCTACATGGAGCAGAAGAAGGCGGGAACAATTGCAGATACCTGCCGGTGACAACGACAACACAGGCGTGTCAAAATCAACAAAGGTACAACAATTAATTCAAGCCTCAGCGACATCTTAGTACTTTATTTTCACACATCATCATAAAAAAATATTTCTTCATGCGATTTCTTGCATATATTTTAGAAACAAAAATCTGTAAAAAATTTTACTCTATTTTTCCCTGCAAAAAACAACAAATTGGTAAGATTCTCTTGAAACATGTGCTTTCATATTTCTTGATAGAACACGCTGTTGAGGTCCTTATTCAACATTCGTGACTCAACACTATCATGGAAGCTTCCAGTTACCGTCAACAATGCCGATAACCTGGATGACAATGGCCTGGCAGCCTTACACATCGCTGCGGAAGGCAATGACGCCTCAAGAATATACGAACTTATACGACGAGGAGCAAGTAAATATTCCTCATTATCCAATTAGGACCCAAACATTTGTTAGGGGCCTGATGCAAAAAAGGGGCCCTTAAAAGCTTTTCTATGGGGTTGACCCATAATTTTCATGTCAAAAAGGGGGGCCCTGAAAATTTTGAGATCTGAAAAGGGGGTTGGGCCGAAAAATTATTGTTTTTTGCATCAGGCCCCCCTAACAAGTCTTTGTGAATGGTCCCTTAAGGGACTGTGCAATAATTATGAGCCCCCGGGAGGTAAAATTTCCAAATGGCGTGCCAAAAAAATGCTCGGCCCTTCTCGGCCTGCCAACAATCGCTTGCCCCTCCCACCACACACTATCGGCCTGCAAAAAAGACTTTGCGTGTGCAGCGAGCATGGAAATTTGCATATGGGGCGTTTCCATACTGTTTTCCTAAGCCTTTTAGAGTGTTAACTTTTATTTAAAAGACGCCCATGAATGTGTACCAAAAATCGCTTGCTCCTCCCCCTTCTCGGCTTGCCAAAATTGCTTGCCCCCTTCCTCTTTCGGCTGGCCAAAAATATATTTTCTTCCAATTTTTCCCTCCCAGGGCTCACAATTATTGCACAGTCCATATTGCTAACAGTGTTTAAAAAGTGTTACAGAAACGCTATACTTGGATTTACAGCTATTTACAGTTATAGTTATATCAAAACTGTCCTGATTTGTAAACTTTTCGCTTTGATATCAACACAAGTTGATCAAATCAATCTCCTTTCAATTTAATTAAAGGCCTGAGGCCAGGCCCGTACGCAAGATTTCATGGGGGGGGGGGCGTGCTGATTTTGTGAAAAGTGGACTTTCTCCCCAAAATTTGGACCTTTTTGTAACCAAAAAAGCGTTAAAAACCAGATTTTTCTGAAATGTTGGGACTTTTTGTATACTTTTCCAAATTTGGGGTGGGGGTGTTGCTTCGCACCACCGCACCCCCCCCCCCTGCGTACGGGCCCGACGTACGGGCCTGCCTGAGGCCGCGAGAGGAGAGTTAAAGCTGTTCTCATCTGTGATCAGATCAAAATGCAGCCCCTCTTTCTATTAGCAATTGCTCTCCTGTGATATTTGTTTAGATGATCATTTTGGGTTTTACTTTTTTTCCACTCCATACAGATGTCAACGTCAAGTCTCCGGTGGATTTGGCCACACCACTTCATATGGCAGCACGTTACAATTGCCCGGATGCTGCTGAAGCACTTCTCAAACGTGGTGCTGACGTAACAGATGCACTAATCAATGGGCAAACGGCATTGCATGTATGCTGTAGACGTGGATTCTTAAACATTGCGAAGGTACCATTGCGAGATATGTTTCTATAATCATGATGCGTGTGTCTAGTGGTTATGATGCCATTTTCATTTTCAGTGCCGTAAAGAGTAGGCCTAATGTAATATTGTCAAATGCCTCAGGTAAAGGTCACTTCTTGGGATTTAATATACATATATCCATGGCTGCACAGGATTATCGTATGTAACTCTTTTAATAATCGCATCGCGAGAGTGTCATGAACTGCATCTGGCTATATGACAACCTGTTTATTATGACCACCTCAAGGAGAGCGCAAAGTTTAAGGCAGAGCTAACGTACAGCGAGCTAGAACATTTAATTCGCTCTATTACATGACCCAGATGACAAACATGAACATGACAAAAGGTTATTGTCAGCTTGCTTTAGTAAAATTATAAATTTATTTGTGTTAAAAGATGTTTCCGGCAATCCCAACATTATGCCTTATATATTAAGACATTAATTATCAAGCACTAATCACATGGTTACTTTAATTTTAAACGAACGAATTAAAGGAGTATTTCGTGATCCTAGCATCCTCTTTTTATGACATTTTTCAGTAGATAGCTACGAAAAAAGCTTATTCCCAAAATTTCAGTGGATTCCGATTTTGCGTTTGCGAGTTATGCATAATTATGTGTATTACACTGCTCCATAGACAATGTGTTGTAATTTTATTCTGGTATACCAGAACGAAATTCAAATTTTATGATATCTTTGCTAAACGAATTAATCTGCAAGAAATTTTTTGTACATAAACATTATGTAGCGAGAGGTTTCCAGTGATATAAAAATCTCAACTTTTTTTGAGAAAAGTGGGGGAATGAGGCTGTGGATCACGAAATGTCCTTTTAATACAACACGCGATATTCAAAATTCCCGATATTATTGATATTAAATTATTTTCAGGTTTTGATTGACAGTGGATCAGCAGATGTCAATTCACGGGACATAGACAAAAGTACACCCCTTCACCAAGCCACCATCAAAGGCGATATTGACCTATGTACCTTTCTAGTAAGTGATCTCAAAGACCGGACATGCAGAAATAGTTTGCTTTCACTGCGAGCTTAAAAGCATATTATAACGCTGAAGAAATAGATTTGTATTTTTTTCCAAAAGGTTAGTTTTCACTGTCAGATATGTCCTCTTTTAATTTTGGTCCAAATAGATGAGGCAATACAAAGAAAATAGGTTTTTTATGACATCATAATATGCTGCCAATGCGACCCACTCCGTTGAACGGGACTCAGGTCGGTCCTTTGATGTTTTATGACAGTCCCGCACGTCATATACGTACTGTGTTTTGAAAATCGGGTACGCATTCGAACATATTTCGTAATGATTAAACAATTTTTCAGTCGTTTTATTCAAAGTCTCGAATTTAGTCATAACTACAGCATCTAAAGCCATAATTTGTGCAGGTTACAATAATCGTGTGATAAACAGACTTTTGAAAAAAAAACCATTACGGGCGTCCTCCTCAGCATATGTTACAATATGGCTTTAACACTGTCTTAACAATTCATCAGTATGATAAAAACATTTTAATAGAAAAAACTCATGCATTTTGCTGAAATAGATGAAATCCTTTTGTGAGTCTCAGTTGGCTCTGAAAGACTCCAGGTCTCCGCTACAAAACCATGCATCATCACACCTATCATTGCTCCGCGAATTCAACTGCCGTGTACGCACGGAGATCTTTAATAGTCATGATAGTTTCTAAGACAATTTCAAATTCCAGAAAATTAGTATATTTTTAATGTCTCATTTTCGTCAAATTTGATATATTTTAAAGGTAAGTCGTCGGAATCCCAGCCCATACAATGGATGGCGGAAACCTTCAAAATACGCCTAAGAATACGCCTAAGAATACGCCTAACCTTAGACGTCTAAGATGCATTCTTAGGCGTCTAAGATGCAATCTTAGGCGTCTAAGAAATTCGCGGTAGACTTAAATCAACGAATCACAGGACCAGAAATCCCAAACAACCAATCATCTTAGGCGTATTCAATTATTGACCAATGAAATCTTAGACGCCTAAGATTTTACACGCCTAAGAATTCTTACACGTCTAAGATTGATATTTTAGTGATGGACGGTATCACCAATGTGATTTTCTCTGAGGACTTGCAGCAAAATTGATTAATTGGTTTGATTTTATTTTCGTTGGTTTGGTGTGCTGTTTTGGTGTGGCTAGTATTAGTCAGGTATTAATGTTGATGAGCATGATGACGGCGACGACGACGATGATGATGATGATGATGATGATGATGATGATGATGATGATGATGATGATGATGATGATGATGATGATGATGATGATGATGATGATGATGATGATGATGATGATGAAAATTAATACACAAACAACAAAGAGGAACAAACATGCCTAGCATATATTTATATACCTCCATGATTCTATTTTTAACATGGAAAATTTGACCTCTTGTCTTCTTGCACTTTGCGGACTGAAATTATGCATATCTGATCCCTTCAATAATATAAAAGACGATTTGACCTTGGCGAAAATATGTCACACGCTGTTCGAATTACAAAGACATAGTTAGTTGACCTTATAATGTGTGTGCAGTAATAACTTGACCTCTGAACGTATTGGATATAAACACATCATACCCTACACCGTCAGGTTAATTTTCTTGTTGAATGGAGGTATCGAGGTCTCTTAACTGTGTATTTTGGCTCAGTCATAGCATACGTGTTATCCCCCTCCCATCCCATCACCCCTTTCTCTTTGGGATTGACGCGGGTGGCTATGGAGAGAAAAGGAGTTTATTAAAAACAACCCACCCAGCCATTGTTCGAAATATTCTCTCCGTTGTACGTTTTGATCGAATTTGCGATACCGTCCATCACTAGTCACGGTCAAATGGTCAATCTTAGACGTGTAAGAATTCTTAGGCGTGTAAAATCTTAGGCGTCTAAGATTTCATTGGTCAATAATTGAATACGCCTAAGATGATTGGTTGTTTGGAATTTCTAGTCCTGTGATTCGTTGATTTAAGTCTACCGCGAATTTCTTAGACGCCTAAGATTGCATCTTAGACGCCTAAGAATGCATCTTAGACGTCTAAGATTGCATCTTAGACGTCTAAGGTTAGGCGTATTCTTAGGCGTATTCTTAGGCGTATTTTAAAGGTTTCCGCCATCCATACAGCCATACATGAGTCGCTCTTAACAGAAGCAGAATTTAATTAAATCGATCTGATATATTTTTACTTACGTAACAGTGATGTTGTACTTAATCGATCAAATGACATTGACCGCCTTTGCTTAATTGGCGGTTTTTGTATCTCTTAAATTTCAGGTGGAGAGAGGTGCTGCTATTCGTGCTTACGACGTCAACCAAGTATCACCATTGATGCAAGCTGCGCAAGGTGGCTTCAAAGAATGTGTACAATACCTGATGTCACTAGGTACAAATGAACAACACTTTTAATGCTAAATGGTTCAAAATAAATGGGCTTTATTTTTCCGGCAAGTCCCGCCACCCCTTTGGAAGAGACCGCGACTCCAAAATGGTCGCGACCCACAATTTGGGAACCGTAAGGATTGCAGGTCATGCAATTAAATCTTTTGCACAACATGTTAGAATCAATAATTGTAGTGATTGTTGGTATTAAATATACTCTATAAGCTATAATACGATGTATAACAAACATCTACCAAAAAGTAATTACCCCCTTAAAATACTGACCATTGTTCCTCAACGGTTGATTGTATGCCAAATTCGGAGTATGCAGTCGAAGCAGAATTTATGATTATGACACCTCATTTGTTACAATGGTTCCAATATTGATGTCGCAGCATACATTTAAATGAAAGTAACCCAAGATTTGAAAGTTGCAGCAAAGTCCTATTGCCATTGTATTCAGTATCCATGGAAAATAATGTTTTCAGCGCTATTCTTCTTGTTCCGTGAATATTTTAGAGGAGGTCAAAACATGTAATAATCAATAAGAAAATGTCATTGTTCACATCATTGTCATTGTTTACTTAATCCCATATTAAAACATTACAAGTTCAATGTTTTCGGTGACCAAGAAGTCACAAGAAGTGGAAAACCAAGGGTTACCTCTATTGTGAACACCTCCCAATCAGTCAATTTTGAATTTATCTTTACAACTGAAAGGAGAACTTGCAATTGTAGGCCATTTAGGACCTTGTTAGTCAGAAAACAATAATGAAATCTTTGTTTCAGTTTGACATTACGTGAATAATGATCACCGATGCTGATGTAAATAATGACAATTGATTATCACATGTTTGATCCTCCAATCTAAAGAGAGCTTAACAGGTTTCCTTCAACAATGAATACTGACGACAATGTAATAAGATTTTGCTGTAACTCTCAAATCTTGGGTTACTTTCATTAAAATGTACGCTGTGACATCAATATTGGGCCCATTACAACAAATGAGGTGTCATGTTGCGTAGAAGTAAATGTTGCTTCGACTGCATTCCAAATTTGGCACACAATCAACCGTTGAGGTATAATGGTCATTATTTAAAGGGGGTAACTACCTTTTGGTGGATGTTTATATTACATCCAGTTATCCTTATTAGAATAGTTTAGAGAATCGGTGCTAAGGTTCAGGCCTAGGACTTCAGGCAATATACCCCGGTCTTCTGTTCATTCTCTTTTGTTTTTCATTGTTTTTCTGATGTAATAGCTAATCAAGTCGGAATCCCCCTTAATGAGTACCTATCAGATAGGGACAATGAAGGCAATACGGCACTGCATCTTGCAGTTGGTAATCGCCACATTTCGGTGAGTACTGCATCCATGATCAAATTATCTGAAACTGGCTGTAAAAGATTTTGGAGAGCCAGAAATCATTGAAGACGCATTTAGTCATTATGTCATTATGCATGATGTAAATGATTTATTCATGAAAGTTGCCACTGATTTTATCTCATGCATTCATTAGTGAAATCATGAGAACCATCATTGAATCGAATGTAATATGAATAATGTAGATGTGTCCTCACTCTTAAAACAATCAAGTTAATTTGCTATTCCTTTATAATGGAATAGGATGTCACGTAAATTTCTAGTCAATTTGTAAATATTTTTTACCATAGATGGTATCAAAATCACCTGAATTGACTAAAGGACATTTCGAATACTCAGTGCCAGAAGTGGGCAAGTATAATAGCTGGGGTGTGTAGCTGCCGTGTGTAAATGAGTACAATATACTGTGTGCAAATTGCCAAATGTTCACAGGGCAGCTACGTGTACTTAACACTTCTGGCACTGAGCAGTCGAATTATCTATTTGTAAACCACACTTATGTCTTGTGTCTTCCGACAACGCAGGTTGCTAGATCACTAATAGAACGTGGTGCGCCAGTAAATTGCAAGAAAACTACCAACGGTTTCACGCCGTTACATCAGGCAGCAATTATAGGTGAAGAACCACTGTCTCAGATGCTTATTGATAAAGGAGCAGAAACAGAGATCCACGACAGAGAACAGATGACACCATTGCATAGGTGTGTATTATTTTTTGTTAATCATAAGATCGCTTATGTTAAAATCGTTGTTTTAACCCTTTAAAAGGGGTTCAAATACACTCTTATGTTACGGTAATTAAAATCCACAAATTTAACACACATTTATTCCTTTTCTCAGAGCTGCGCTTTACAACCGCGTGGATACTATACTTCTGCTAATTCGGCAGGTACGTCTTTAAATTTATCATTTTCTTTCGCTATAAACTGGGCTCAAAAAGAAACTTATAATTTTTCACTTGGTCAGATCTTGACAATCTGTCATTCAAAATGAATCAAAATTACACACAAGATTACTTCAATACTCTATTCTAATGACATGTCAATATCCAAACGATTGCCTTACTGACACAACTGAACAACGCACTGGCATGGAACTACTTGCTGTATTATACATGTATGTCACAACCTGGAAATTTCAGCAATAGAGTTTAAGGCACCATGAAGAAATCAAAACAAATTGAAATGAAGGTAATGTCACTTATCCAAACACAGACATTAATAGTGTGTGTCCACCGTTTCGCCTATGTCGGGTGTGTTTATGTATATTCATTGGAGACGAGTGTCCCGGGGGGGGGGGCACTCCAACTTTGGAGGTGACGCGTATGTAGGGCTGTTAAGACCCCCTTTTTCAGCATCGCTGTCACCCAAAGACCCCATATGTTTTACGAACACATTCTCTGTCACCCGAAGACCCCCTATTTTTCCATTTGATCTGTCACCCAAAGACCCTTACAAGTTCAATTTCAAATTTGAATAGCAACTTTTATTTTTCACTGGTTTTGTTACTTATTTTGAAAATACAATGACATTTGAAGCTATTTAGAACTAGAAATTTGATTTTCGAGGTTTTTGTGGCGCTGTTTCGGCTCTCACACAAAAATTCCATTTAAAAAAAAGTAATGTTCTCACCCAATGACCCCATATTTTTTACATTTTGCTCTCACCGAACAAAAATCATGCTCTTACCCAATGACCCCATATTTTTTACATTTTGCTCTCGTCGAATGCCCCGTAGTACGAAAGTGCCAGCACTACACCTATATCCATTTCATATTAAAGTTCCCCCGGGACGAGTGTTATTTTGTGATGCAATCCTGAGACAGGAATATCCATATCGCTGTTACAATTGCTTTACACACGCACCAAATGGGTTGTGACATGTGGTCCAGGCAGGTGTTCCATGTCAGAGCATTTTGCTGTTGTGTCAGTTACTGACAAATGTTTAGAGTAGAGTATTGAAGTAATCCTGTGTGTAATTTTGGTTCGTTTTGATGGACAGGTTTTTAAGAAATGACCTTGTGAAGTTTCTTTTTTGAGCCCAGTTTAGTTAACTGTTTAATACGAGCAGACTGCAGTTGTTTGTTTAAGCGTGTTTAGCAATGTTTAGCAAAGAAACATGTTAACACTTATCAGATTTACCGCTCAAAACGACGATGTTGCAATAATTTGCTAGTGTTCCTAGCAACAGTTATATATTTCATTTTAAGTTTACAGCTACGCGTAAAGATATTATATTATATAGTAAACTTGTTATTTTGAGATGCCCCTCTTATTGTCTTTCATTTCTCTATCAGGGTCTGTTCCTCGATTCTAAAGATGAAGACAACTTTACCCCACTTCTTTGCGCAGCCTGGAAGGGACAAACTGAGGCTGGACGCTCACTCCTAAGATACGGAGCTAATATTGATGCCGTAGACAAAGAAATGAAGTCATGTCTACACTGGGCAATTGAAATGCAGCATCTAGAATTTGCTAAGATGTTATTTGAACATGGACATGGTGGAGATGAGATATTAGAGTGGAAAGATAGACGAGAACAGACGGCATTACATTATGCAGCAGAGGTCGGCAATGTCAAGGTATATATGTTCCTCCTTGGGTACGTTTTTTCACGCTCCCTTCCTCTCTCTTTCTCTCCATTTTAACAAATGGACATGTCTTCAACAATAGAAAACTTTAAAAATAGAAACATGTGTCTTACAGTGTACATATATTAAAATAGCATGAATCCAGTTTTAACGGTCTCTTACTCCAACTACGTGTTTACTTTCATAATTTTGATTTTCAATTGATTTGTTATGTTTAATATATTTGTATTATTAGGTTTTGAATCTTCTGATAGAGAATGGTGTTAATTTAGTTGTCAGAGATAGGGAAGAAAAGACGCCTCTGCACATCGCTTCTCAGTAAGTGGATTTTTGGTTTTTATTATAAACACATTACACAACCACCCAATCACTTCCAGTTCACAGTTACTGAATTATGACTGGTATGTGTTGTACCTTTGGGAGGATACTTCATATGTTTTTGATCAAGTATTTCCCTCTAATTATACCGAGAGAATGTTGGCCATTGTAAAGCAGTTGCACTTTGTGAGGGAGTTCTTCCTGTTCAGCGATTTAGGTTTATCGATGGGTGGGTTTTCAGTGGAGACCAATGCGTATTTGGGCAAAAGTGCCCTTAAAAGCACCTTCGCTTTGGCAAACTTGTTAATAATTTTATCAGGTTTGCCGCTCCAAAAAGGGGAAACCGTGAAAGGATAGCTAAGAATCGCGACTCAAACTTTCAGTTATCTTGTATTGTTCGAAGTGCATTTGATCATCACAATTCATTACTGTAACTTAAATTATTTAATACCTCAACAGAAGCGGGCATTTGGAATGTGTGGATGCATTACTACAAGCATGTCCAGTTCCTCTCAATGATGATGACATAGATGACATGACGCCATTGTTGCTGGCTAGTGAAAATGGACAGCACAAAGTTGTAAAATTCCTCATCAAAATGGGTGCAGATATAGCGAGTAGGCAAGTATAGTCAAAAGTTTTTGCTGATAATAATTGCTATACAATGGGTAAATTCTTTGTATTCAATGGCATGTGAGCCGGAAAAGATTCCATAATGTATGTACACGTTCATTGATTTCGTCAATCAAGATGTAGAAAGTGCTCCACAAGCATGGCGAGTATTCAGCAAATCTGTGACCTAACATGGAATTTTGTCCAGCATCTCCGGTTTAAGAATATACACGAATATCCTATCCTCCCGTATATTTGTTACAGGGAAGAAAATGGTTTTACCCAAGGACGATGTACTCCCGTGGACAGAATATCAGTAGTAGGGTGGCCTTTGACGGAAATGACTCGGTTGACATTTGATCTCGTGACCTGTGTGATGTGCCCTGAGTAATTTAATTTGATGATTTATCTTTGTTTACAAAGTTACATGAGTGATGACATTTTGGGGGAATTCCCCTCTCAAATTGAGCAAAACAAGTTGAATCACATCTAATTTGGAATATTTGGAAACCCCCCTGAGGTTGTAAAGTGAAGATGACATCATGTAATGGGATTTCCCCTCAGGAAGTGATGTAATGAGAAAGGTTAATGTTATAATTAAGGCTTGGGAATTCCCACAATCACATTTGGCTATTAATATTTGGGGATTTCCAACTGCTTGGTATATAAGAAAAGGTAAACATATTTCTTCACAGTGGATAGTGTTGATCTGGGCTAGCTGGCTAATATGCTTACAGTCCAATTCCTTCAAAGAAAGGAAATTGCAAACCAGAAATATTTTATGTAGTCAAAGTACTACTATTTGCCAGTGGTGTCGGAGAAGATCTAGAATACGTCCAAGAACGTACTTCTTCCAAGAAAGGAATATATATTCTTCTGTCGACTTGCTGAAGTCTGGTGTTTTGATTCAACGCAACTGTCAAAATAAGTGGGGACAACTGCATCGCAGTCCTGCTTCCTGAAGATATTGTGTGAAAGGTGGAAATAGCACCAAGTTTGGAGAAAGCAGCGCAAGGAGTTAAATTTGGAGAACTGCGCAAGGAGTTTAGTATTGGAGTACGGCGCAAGGAGTTTAGTATAGGAGAACTGCGCAAGGAGTTATAAACGTGTTTGGAGAACACCATTTTCGTATGAGGATTTTATACGCAAGGATTTATAAATGCAAGTGTACAATGGAGTTCGCTGATTTTCGCAGGACAAGTGAATAAGGATATATTACATCAGTCGTCCAGAACATTGCAATAACTTTATGATCACCAAGAAGAAGAATGCTGGCTAAGTACTAAATAGATAAAGAGTGATTATATTTGATTATTGTGTATGTGCATTTGTTGTCATATATTATACCAATCATAACGTGCTTTCAATTAAAGACTTAGAGTTTGTTAGCTTAACCAAACAGTGTATTTGTGTTGTGCATTCGTGTGAGTTCGGGTAAAAGGTGATTTTGGCCTTGAGTCAAGTACGACTCGTAACAAAATTGGGGGCTCGTCCGGGAAATACACTGTAAAAAAGTTGACATTAATATACTGAGTCTTGAAAGTGAAAGTACAGTATGGCAGAGTTCAAAGCAGAAGTGTTTCTTGAAACTATAAATTGGGAGAAGTTTGATGAGTTGAAGAAGCCTGATTTATTGGCATTTGCCAAACATTATGACTTGAAAGTAAAGCAAGCTACAAGAAAGCAAATAATCAAAAATGATTTTTTGATGAATCCTATTTGGAAGAGAAACTTGCAGTAGAAACTGAAATTGGTGGGGACTCGGCATTTAAATTGAAAGAGTTGGAAATTCAATTAGAAATGAAGAAAATGGAAATAGAAATGGACCAAAAAGAAAAACTGGAAATGATCAAGTTAGAGAATGAAAATAAAGAAAGGCTAGACATTGAAAAACAAAAACTAGCAATGGAAGACAAAGCTCGCCAAGACAAGATGGCGCTTGAACACCAAAAGTTGGAACTTGAAGAAAAAGAAAAACAAACAAAGCTGCAAATAGAAGCACATTTGAAAGAAAAAGAAATTGAGGAAAAGTACAAGCTTGAACAAGAGAAGTTGGCAAAGCTAGGTGACAAATACTCAAGTTTCTCCTCAAAGTCAGGGTTTGATATTACAAAGTATGTAAAGCTTGTGCCTAAATTCAAAGAAAAAGAAGTTGACGAGTATTTTCAACATTTTGAAAAGGTAGCTACAAATTTGAAATGGCCTCCAGAGCATTGGACCCTACTGTTACAAAGTAGTTTTTGGGGAAGGCCAGGAAACTTACTCAGCTCTACCAATAGAGAAGTGTAATAATTATGAAGAAGTCAAACAGGCAGTTCTCAGGGCCTATGAACTGGTGCCTGAAGCATACAGACAAAAGTTCAGAGATTCAAGAAAGCAAGCAGATCAAACCCATGTAGAATTTGCTAGAGTAATAGAACAAATATTTGACAGGTGGCTTGGTTCAAAAGAAGTCAAAGATGATTTCGGCCAACTTAAGCAATTGGTTCTTATAGAAGAGTTCAAAAAATGTGTCCACGCTGACATTAAAACCCACTTGGATGAAAGCTTTCAATTAAAGACTTAGATTTTGTTAGCTTAACCAAACAGTGTATTTGTGTTGTGCATTCGTGTGAGTTCGGGTAAAAGGTGATTTTGGCCTTGAGTCAAGTACGACTCGTAACACCTGTTAGCCGGAAGTGGTGATGTCCTGGAAAGCCACGTACCTTACTACTACATAATATCAAATATATGCCATTTATTTCCACACTATGTATAGGGTAAATTCGGTCATTAGAGTGTTGATATCATATCTTTGTCATTTACAGACCATTCCTATAATTGGCACTTTCCTATCGTTGGTGGGGTGTGCATCGATATCACGTATCATAAATTAACTACGAAGCGAGGACAAGGGAACGATATCGATGTTCACCCCATCAACGACAGGAAAGTGCTAATTATAAGAATGGTCTGTTAGAGCATAGATTATCAAAAAATGATCATCTATGGTTAGAGTACCATGTGCGAAGTCGACTTATGTAAAGTCTTTAAAACTCTAAAAACAATTATATACTAGGAAATAAAGGTCCTACTTTGATTGTAGTAATTTTACTAATTTCTGATATCTTGTTACTACCAAACAGGAATGATGATCGTCGTTCATCTTTAGCGCTTGCAGCTAAGAACAATGAGATTCCAACTATGTACGTCCTGATCAATAATAATGCTGATGTTAACGCCGCAGACAAGGACCAAGTGAGTGGACAAATTGGTCATTTCGTCATTGGTCATTTCTATGACATGTCACGTTTGTCCGTGCCGCTTTACACTGTTTCCCTCAGTCGGTCAACAAACACGCATGTGCGAAGGATTCAGTCTACATGCTCTACTAGTACTAGTACTAGTCAAGCGTGCGCATTGACGATGTGAGTGGCTTTCTTCTTAACGGATTCCAGAAAATGCCAAAATGATCAATTGCTGCAGCACCAAAAACACCATTAAACGCTATAGTATTTTGGGTATATAAAAATAACTTTGTGATTTATAGTGAGCCATACCCACGGCCTATGCACACGATACAGGTTGTCGCTGATCACAGTTGCACCAATTATTCCATGAACTGCATTTATACCTACTCACGGACTTGCAGCCTAGAAACACATGCACCCTAGACATATGCCCATAATAAACCTTCACACCCAGCATCAGCTTCCAAATACGAGTTACAGCGGGACAGTCATGATTAACAACTGTCATCTTTATATAAAATGCTTTTGTACTTAAAGGAGTATTTCGTGATCCTAGCATCCTCTTTTTATGACATTTTTCAGTAGATATCCACGAAAAAAGCTTATTCCCAAAATTTCAGTTGTTTCCGATTTTGCGTTTGCGAGTTATGCATGATTATGTATAGACAATGTGTTGTAATTTCGTTCTGGTGCACCGGAACGAAATTCAAATTTCACAATATCTTTGCTAAACGAAATAATCTGCAAGAAATTTTTTGTATATAAACATTATGTAGCCATAGGTTTCCAGTGATATAAAAATCTCAACTTTTTTTGAGAAAAGTGGGGGGATGAGGCTGTGGATCACGAAATGCCCTTTTAATATCACTAACACCGAGATTGTCCAACTTACATAGCATACTTTCTGTGATTGTTTCACAGAACACACCTCTTCACCTGTGTGCACAAGCCGGACATGTAGCCCCAATAAAACTCTTGCTGAATAGTGGAGGAGATTTACGACTACAAAATGTATACGGTAGATACCCATTGGACGTAGCCATAGAGCACAAACAAGGGGAAGTTGCTAAAGCGATATTATCTTGTAAAGGGTGAGGATTAGTCAAAAAAGGGCCGCTTCAAATCTCGACCACCGGTTGGATGGCGGTTGACCGCGTTCCATTGTATAGAATAATAGAAACTTGCTTTAATCGGGCGGAACCGGCGGGCAACCGGCGGTCGAGTTTTGAAACCCTCCCTTCAATCTTGTTGAACAGAACATATTAAAATCAAACCAAATCAGTTTTAAGATGTATTTAAAACGTGTGCAATTAGAGATGACACTGATAACAGAGGTGTGCTAGGTATAAATGTGCAAATAACCGACGGCTACGATCTACGTTTTAGTGGTCACTAAAGCAAGCAAGCATGGCCCATATGCAGCCCATACTAAATCATTATACAATATTTTGCATAATGACTTGTCGAGGATCCAGGAATTTGTTCTCCTGTCTTTCCATGTCACTCGTAGAAGCCTCCTGTAACACATTATGATAACAATGTCCGGTACAAATAAAAATACATCTCTTATAAAATTATGAAAATGTCACATGCGCGCCTTTTTATTGCACTTACCTTTGCACTCCGATCCTTGTTTCTATTTTTTTAGTTGGGAAGTCGCCATGAATAACTGTGATGCGACTGGTCACTCCCCCATGAGGAGATTAATAGCTGTGCTACCGGAAGCTGCTCTGCAAGTACTGGACCAATGTGTGACAAAGTCGCACGATGATATGCATCATCCTCAATTGAAGGTACACAGAGCATGCATAGCATGGGGAACTTAATATAAAATAATGCATTTCAAAATCTGCCTACATGAGTTTACATGTGCCTTAAAGAAAATTTGCCATTTCACATCGATTATAATAACTCATTTAGTACAGTGAATGTGTCATACCACATGTATTGAGCCTGACAACTTTTGACAACAAATGCCTCATGCGAAGGTCACTTCCTAATTCCTATACATTGGTTCGCCTCAAGTTCGATAGTGATGTTGGTGTGTATTTCGCCGCGGTCGCAGTATTGAATCACCCGCATAATGTTGATCGCGCAGAGCGCAACCATGGCAACCGCAAAAAGCATTGACGTCACTACCAAACTTATTATCTAATGAGACTCGTTAAATCTGGGTCTTGTTTGATAATTGACAACTGTTTCTGCGGTCACCCCAGACAATTTCAAAAGGAATTTACGATGGGCAGTGATGAAAATGCAAATTTTGTTAAGGAAGAGGTGATGTAACAATTACGCTGCGGCTTCCATTTAAAAAAATGTATGGACACAAAATAAATTCTTATTTCAACGTTTCGTTGTAGTTGTTGTTGGCTTTGGGTTTGTTATGTTTTTCACATGAATTCATATATTCATTTATCTATTTAACGTTATTGTCCTCTATGTGAAATAGCGTCTCACTTATCATGTTTATACATTCTAAGGTTCTAAGATCTGCTTTTGATTATCATACTACTAGGTAACATACGATTATCGATATATAGATCCTGGTCCTGATGATATCACATACGACAAACACAAAACACGATATTTCGCCCTAGAGGTAAGTGTTATAAATACATAGAAGTATTAAACTATAGTCATTCTAAGAAAAACAATGAATACACCCGGGGAATACGCCTAGACATAATTGGAAAGCCAAATTTTTGCAAAGCGGCCATTTTTGTTTTATGCAAATTTCCTTTTTCCTACTTTTTGATATGTTGTTGGAGCGGGCTACGTTATTTAACCCATTCCAATTTTATTTCCAGTAATGATTTTAAACATTGTTAAACTTAAAAGTTCTATCGAATGTTTGATGACGTAAAATCGGTAATATATTTCCACCAGATATTCTACGTAACATATTATCGATTAACTTAAACATTACTGGCAATAGAATGGGAATAGATTAAATTACGTAGATATGTTACATCAAATATTCTACGTCGAATACTTGGAGTCTGTAGCGGCCTTCTTTTTTTCTTTTCATACATGTATACCTTTTTTTTAAATTCTAGACAATGGTGCAATTCAAGCGAGAAAAGCTATTGGGTCACAGCTTGTCACAGACCAGTTTGGCGCGAAAATGGTACGTAAGAAGTGCTTTTTTTCAGACTTTCTCTTCACATCTGCAATGGAGTCGTCATGATGTAATTCAAATGATTCACAATACGATGCGCCGCCAGCGGTGGCTGGGAAGAGGCCAAAATACGCAGTGCATCATGGAAAATTGTCCAAAGCCCTCGTGATACAAATACAACACAGATATAATGTGTTTAGATATCAATATAATGATGTTGCACGCAAAAGCACACTAAAACAACAATTTATCATTATAGTAAATCCATTTTCTATCTATTGAGAAATATCATCACATGGAATCCTTTATGGAGCTGATTTCAACATAAGGCTGTTGTAATTGTTATCTCATTCACGTGAAAATCCGATGACTAGAACGGCTATTTTATCAACCCTGGAGGTCAACAATTGGCATGGCAAGAGCAACCGCTGGCGGCGCATCGTATTGTGTATAAAACCAACTGTAGACAGCGGAAAAACATATGTAACATGCATTTCGTTGGTTTAGGTAAGGTATACGATTTATTCTATGTAAGAAAAGAAACAGGGGCGACATGGACTGGTTTTCATTGTGAGAATTACACAAGACTAAACAAACTATAAATTAATATAACATTTTAGAGCAGTTTCTTTCTGTCTTTCTGTAACTCTTTGAGTTTTTCTTTTACAAAAATCACCATACTTGCGTGAAGTGTACGCCAGTCGCTGGTACGAAATTCAGGTACACGCGAGTACCGTGCCTTTGTCGCCATCTGTCACGCGATTTTTGTAAAAGAAAGAAAGACAAACAAAGAGTTAATGAACGAAACAAAGAAATACTCCCAAAAAACAAGTTAATAATAAGTGAAAGTCACACTACCTGATCATCCTCCATCAAAAGACACGTTTTTGCAACTTTGAAATAGGCATTCATTTATGCTTTGTGGTGCTCACTTAAGTATGAAGACACATGTTGCAATCAAATACGCAATGTTGGAATGATCCGCTTATAGGGGTACTGCACCCTGTGGTAAATTTAGACTATTTTTGCATTTTTCTCAAAAAAATAATAACACACTGGTAACAAAAGTTATGTATATTATTGGGGCAAGGAATCCAATTACAATGTACTACACTGAAATTTCAGTGACTCAAGACAAGCGGTTCAGTATATATGATAGGAAATGAGGTACATCCTAGCGGTACCTTAGTTCTTATCATAAATAACGAACCGCTTGTCCTGGGTCACTGAAATTCCAGTGTAGTAATTGGATTTCTTGCCCCTATAATATACATAAATTTTGTTACCACAGTGTTATTAGTTTTTGAGAAAAAATGCAAAAATAGACACAAATTTATCGAGGGGTGTAGTACTCCCTTAATGATGTCCAGGCAAAATAATTGAATTGTTGGTTTAAAAAATTTAAGATATAGGGCAAAAAAAAAGGGGAATTTACTTTTTTTATAATGTTTGTATTGGTACTTTCTTCAATATTTGCCATCATATTTTCTGATACCATCATGAATACTGAAAAGAATGCGTTTTGACTTCAATTTTCAGCCTCGGAGACCATATAATTACATTGTTTTCAAACATTATGTTTTTGTCTTAAAACAGGAAGATGTTTGCTCGCTACTTTAGTTACGCCGATTTTTTCTTCTACCTGACGTTCGTTATCCTTATTAGCATGTACTTACGTCAGAATCTACCCGTATACAATAATTCCGAGCGAGATGATGTTGGCTGTCCTGTTGTAAATGCTGCAAATGAATCGGACCTTCCAGAGTGGGCTTTGCAGGCTCACGTTGGGCTCTACCAAGTAAGACCATTACTCGTTGACTGCCGATAAAACGCCCAATAAAGACTTAGTCACCGGACCGCGCCGGCCAGTTAAAGTACATGCCCTATCACACCACTCCACACCATACATAAATTCTCCCAGTCACATTTCCCAAATATGAAATTAAAAAAGTCAAATTTTAATTTAGTTCTTTTAAAGTTTGGCAGAGGCGGGGTTCGAACTCACGGCGCAACGCTTAGTACTCTATGAGCCTAGCGCCTTAGACCACTCGACCACTTGTCTTGTTGTTATTCATCTGAAACTTATTTAAAAATATAATCGCAACTTCAACATAGGCCTACCACGTGACAAGCAAAGGCAGAAAACGTATTATATTTTGGAATTTTATCTGCTTAAAACATTAATGTGTATTATAATAGAGCTACCGTTATTTATATTGTTGAATTCTCAAGCGCATCATTTCGAATTGGGTTTGGAAGATACATTCTCCTAAAGCCCGATACTGACTCCACCTGTACATTTTAATTTCATCGCGCGATACTGAGATGTTTGAAAAGCATCGCAGCATCGCATACCGCTGCGAAGTGGAGTCAGGATCGGGCTTAATTCGAACCACCAACATCCATGGTTCGATGTAGAGAGTCTTTCCTATTCAGAGGAAATACACACCTTATTGCCTTTTAACAATAACCAATGACACTAGCACGTAATTCCAGTCAAGCACCAATCTTTAATCCTATTGTTGAAGAGGATAATAAGCTTATACTTATGTATAGTATTATTAAAAAGCTTAAGTCTTTGTTTGGCTAAATCCTGTTCAAGTGTGGCTAAATCCTGTACGAATGTCAGCGGCGAATGTCAGGTTATTATTTCCCAGTCTTGAAAAAAAATTGCAGGCAGAGGTGGGAATCGATCTCGGTACCTCCCGGTTAAAAAGCACTGTGCAAAACCACTAACCCAACTAAATATCTGTTGTGAGATGCTTGACATTAATCTTTGATATTGCTTAATGGAACAAATCGCGGAATTAAATCAGTAATAAAAGAAGTAGATTCTTATTTAGCGGCCAAATTGGATAAAAGGGGAAATATTTGTCCCTGCTCTAAAGAAAACATAGGTTAGAAAATTATCAAATAAATTTAAATTAAAAATTGAGATTTTATATTTATTTATTTCACGAGGCGGCATTTTCACAGACAAACACTGTATACGCTAAAAACTCGACCCTCATTACTAGATGATGGCATAGCTCAGTGTTAGAGCATCAGACTGGTAATGTCAATATCGTTGGTTCGAATCCGCCCGTCAGCAATGGTTATTATGATTTTAATGCTACGCTACAATTTGTTCAATTTTTTTCATTTATTTATTTATTTATTTATTTATTTATTTAAATAATTTGATATATTTGAAAGGGTATTTGAGCAATTTGAAATTTTACCCCGTATAATCCTATGGGGTCATTTTGAACCCACCCCTCCCAAATTGCCAAACTTAACGCACAACACCTATGAGTTTAAATCATACATAATGATCAGTACGTCCATCATGAATGAGTGGTCACTGCATTCATTTGGGAATGTGTAGGGACTGCAGCTTGATTCACCATCCACAACATGATAATGTGTGCACATGCTACATTATATACACTTGTAGGCCTATGTTGTTGTTGGTGTATAAGTAATGAGCCTTGCAATTGAAATGCCTCAAGCTTTTAATCCGATATTCAGATTATCTATTTGTTCATGAATTGGAAGACATTCTGTGATGTATTACTGAGCTCAATGATCTGAAATTACTGGAGTGTGAGGTCAGCATAGTATTTTATTAACAGAAAGTATAGAGGGCCTGCATGAAATTATCGATTGGCTCCAAACAAAGGATTTGAGCCGGTGTCCTTCACCGTAGTTATGGCGGAGTGCAGTCCATTCAATCAAATGTTGTCATCAACCTATTTGATTGCAATCATGCTAAATTGTTGAATGCATTTGAGTAGTCCGCCATATTTACGGGATGATATGTCACATGCAAGGCCTCTATTCTCCAAATTCATTTCCTAATGTATGTGAGAATGATACAATAATGACATGATGAACATAGTCATTGATGCATCAGTTTTAAAATAGACTAGGCGGTTACCATATTTGGCGGTTCTCGGCTGGGCGCGATTACCAGGCTGATGGTGACATGCCCATACGACAGTTTTACTAATTTGACCTCACATGACCCCTGGCGACCCCAAAATGACCTTCCAAAAATTTGGCTCTAAATGTTGACTGTACCCACCAAGTTTCATGCCGCATACGCCAATTTTTAGTAATTTGACCTCAGATGAACCCTGGGTGACCTTGGATGACCCCAAAATGACCTAAACTTATAACTCTAAATGTTGACTGTACCCACCAAGTTTCATGTCCATATATGAGTTTTTACTAATTTGACCTCAGATGACCCGTGGTGACCTTGGATGACCCCAAAATGACCTTCAAAGAATGTTGTTTTAAATGTTGACTGTACCTACCAAGTTTCATGCCCATATGACAGTTTTAGTCATTTTACCTCAAATGACCCCTGGGAGGGGGCCCTGGGGTCGGATGACTTAACGAACATAAACTTCTTCTTGCCAGGACAGAACTACACCCACCCACCGAGTTTGAGCCTCGTACGACCTAGTTTCATGCCCATATGACAGTTTTTAGTCATTTGACCTCAAATGACCCCTGGGAGGGGGCCCCGGGGTCGGATGACTTAACGAACATGAACATCTTCTTGCCAGGACAGAACTACACCCACCCACCGAGTTTGAGCCCGCCCTGTAGGACCTAGTTTCATGCCCATATGACAGTTTTTAGTCATTTGACCTCAAATGACCCCTTGGAGGGGGCCCCGGGGTCGGATGACTTAACGAACATAAACTTCTTCTTGCCAGGACAGAACTACACCCACCCGCCGAGTTTGAGCCCCGTACGACCTACGACGGCCTCACATTAGCAGTCACAGACAAAACCTAGCTCAAAATAAATAACTTAGAAAATTTTCTTGATGTCCTTTAACATGTTTCCATAGTTAACCATCGTTAGCCATGGATATCTATGCTGTAGAACTGACCGGTGACTAAGTCCGATTTATTGGGACGTCTATCGACCACTCGACGAGTAATGACCTTAAGGGTTCTCCAAAATTAAAGAATTTTTTTAGAGGTTCAAGAGCGACGGTTCTCCTGAGAGGACAAAAAAGGTTCTATTTAGAACCTTTATTTCTTAGAGTGCGGTAGCTGTGACCAGCACGTTTTAAAAATAAATAAGCGATTGATAAAGAAGACTAAAATAATATTACAGCGTCAACATGGCATCCACTTTACTCATGCATGACTTCTAACAAAAGGCGCTGATTCCCTTAGTATTCCTCATTCAAACCAATTCAATATACGACCTGGAGTTACCTGCATGACTATATTGAAGCAGTCATGGTTGCACATGCAGGTAATTCTTTTGAAAGTCCTAAACAAGGTATAGCAGTCGCTGATAGGATATGCAACTTATAGAACACGGATAACCTCTGTTAATTTACATGCAATAAAAGACCTTTTAACAGTTCGAGACAATAACGTTTTGACAATTATTATAACCAGACAGCATTACCGACATTTAGTTTTATTAGTTTTCAATGGTCAATATCAAATTAATATTATACAGGTTGGCCTGTTTTTAGGAGGCCAATTTTAGGAGGCCAATTTATTTCATTGATGAATTTGATGAATTAATACTTACATAATTGTGTCTTTCTCTAACTATCATTAATTCTATAAATCATACTAAATGTATTCGTCATAATTAATATCAATGCACGTAATCTACACGCCGGTATTGACTATTGTTGAAATGGTAAGACAGATCTGAGATGTATTCTGAGATGATCCATGTTGGCGAATTAATAACTGCCGTGAATAACCTGGGAGCAGTGGCGTAGCTAGGGGTTGTACTGGTGCCCGGGGCTAAGGATACATAATGGCGCCCCCCCCCAATAAAACAATCTTTAAAACAATTGCGCGCGGAGCATAAGAAATTTGCACAAATACCATATAATTAATGTTGGTTATAATGAAGTTGACTTTCGGTCTTAAATTGATCTAAATGGCTATTTGCTGAAATACGCGAGAACATTTTGACTTTCATTGCTTGGAGGGGCGCAGAATTGATACCGGTACTGAATTAGTCAATTCGGCGCCCCCTCAGGTGGCGCCCAGGGCACGTGCCCCCCGTCGCTACGCCACTGCCCACCTTTGTTTCCAATGGACATTTTATTGTGAAATATCATTGTACAAGGAATACATAAAAAAAATTCCACATAGCCCCCGAATGAAAAGTATTTAATTATCTTTGTAATCACTCAAAAAGCATTTTGTGTGAATTTTACATCCGAACTAGAGGCTATTAAATTTTACGAGCCTTTTTATTTTACATGTAAAGCCTATGGGGGTGACGATTAGAAATGGACGGCAATATTGAAAAACCCTCATTTTGGGCCATTTTAGACACTAAAATGCCCATAAAAAAGAATAGCCTCTAGTCCGGATGTAAAATTCACACACAATGCTACCTGAGTGAGTACAAACATAATTAAATAAATTTCATTCGGGGGCTATAGCAAAAACAAAAAATGTCCTATACCTTCATGGTTATGAAACAAAGGTGTGCCGGGGAGTAACCGGAAGTGTGGCCTCCTAAATGTTACAGGCCTCCTACTAGAAATAAGGCTGACAGTGTAGGGGTGTGTGTGTGGGGGGGGGTTACGGTCCGATTGCTCGTGCTATGTATTTGCGTCGGTGGATGTTAGGTGTGGGGTGAGTTGAAGGGGTGTATGTAACCTTTCGGTCACTAGTAAATAAACTTCGAAAAAAAAGGATACTAAATCGCGAAACCTTGAATTGTTTTTTATGTATCGATATCAATGCAGTGAACACAATTATTTATATTAATTTATTAATATTGTTTATATTGCAGCTAGATAAAAACGACACAGTATATCATATCTATCTCTGGGATCCGACTATAATTGGAATACAGTTGTTTATAGTCAGTTACATTGCGTCCAGTGTCGTCTATGAATTAATCAACATGTTCACACAAGTAAGGAAACTTAAAATCTTGAAATGCACCTCTATAATAAATATGTGGCCTAAAATCAAATTTACATTATAGCAGTGACGTGCGCAAGGGTGGGTTGGGTTGGGGGCACAGCCCCTCACAGGCTCCCCAGTTTGACCTATCAGTCGAGGAGAATGGTCATTCGGGGGACTGGAGTGGTCATTGTTCATGCTAGTTTGAGCCGGAAAATGTTCTGATAAGATCATTAAGATGAAACAATGAATAGTGCATCAAACTTAGACTATCACTTTTTCAAACCATCTAAAAAGAAGAAACGTCTTTAAAAAAGACAATTTGGCTCCAAGATACCAATGGGCACCTTTTGTTATTAGTTAAGGAGATACTTATAATGCTAGCTTTAAGGTAGCGCTATTGGATATAGATTTTTGTCTGATTGAAATATGTGAGTCCATTCTCTCCTAATACAAGAATGAAAATGTTATTTTAATCGGATATTCGGTTACCAAAATATGGCCTGTCAAAATGGCGCGAAACCAAGAAGTTGGCAACAACTTTCTTTTATTTTTGTTTAATATGCAATGTAATATTTTTGTTATGCAAAGGTAGGCCTTATTTTCTAATTATATATACAAGAATTATGCAAAGTAAAATTTCAGATAGGCTACCAAATAAGATATACATTTGTAAAACCCATGGATACCTTTGGCAAATTTGAACACCACTGCAACAGTCCGACACGCCCCTAGTCCGAATCCGAAATACACTGCGCTAGTCCGAGTCTGGAAAACACTTCGTCAGTCCGAAACTGCGCTAGTCCGGAACTGCAGAAAACCAATGCGGTAGTCCGAATCTGAAAATCACAGCGCTGGTCCGAATCTGAAAAACACGGCGCTAGTCCGAATATCGGACTACCGATATGTTTCCTAAATTCAGATTCGGAATAGCGCCATGATTAGCAAATTCGGACTAGCACAGTGGTTTTCAGTTTCGGACTGGCAGAGTGTTTTTTAGATTTGGACTAGCGCTGTGTCGGAGGAGTGTTTTCCAGATTCGGACTAGGGCAGTGGTTTTCCATTTCGGACTGGCGCAGTGTTTTTCATTTTCGGACAGGCAGAAAAAATTTGGTCAAGCTTTTTGGGCGCGGTCATTCGGAGGAACAGGATTGTGTGCCCCACGAGTCAAAAATAAAATCCAGCGCACGGGTACGCCACTGCATTGTAAAACACGACCACCACTTGTTTTTCTTTCGTTCGTTCTTGTTTCCTTCTTTCTTTCTTTTTCTGTCTCTTCTCTATTTTTTCTCGTTTTCTCTCTTTCTGTTTCTCTCTCCCCTTCTCTCTTTCTTACTCTCTCTTTCTGTTTCTCTCTTACTTTCTCTTGTTCTTTTTTCTCTTTCTCTCTCTCCCCATCTTTATCCCTCTTTCTTTCTCTCTCCCCTTCTATTTCTTTCCCTCTTTCTATCTCTTTCTATTTTTCTTACAAATTTTAATCAAATTAAAGAAATGGAGCACAGACAAACTGGCATTATAATAAAGGAGAGAAAAAATCAGAACCGTTCGGATTCGAACCAGCGCGCACTAACGATTACATGTCGTTCAGCTCACCACTACACGCCACAACAGCTCATGGCGTATCTGCCGGCGAATTGAACATGTAAATCAAAAGTCTTTCCACATCGATTTTTGTGGTTCTGACATTATTTGAGAAAAGAGCAAGCCCAACAATGCCCAATTGGTATTGTTGATGTTTTCTTTTTAATGGTATTTTTGTTACAGAGATTTGCGTATTTCAGGAATCCTTCTAATTACTTGAATTGGGCCATGTATGTACCTACTATGTTCTTTGTGTTCCCCCCGTACGAAGCGCCATGTGACTACAATTGGGTGTGTGGAACAATCGCAGTATTCGGTACATGGATGAACTTCATATTTGTTTTAAACAGGTGAGACAGAAGTATTCTAATACAGAGGGTAGGGGGAAACATTTTCCAAATTGCCCCATCCCACTGACCCGCTCAGGACCGGATTTACCTTTTTTTTGGGGGGGGGGCCTGGGCCAGGCCAAAATTTGGAGGCCCCCAAACGCACCGTTTTAGATTTTACTATGACATTTGCGCAAGAAGCGCGCGAAAATTTTTTTACTATTTTAGCCCAAATTGAAACTGAATTTTGCTATATAACAGGCCAGTGCGCGCGAAGCGTACAAAATTGTGGAATTCTTGTACCCTATTTTGGCCCAAAACATGGTGTTTTTCGGCTAAAATGGAAGATGCACACTGCACAGGGCAATTTTGGGGTCCCAAATTTTGGGGGCCCATCTGGCCTTGGACCCGCTACTAAAACTAGCATGTTTAATATAGTCCTTATTTGCTGAGGACTTTCTTATCTTTGTTTGAGTTCCTTTTGATTTTTCCCGTTTATTTTATTGTTTTCTTTCATTTCATTGTTTTCGTCTTCACGCAGATTTGATTTCTTTGGTTTATATGTGACAATGTTCTTCACTACGCTTATATCATTGGTCAAGGTAGGTACGGGTAACGGCGGGTAATCCCGAACGCGGTGTAATCCCGAACGGTGCTGTTATAGCCAACTTGAGAAAGGTGACGCTATCACACTACTCTGCAGTAAACGCCACTACAAAGATACATTCACACAATGCACATTTGGGTCAAGAGGTTGGGAGTTCTCACAAAATATTAAAAACGAAATTAGACACTTTCGACTTTTTATCGTCAGTTCGGTTTTCAGATGCTTGGGAAATATTTTAGTGATGAAGAGGGGTGCCGGTGAATTGTACAATTAATTAGACATGAGGCCGACTGTTTAAAGATAATTGACGTGACCAAATCGTGTTGACATAAATAGCTTATCAGTACAATTAAGACAAAGTAATACATGAGTGGTGGGGTAATCCCGAACGGTTATAGAAAACAGTAATGATACCGTTTGCGGGCCTTCGCGAACGGTCGTCATGAGTGTGACTTTTTTTTTATCTGCATTGATCTACAGAGCTATATGTATTATGAGCTGAATATGAACTAATCTTTCACCGAGGTTCTAGAAATAAATTAAAAGTCATTTTAACACTCCAAATTGATTCTTCGATGAGCTTTCCCAGTACCGTTCGGGATTACCCCGCGTTCGGGATTACCCGCCGTTCCCATATATTTTCTTTGTTTCATCATATCTATTAACTAGTTATGATTAAATTAGTGAGAACGTGCTTAGGGACCGTTCACAAACACTTGTTTGGGGGGCTGATGCAAAAGGGGCCCTTAAAAGTTTTGACCCTCCTAAGGGGGGGGGCTAAAAATGACCACAAATTTTCCGGGAAAATTGAGTTTATGCTTTTCTATGGGGTTGACCCATAATTTTCATGTCAAAAGGGGGCCTGAAATTTTGAGATCTGAAAGGGGCCGAAAAATTTTCGCGATGAAATTGTTTGCATCAGCCCTCCCCCCAACAAGTGTTTGTGAACGGTCCCTTATAATTAACGTATTACCCACTCTTAATATTGGTATGGTTTATTTTATCTTACGTTGTTTTAATGTGTAGTAATAGGCTTAAATGAAAAGGTGTTCGGGATTACCTCACTCTCCCGGCCACAAATCGTTACGTATTTGCATTGGCGTACGGTGGCCGCTCCTACCGGGGGGGGGGAAGCTGCAGAAAAATGATTTACAAGGTAATAATTATATTTATGCTTGTATTCAGGAATATAGCGCCTTTAAAGTTTAAAAGCTCATCCCAAGCAAGAAATAATTTAATGTTTTATTTCACAAGACACACGAAACGCAACAATCCATAAGAACAGCACATGTCCCGCATATCATTTTGAAGAAACAAAGAATCCAATCTTTAACTAATAACACCAGTGGAGTAGATTTCTTTTTGACATTGGGGGATGGGGTTGATTTTTGTTAAGTATAGTGAATTTATAGCACCTTTTGCTACAGAAAATTGCTATATTGAAGCTAAATGGATTAAATAATTAATGGTGCAAAAGTGGAATAAATTTGCACTTTTGGGGCTAAAATGGTCAAATATGAGGTTAATTTGGTCAGAAACCCACATACAGGCCTCAACATTGGGGGATGATTGTATGGACCACCCCTAGCAAAATATTGGGGGTTACCCCCTCCCTCTCCCCGTAATCTAAGTCTATGAATAACACATAATTGTTTTATTATATTCCAGGCCATGAGCGTCTACATCTTCTTCATTATCGGCTTTGCGCTGTCTTTCTTCATTTGTTTCCAAGCAACAAATGTGAGTATGAAGATTTTTTCAACTATCCTAAAAAATTCGAAAGAACCATTAATTGTTTTGCTTCTTTACCCGAGACCCATCTTAAGTCAGAAGGGGTCAGGATTGGTTCATTATGGCGGAGAAGATAGCTAGCGCGTTTATAACCTCGGTTTTAATGCTCTAATAGCATTTAATGAACAATTTGCTGCGATACTCATTTTCAACTTGTTTGAAGCAATTGCATAAATATTATATTCGTCCCTCGTGTTGTTGGACTATTCCAAAACATTCATAGCACCCCATGACATGTCAATTTATAAAAAAAAAATAAGATGGCAATTACCTGGAAACAATTTTATCCAAAACGATTGGGATTTCCCAATTTGAAAGAAATGTTTGATAAATATTGCGAATTCCCAGTGCAGCCTATGGAAGAAGGCAAAATTTTACCTGAAGATTTTGGGAATTCTCAGGCTAATTTGTGATGCAAAATCAGTCGGAACTCGTTAATATTAAATTAAGTTTCTTATAGGATAGTTAAAAACGTTTACAAAGGGAAATGTTTTCTTTGTTTGCCTGTATCTCAAAATCAATATTTCTGAGTTCCGACTGATTTCGCTTGATCGCATAACATTTGGCAAAAATTGTGTGAATTCCCACATGGCAAAAGCAGGCAAAACATTTTGGGAATCTCATGTCTTCTTTAGGGGGGATGCCATTAATGTCTGGAATAGCCCGTTGCATATTGATACCATATCTATTTTCTCAGGAATCTTTTCGCACTGAATGGTCGTCCATAATAACAACCTTCGTAATGACACTCGGTGAAATCAACAAAAGTGATTTGCTCGACACTGGTGAATCCTTGAGTCCATTTGAAGAAGTTGCCAATGGTTTGGTTTTCATCTTTCTGTTCCTTATGCCAATGGTTCTCATTAATCTAACGGTAAGTTCATTCCCATATTCCATAGTTTGTTTGTTTTTTCTTTTACCATGAGCGATTATTTGACGCCGTGTCACTTGCAACCATGTCAACTTAACAATTCGTACAATTCACATGATCCAACTTATCAGCCAATGATTTACGATAATCAAATTATTCTACAGGGCTCTCCCCGTCAATCCAAAACACCGTCAATCCGAACCTCCGTCAGTTCGAAAATCTAATTGAAGTTAGGGTTAGGGTTAAGGTTAGGGTTATGGGTGACGTCTTTTTCAATCAGATTTTCGGACTGACGGGGGTTCGGATTGACGGTGTTTAGGACTGACGGGTGTCCCCATTCTACATATGTACCATCAGCGTTGCAATCAGTAGTCCAATTGGGCCTACTCATCATTTACTGATTTGTTAAGTGCATAAGTAGGCCTATAACAGTTGCTGTTTTTTTCATGATTTTAATAGATTGGTATATCAGTGGGTGACATCGATAAGATTCTAGAATCATCTTACGTAAAACGACTCAGTTTACAGGTGAGGAAATTACCGTGTCCATAAGGTATAATGCGATAGCTCGTGCTATGCACACTTGGAACATAAAGGGAAAAAGGCTGTCGAATTCGTCTGGCATGCCACACGAATTCGGCAGCTTTTCTCTTTTTGTTCCCAGCATACATAGTGCTAGCCGACCTTTGGTGATTGCACATACGCATTCGACTGGTCAAATTGACTGGTGTGAATTGACCTTTTCGGTATACGGTAAATCCCATAAGCCTTTGAAAGTAGACCTGATATGTCGTCATTTGAAGTTCGCTAAACGACGTTCGCATCGGCGCGGCGTGACGCGTATTGACGTCAAATGGCGACAATGATCTCACTCTCGGGTCTAGGCCTACTCGCAAAGGCTTTATGGGATTTACCGAAAAGGTCAATTACGATGTGAGGATGTATAGTTTTGGTTTCTTTGCAAAGGACTTCTGGAAATCACCGAAAGGGTTAATTGATCAATTGAAATCGTGTTTTTGAAAAATAGCATTGGCGTAAGAAACAATAATCAAACCCCTTTAAAAAGCGTGTCCGTCGTTGTGCTTTTCTTATTACCTTGTATAAATTGAATGCCCGTATTTGAAACAAAAGTCCGTTGTGATAATTATCTTCACAAGAGCAAGAAATGGAAGAAAATTATTCAAGATAACAAAAAACCCCAATGAAGTGATTGTAGCTTAGTATATATCATGATTGTTTCTGCCTCGATTTCTTTTGCTGCAGGTGAATATCATACTTCAAACGGAGAAGAAATTTCCCCGATGGCTACAGCGTAAAATCTGGTTGCCCAGAGCAGAATTCTGGCCTAATAGGAGGAAAAATACCTTATGGCATAGGGTTCGTATAATTGCATGCAATGTCGATATCATTGTTTTGCGTTTAAAAATCATTATTATTCAAATAATATCGTTAATTTATTACATTCGCACACTGGCCCCCAAAATAGCAAAACCCAGAGAGCAAAACACACCTCATTTGGGACTAAAATGGTTTGAAATATACAACACTTCCCCGACCCCACCCGCCCTAAATTTTAAAGCTTCCGCCGCCACTGATTTACGAACTTTGTAAATGATGAGTGCTATGAAATCTCCGTTCTGACAGAACGAGAACGTAACTTTTGGCTGATACCTATATATTAACGATCGCCTTGCGTGTTGCCCGCTGTGCTACTCTTACTTCCCGAATATTATGTGTGAAAGCTTTGTTTGTTAAGGATGCTAATAAACTGGGTTCAAATTTTAAATATCCTGTCCGTCAAAATGAACAAAATTACACACAGGATTATTTTAATACTCTACTCTAAACACATTATCAGTAACCAAGCAGTTACCCAACTGACACAACAGCAAAATGTACTGACATGGAACGGCTTCCTGAACCACATGTCACAGCCCATTTAAATCGTGTGTAAAGCAATGTAACAGCAATGTGGACTTTCCTGTCTCATGATTGCCTCACAAAAATAACACTCGTACCCAACGAACATAAATACACCCCGACATATGCGAACATAGTGGACACACACACACTATTAATGTCTGTGTTTGGGTAAGTAACATTACCTTCACTTCAATTTGTTTTGACTTCTACATACAATGACATAGTGCTAAAAACTCTTATGTTGCCCAAATTTCCAGGCTGTGACAAGTAATACAGCAAGCGGTTCCATGCCAGTGCATTATTCAGTTGTGTCAGTAAGGCAACCGTTTGCATATTGACATATCATTAGAGTATTATTTGAAGTAATCTTGTGTGTAATTTTGGTTCATTTTGATAGACAGATTTTCAAGATGACTATAATCATCGGTTTCTTTTTTAGCGCAGTTTAGTACTTTGGATTTGGTAAACTAGGCCGGCTATACAGTACCACGTAATAAGTATATATCAGTCAGTCAAACCAATTTTTTCCATACATTTTCCTGATAGATGGTCAGACGACTTCAAGGGGCATCTGGGACAAAATTTCTACGAAAATCGCAGGAAGAATCAAAGAAAGACGTTACCGTACAAGATGTGTTGATATCGGTTAATCAGCATGATTCGACGTGAGTACAAATGTCTTGATTTATAATGGGCAAGCTAGATACAGCGACCGAATTACACGAATTAGGTGCATTTTCTTCTATACAGGGTTCGATTTTTGCCGGCAAAAACCTGTTTTTACCTGGTTTAAACTGGCAAAAAGGCAAAAACTGACAAAAACAGAAAGCTCATAAACAGTAACCACACAACTTTTAATGAATCATTCAACTATTTTCATTTGTCTTATCAAGTCCTTGAAATTAAAAAAAAATGATTTTTGATATGCCACATTTCAGTCAATTGCAAGCAATGAATACCCATGCCTCTAATTTCTTAATATGTTACTTATAATTACAAAATGTGGCCTTTTTACACTTAGGAAATTATTTTGTAACTCAATAACTTGTTTTGAGATGAAAAACTGAACTATTTATCACTTTTTTTAAATTTTGCCAAGCGATACAAACCGCGGTTAAAACCGCGGGTTTTTTTCTCCTGCGACAAAACCTGCGAATCCTGCTTCTATAGGCCTATAATCATGATAATAGGTACATCGAAAGTCAGAATTCCAGAGTCTTGAGTCCGCATGGTACATCCCTATGTACACACCTTCATTCGCTCCCCACTTGGGAGTTATACTCTAGCATTTTACCATTCTTTTACTATATTTTGTTATTGCTTTACAGATTGTCGGCCCTCGTAACGATCATCCATCAGCAAGGCAAACTACTGCGTCGTATTGCTGAGAAACATGATATAACTGCAGAATTAGACGACCCGTTGGCTTTGCGTTCAACCCCAACTGGAAAAGGACACTATGATTTGAGCTAGGAAATAAAGATTGCTATATAAATATAACTGACTGATGAACCCGATGTTGAGAATTAAGGATTGCCATGATATAATGCCAAACTTAAGACGATCACTTTTGTGATCTTATATGTAGTTGCTAGCTAGGGTTAGAGTAGGCCTACTTCCATATAATGACTTGATACTAACATTAATGTAACAGCATGAACGCAAGGTAAATGTAACATAACTAGGCTATTTCCTCTTAAATTGCCCTCAATAACCTAATAAATTACTCTTTAATGTCCCTTATTCTTCAGGCCCTGTCCTCTTTCGGGAGCCGATTTATAGTTTAAGCTTGATGGATTTTCAAAACCTCAACCTTCAACAATGTTTGTGAGCACTATTGTTGGGGTTTTTTCGGTGAAAATATAGCTTCAAAATGTTTTACATACAGGGTGTCCAAAAAAAAAAGAGGCCCCTCATTGCGCCCTCTTTTTCGCCTATTTTTGAAAAGTTGATCAAATATATTTTGGTATGTAAAGAAACCTTTAATTGTTAGCTTCAATAAACCAAAACAATTATTTCAATCGGCTCACAACTTTTGAAGATATGCCCTAAAGACGAGTACCCATTTTTCACACTGTCCACGGATAGCAAACAGAGTGGTTGGGATGGGTCATGCTGTGGAGTGGCTTGCAAGATCACCAGACCTCACACCAGTTGATTTCTTCATTTGTGGGAAAATCCAAGATCTTTGCAAACATATTACTGATATATTCACAAGTATCCGGCGCACAGGGTTGGTACGCAACGCAATTGATGCAATGAGGACTTGGGCTGAACCCTGTATTCGTCAAGGAGGCAACCAGGAGGAGGGCAGAGCAGCACAGTAAACTCACTTCAAAAGAACCAAAGACAAACTAAACAGTCCTTTTCAGGGCTACCTTTAAACGTTGTCAATAAAAAGAAAGCAAGAAACAATAAAGTAAGAAACATAAGAAAACAAAAAGGCATAAAATAACCGAGAAAAACAAAAGTAATTGCAAGTATACACAATGGTATAGCAAAAGAAGTCCCATCCCACGTCAATTTCGCCCGAATTAATGACACTTAACAAAATCCATAACCCATAAGCCCACCGGTAAAGCCCATTCCCTATCGAGGAATGTTTTATATTCACGAAAGGTATATGCACTTTTCAATCTTTAAAGTAGCTAAACCTCCTCCGTGGACAGAGTGAAAAACGGATACATTTCTTTAAAAGAGCATATCTTCAAAAGTTATGAGCCGATTGAAATAATTGTTTCGGTTTATTAAAGCTAACGGGTAAAGGCTTCTTTACATACCAACACATACTTGATCAACTTTTCTGAAATAGGAGAAAAAGAGGGCGCAATGAGGGGCCTCTTTTTTGGGGGGACACCCTGTACGACATAAACTTTAAGCTATAGAGCGACGCCCTCAATTTTTCTCGAATTTCTACTTTTTGCATGATTGTAATGCGCAATGGTGTACTAAAATATCACGTGAAAGACTAAGCCTGAAGTGCTTTAAATAGGCCTACAGTAAAATTGAAGTTTTTAAATTAAATCATGAGATCATCGATTTTATTTCCGAGTTACCGATTTAATGATGGCTAACATGTCTCGATCAAAAAAATTTGAGGGTAAAAGTACGGTGGAAAATGTACGACAAGGTATGCACATTCCAAATATTTTGCGCGCTCCGCGAGTATGAATGTTAAGTGTTCACTTGTGTACTCTCAAGCTTCAAATCAACCAACTTTGCGCACTTTATACCATTTGGATGTTTCATCACTATAACTCCAATGAGTAGGCCTTATAACTCCAAATGGTTTTTAGCTTTGGTTTCTTTTTGAGTACATGAAGCGGTTATCAAAAAAATTAGACGATAAAAATGAGGGGATCAAAACAAATTCCTAAATTTTCAGGGGGGATTTATATGTCGGAGGTTCCAAATTGTCCACCCTTACCACCAAAGAACTTATAACACTCCCTTATATACGTCCCGGCTGCCTGAAGCTCCGCTGAAACATTCGTGTAATACGATCGGCGAGCTAAATACACACATTGTAGCTGCTGGAATGAAATAGCAATTTTATTCGTTTTACCCACAGAATTAATTCTGTGGTTTTACCTCATTTGTTTGGCTTGAAATTAAAAAGGGACAATGAGATCAGTGAAAACTAACATTTAAATAGGAATCTATTCTCATATTCACATTGTGGTATATTTACAAAGTAAGAAGGAGACTGGGTTGAATTTATAAAACAACTGACATAATTACATATCGCTCATTCTACAAAATCGGGTGCCAATCAACTCTAAAAATAAAAATAATAAAAGTTCTTTAAAAAGACCTGCTTTTTGTGTTTTTAAGAGTAAATGTATCACTACTTTCAGATGTAAAAGATTGCCAACACCACTTGCATATTTTTCTTTCAGGAAGTCATTATGTTTTTAACACTAAAACTCAATGTAATGTGAGCTACGTTACCGGCTACAAAATGGGATGGTTTTACTTAATCCAAGGTCATAAAAAGCAAACAAAAGTTCACTTGAGTGAAATGTAAAACCGATTTCACCATTTCATAGAAGTTTTAAAGATGTGTAAATGAGTGCGTAACGTAGCTCACAGTAACGTAGTTCATCGGGGTTTTTAATGTTTTTGATGTGATTTGTGAACGTTAGAACGTTATGTCGGTTAATTCTAATATAAATGGGGTTCGATGCACTGGTACCTATCACATAATATTAGGAAGTACATGTTATACAAGTGCATACTATATAGAATCCTGGTAACGTAGCTCACCAGTCTTAACATGGTCGGTCCAAATTTCAATGTTTACAATGCAACATTTCTATGCCAAAAATGCTACAGCATCACGATTTTTACTGTGATTTTTAAAAACCTATGATTGTTTGCCTTCAAAAACCGCAAACTACATTGATATCTCTGTTTTACTTCTTTCCAATAACGTGTGTTAAAAGGGGGTAACGTAGCTCACGGCGTTTTGGTGGAATTTATTTTAGAATTACACAAAGACGTTTTAATCACTAAAAAATGATGTTGATAAACAATATGATGGCGCGTTAAAATACAACAAATATGTAAAGAAATCTCATTTATTCAAAGAAAATATTAAGGGTCAGATTTATCACTTGAGCAGTGGAAACGTATTTTTAGCGATTTTTGCGCCTTTGCAAGGGGTAATCAGGCTAAAGAAAGCATTTAAAGTATGTACAACTATATATGGTTGAATCCAACCAAAAGTGTCCACGGGCCAAAAATAAAACTCCAAAATAAAAATGTCTCCACAATTTTTTCCTTTTGCCCATTGATTGATGGCATATTAGCCTTATAGGAACCAAAAGTGCCATCACTAATCTTGAAAAATAAATCCATGACGTGTGATAGTAAATGTGACATCAAAACCCAATGTTACCTACGAATACCACTAGGATGCTTTCACTGTCGCAATACTAATCAACCTAAAAAATGGAATATTCCTATTAACACTTTTTTCGTGTAATGTAGACCACGGGCTGTCAGGAAAATGCTATAGTTCAACCAGAAAATATTTGTTTTTATTTTTATAACGCGATCAATATGATCTTAGTCAATTTATGCTAGTTTATTTTTGAAAATGAAGTTTAGGTCAGTTTCTGTATTTTATTTATCAAATGAGTATGAATAAATTGTATAAGAACGAGTGGGATATCTGTTTTCAGGAATATTAGGAATTTTACGCATACACCTAATGCTTTATAAAATGATAGGTGAAGAAACCCGGGTATTCGTAGGTAACATGACCGATTTAACAATTTCTATATTGAGTTTAGAGGTTCAAATTTTGCTATTATGATAATGAGTGAATAAAATGGTAGTTTTTAGATCTCTTTCAGATGGTACGTCCAAATGAATAAGTGCTTTTACCTTAGATCAAAAATTTTTGATGCTTTTAGCAAGATTTTGAACACTTCATTTTGATATACAAGTAAACTGAGCTCAAAAAGAAACTTATAATTTTTCACAAGGTCATATCTTGAAATCCTGTCCATCAAATTGAACCAAAATTACACACAGATTTACTTCAATACTCTACTCTTAACACATGTCAGTAACCAAGCAGTTATCAACTGACACAACAGCAAAATGCACTGACATGGGACAGCTTCCTGGACCACATTCACAGCCCAGCCCTGTTTCATGAAAAAAGTGTATGAAAAGCAGAAAGCAGCACCGTTTTATCAACTGTGAAAGGTTGCTGTGTGCATTCTCACAGATTTTTTGTCCTGGGTGCCAAATGTTGGGCTGTGAAAGTGAAGGAAGTCCAGGAAGCTGTCGCATGACAGTGCATTTTGCTGTTGTGTCAGTTGGACAACTGCTTGGTTACTGACATGTGTTTTGAGTAGAGTATTAAGGTAATCATGTGTGTAATTTTGGTTCATTTTGATTGACAGTATTTTAAGATATGACCTTGTGATTCACAAGTTGTAAAAAATTAGAAGTTTCTTTTTGAGCTCAGTTTAGTTAAACAGCAAATTTACATAATAAATAATTGTTGAATGAATCCGTATATGGGTAATAATATTGTCCGGGGGTACCGCGTAAAGTTTTTGACAATTAATTTCCATTGGTAGGGACACTTCATTACACATGTCATGTATTATGCTGTATTCGTAAGTAACATTTCAGTATTTGTAGGTAAGAATTAGACTTTTCCAAATTTTAGTATTTTCCGAAGTACGATATTGACATTTTACACTGGTTTCTTCAAAATGATTTCAAATCAATATGGAGTGCAGTACTCGCAACCGACAACGTCATTTTTAAAGCAGCTGTCCCAGCAAACACAAGGCGTTTTTAAACGTTTTAAACATGTTATATTTTGGGGTTTTGGTTTTGGTAAAACCGTTTTAATAACATTAAAATGTCGGGTTATATCAGGGAACTTCGATATCTGGGAATTGCGACTGAAATCACGATTCGTACAAGTGGTATATCATCTCTACGAACTGAATAAGCCTTTTTGAAATATGGCGGGCACAAAAGGAGAGGGCGTACTTTGAAGTGATTAATCTTTTGTCAATACAAAAGAATTCTCACTTCCAAGTACGCCCTCTCCTTTTGTGCCCGCCATATTTCAAAAAGGCTTATTGACATAGGTCAGTTTATTTTCCGGCATTTGGTCACATTTAATCAATATGATAAAATATGTTTAATACATTTTATGGTATAAGAACTATTCTACAGTAAATCAGTTATACCAAGTAACTGATGAGGCATAATGATATTAATATCTTCCTATCACAAGGCGTGGCTTTTTTACTTCCACAAATGGCAGTAGTGGTATATCATCTGTTCTCAAATTGTGATCTAGGTCCCGACATTTAACCTGACTCGAGCATTCTCACCCCCTGGTTACTAGTATATAAAGTCCATGAAAACGTTATGTATGAAAACACACTACAGAACTATCTCTACAATGTTTTCAAAATGTTATTGTAAAATATTTTGTTAAGAACATTATGTTAGAATATTTGCAGGAGGTTATCAAAAAATGTTTTAAAATGTTTAATATGAAAACGTTTTTTACCCTTTATATACCCTTTATATAACCCGACATTTAAACGTTTTCTGGCAACCTTTTCTAACCTTTGGTGAATGATGTCAAAAACGTTTGGTGTTTGATACCACATTTTTTTTTTTTTTAATCCAGCAAGTCCTATTTTTTTCCGTGCCAAAAAGATAATGAAGACAAATATTTTAAAATAGAATGCATAAACGTGATCAATATCCTAGCTTTGTCACACCCCTTCACATCCCCATACACCATAGCGACGCCCCTGTATCCTATAATATACGTGTTGTAATTTTCGATATTTGTCACTTACGTGAGGGGAGGGGAGGGGTTAGCCTTCTAACGAAAGGACTTTCGTTTATAAGGCTTCATCGAACTTTTGGGTTGTTCCCTAACTATCAGATATATCCTTGTTATAGATTTCATCTAAATATCGTCATCTAGATTTTACTAGATGATATATATCAAATTTGTCTATCGTTCTCAAGATCTAGCTAGATTATAATCAATTTTGTCTAACTATCAGACATCTCTCCGATATTTGATAGTTTTCTTCCTACTTTGCCTTATTTAAATTCGCCAGCTAGATGATTTATTAGATATATCGCCGATATTTCATAAAAATTTGCTATAGGCCTATAGTTTGCCTATCGTTCTATCGTTTCTAAAATCTAGCTAGACGATATCTATCATTTGTCTAACTATCAGATATATCGCCGATATTCATAAAATTTCCAAGTTCCTATATACTTTGTCCAACTATCGTTCTCAAAATCTAGCTAGATGGTATCTATCATTTTGTCTAACTATCAGATATATCGCCGATATTTTTATAAAATTTCCAAGTTCCTACTTTGTCTAACTATCCTTCTCAAAATCCAGCTAGACGATATCTCTCATTTGTCTAACTATCAGATATATCGCCGATATGTTATAAAATTTCTATGCTATTTGTCTTTATCTAAATATCGCCATATAAATCTAACTAGACCGTATATGTATCGTTTGTCTAACTATCAGATATATCGCCGATATTTTATAAAATTTCCAAGTTCCTACTTTGTCTTATCTAAATATCGCCATCTAAATCTAGCTAGACGATATGTATCGTTTGTCTAATTTATATCAGATATATCGTTGATATTTCATAAAATTTCCAAGTTGCTACTTTGTCTAACTATCGTTCTCAAAATCTAGCTAGATGATATCTATCAGATATATCGCCGATATTTTTATAAAATTTCCAAGTTCCTACTTTGTCTTATCTAAATATCGCCATCTAAATCTAACTAGACGATATATATCGTTTGTCTAACTATCAAATATATCGTCGATATTTCATAAAATTTCCAAGTTCCTACTTTGTCTTATCTAAATATCGCCATATAAATCTAGCTAGACGATATGTATCGTTTGTCTAACTATCAGATATATATATGTCTAAACATCACAAAATATTGTGGCACTATCAAAAATATCTTAATTTCTCCCTATCTATTAGTACGTAAAATATCATTCACCCACCAAAAAGACCAATCCTGCACCTTCCTGTTTCTGAGTGAGTCCATGGTAAAGCGTGCTGCAGACTCCGTATGTTACGTACAATATTTTATGTACAATACTTTTCGTGACGTCAACAAGTATTGCACGTCGAATAAAAAGTGTGTACCGGGAAAATATATATTTTGCTACAATCATTGGTTGCTTAATTGATACGGAGTTGCCAAATTTCTAAGAGTGGTAAATTTAGTGAGTGTCGTTCGTGCACGGAATGATGAACATCTTTTTATGTCTTCGTATATTCAACTGTACCGGTACTTGAATTATTATATAACCAATGGGCGCCTTTTTAAAGTTAGTAATATTAATACTAATATTAATAATATTAAAATTGTATTAATAATATAAATGGCACATTCAGTTCTTATTTATTTATTTATAGATTTATTTATTTAGGCCTATTTGTTTATTTATTTATTTATTTATTGATTGATTACCGGTACTGATTGATTAATTGATTTAGAGATTCATTTATACTGTCATTTGGTCATATATTGATTTAGTCAGTTTCTTAAGTATTATTTCTAGGCCTATGTATTTATTCTGGTTTTGATTTGATTGATACTGATATTTTTTATTATTTTTTAAAGTTTTGGCATAGCATTCGTTACATTATAACACGTTGTGTTATGAATTTGCAATATCTTTTTACATGTTGATATCGTTGAGGCATGTTATGATGGTGTATGTTATAGGCCTACTTATGATCATCACAATACATCCATAAACGTGTTAATGCAGTAACCGTAGCGTTATAGGGACACGGGATCCGCCCCCCATTGATCTGAAATTTTATAAAATCCCATAGGAAAACTGCCGAAAACGGCTTGTGCCCCTCCCCTCTCATCAGACCCGGATGCAACGCCTTCTATACTTTTTCATTAATTATAGGCCTATATTAATAGTAATAAGTAAATGCGTTGAGTTTTTACAAAATAATATCCGCCTTTTTTTCTTTCTTTTTGAAATGACATAGGCCTACTCGTTACAAAAATAAATCAGCATGGAAAAACATTTTTTTTCGTCAGAGGCAGATATTTGGTCTATTCAGTGTCATAAAGCTACAAAATAGACGATCTTTTAAAATCATTTTTAAATGGCTTTTTTTTAACCTTATTGTTTGTATTTGTAATGTTCACACAATCTGACAATGTCCCAACTTATACCTAATGTGAATCGAGCCATTTTACATGTGCTTGTAGGACAACGATTTTGAATTACTACGTTAATTGCGATATTTTAATTCCCCTAGAATACCACAGTTAAGTGGTTTTTTTATATTTTACCTCATTATTTTGTTAAAATTACTAGAAAACCCTCCTAATAGTTGTTACTAATAAACATTTCATAATTTTGGGCAAAGAATAGCCAAATAGTTGACCGAAATCGTATAATTGCACCAATATTTGATTGAAATCGTATATTAGCATTACCGCCCCTTCGTGACTTTATTGTAAGCCAAAGTGCTGCTAAATGTGAAACGAGATTACTTGAAATATATATTTCAGAGTTGAAAGAGTTTCAACTATAGAGGTTATCCATGTTCTATAAGCTGCATATCCTATCAACGACTGCTATACCTTGTTTAGGACATTCTAAAGAAGTACCTGCATGTGCAACCATGACTGTTTTAAAATAGCCCGCCAAAGTCATGCAGGTAACTCCGAGGTCGTGCATTGAATGAGGAATACTACGGGAACCAGTGCCTTTTGTTAGAAGTCACACATGAGTGAAGTGGATAACCTCTATACGAAAATATTTCTGAAATATGTCTCTCTGATTGGTTGATTGTCAAGAGGATTACGGCATCCTCAAAGCCTCTTGCTGTAATTCTCTAATCCATATCTATTTTAGGACCGATCTTTTGAAATCCATACAACCGTGTTAAATGAAATAGTCTCGGATCATAATTTGTGCACGATACAACGTTGATACGTCAGATTTCGGAATTGTATTTAAAATAGGTACAAATCACATTGAACAGGTTGAATGCTGGCAAAAATAGATAAAATAACTATGGGTCGAATTTACATTAATCAGTGTCCTGTGCCAGATAACATTTAGGACTCCATCGCATTCTAAAACAATACTTCACCAAATGTCCTTGCTTTCATTTTCTCATTTAATTTGTTTTAATTTTAATTAATTTCTTTATCCACTGGCTCTGTGGTAAATCCGGTATTGCCAAATATTTATCGTCCATTACCCGTGTTAATCTATTTTATTAAAATGCACCATCTATTAAATTCCTGTAATACAATGTATAGGCCTATGCCTAGTGTATTTGATAACAAAGCTGTTCGCTCTAAAAACATTCGCTCTAAATGTTTATTTGATTTTTATTTGATTTTCATGAATTTATTAGGCCTACTGGTAAAGTGCAGAAAAAACCTCCAAACGCACTCTAGGATTTTTCATCAGCAGCAGTAGAAATTTCTCTTGCATAGATTTTCGGGTGACCTCGCTTGGATTTAGCAAACAATGAACCGTCAGGGTTATAGCGCGTTATTTAATTTGATTCAACTCGTCGTGGCACGTATATTTATTGGACGTGCAATACTTTTTGACGTCACGAAAAGTATTGTACATAAAATATTGTACGTACAATACGGAGTCTGAAGCGCGCTTAATGCAAACTGGCCTTCAGATATTCTTTATTATCAACTTCTATTATTATGCGGCATTAAATGTCGGCTCAGCGATAACAAAATTATAATGACAATTGCATAATAATAATGCTAAATCTGTGTCAGAATGCTACATGAAAGACGACATTTAACATAATTAAGAAAGCGATCAGGTTGATGATTTTATATCTGTCATTGTTAAGTGAGATAATTCCACAGATTCAAGGAATTCCTACATTCAATCAGAGAAGATGAAAAGAGAGGAGATTTAGATTAAGCTGATTATCCCAATTATTGACTCCAACGTCAGCATTTGAAGTAAACATTACCGGGAAACATAAAACCTTCATGGCTGAAAAGTTTCATCCTTAAGGGAACAACCCAAAAGTTCGATGAAGCCCTATAAACGAAAGTCCTTTCGTTAAGGAGGCATAGGAGGGAAGGGGTCAAGAAGTCCGATTACGTTTGTAAAAAAGTAGTTAAAACATCGGTCAAAGTTGATCTTTTTTAAGGATTTAATATATAAATTTTAGTATTTTCTGAAGTATATACGATATTGACATTTTACACCGGGATTTTACAGTGGTTGCTTCGAAATAATTTCAAATCAATATACTGGAGTGCAGTACTCGCAACCTGCAATTTGTAAGTTCATTTTTAGTCAGCTGTACCGCACCTTGATTCTTATTTATTTGAAAATCCAGCAATTTTTTTTTCGTGCCCAAAAAGGTATGAAGAAAAATATTTTAAAATAAAATAGAATATTGGTTTCTTCCATAAATGTGATCAATATCATTGCATTGTTGCACTCCTCCACATCCCCATCCACCATAGCGACGGTCCTGTATCCTATGAATCCGGGTTGGAACTTTCGATATTTGAAAACTTACGTTAGAAGGGAGGCAGAGGATGATTTAAGCACTTCCCAGCAAGTCTTGCGGTTAGCACAGCTGTGTGAGTGAACATGACACCACTGCCCGCCCACTGCATACACACGTGCATGGTGAAATTTGAATTTTGACAGATATATTTACAATAAAAACACCTTCAAGAGGTCGGTCGATTTCACATTTTATGTTATCTACAGAAGGTGTGAATTATCCTTCATGCATACATCACTTTAGATCTGAAATCGACCAACTAATAATGACACACGGGCAATTCTAAAACAACATCTTTTGCACAGAGTTCAATGGGATTTGAAAAGTAAAGTGGCAGTTGAAACGCTAGTGATAACACTTTTACAGTGCATGATGGGGCTTCCTTAAATCATCCTCTGGAAGGGAGGGGGAGGGGGTTAGCCTTCTAACGAAAGGACTTTCGTTTATAGGGCTTCATCGAACTTTTGGGTTGTTCCCTTACGAAACAAGTAGTGTTGACCTTTCGTGACGCATGATTTGAATCGTACATAACTTGATATAAACATAATGATGCAAATCAAAAAGGTTAAAACGGAATTCTCTATTCGCAGTTATGATACGCGACGATAAACAAGAATCATCCGCTTCACAGAACAACTACTGTTAACCTTTTTGTACGCATCATATCAACATAATAAATCGTCTGCTTATTGCCAGAAGTGGGTTAAGTGCAATAGCTGCCATGAGTTAGATGAGTACAATATATTGTGTGTAAATTGCCAAATGATCACAGGGCAGCTATTTGCACTTACCCACTTCTGTGACTGCTTAGTGCCAAAAGTGGGAAGGTGAAATAGCTGCCATATGTTAGATGAGTACAATAGGCCTATACTGTGTGGAAACTCCAAAATGTTCACAGGAGCAGTTCATTTCATTTCATTTTATTAAAAAAAGCATCGTGGCCCTAAGGCCAAATTGAGCAATTTTTACATTAATTAAAAGACATCAAAATATTACAAAATTACAAATACAAAATATATAAACAACAAATTTAAATTCAAATAATGCAAGATAAAAGGTGAAAAATATTGTACATAAAGCATAAATGAATATTGCCGCATTAAAACATCAGCATGCAGGGGTGAGTCGGATCCGGGAGGGTGTGGGTGGAAAAAGGGTACACAGCTGAAGGGAGCAGGGGTGCACACACACATATCACTGAGCTCAAACATGTACTCCAAAACACCTGGTTCACTCCCTCATGCTCCCACTCACACATACAAATAAAGAGATCATATATAAATTATATAAACAATAATAATGACACCTGCATACATGTAATACATCAAAAAAACAATAATAATGACACCTGCATACATGTAATACATCAAAACTGTTTAAAAGCAAGTACTTTCACATACCACTTCTGGCAATACGCAGTCATTATGAGATGTATAGCATTATAGGTTATATATGTGTGTCACTTGTTGTAAATAAAATCATAGATGATCTATGGTAAAATTGTTCAAAATAAATAATGCACGCGTCTAAAGCAGGAGCCCCGCAGGGCTGCATTAGACGCATCAACACCCCAGAACAGGTGCATTGAAACACTGTTCTGAACTGAAATGAACTGATCTAAACAATGGTGATATATTCAAGCAATTTTAACCATAAACAAGAAATCGTTTCCAAAATAATTTGCTTTGGTAACAAGCCAATAGACACACGACTAAGAAAATCGATCGCCGTGTAGTACTTTCAAGTCTGCGCTATTGTAACCATGAATTTTCAAGTATGCGCGATTGTAATCGCGAAATCGACATTTTATTAATCTCCCCGGTTATGTGCTTAAACTAACCGGCGGTTGCTACTCATGCATTCTTGAATATTCATATACCAATGACCTCTGCCAACCGGACGGAACCGCCCGGAACCGGCGGGCAACCGGCGGTCGAGTTTTGATTTGATCCCTAACTGGGTATCAACAGCGGAGACCAAAAAAAATTAATGAACTTTGCTTCGTGATAAGAAGATTTCATATTATTTAATCCTAATCCCGTCATGGACAAATTGCAAATTGAATTGTTGTTGTGCATTCATGTAATGTAGTATTACATATTAGTATGAAGTATTACATTACATCCGGTGCACACAAACTTCGGGCTCCCGATCTGTCTGTCGAAATTTGTCGTTTATAGTGATTTTTTTACTAAATTACCAGCTCCGTTTTTGCATGTTTGGATTATTAACTTATCCAAGGAACCACTGGACATCAAGTCGGATTGAAAGCTGATTTGGTTTTTGAGATATTTGCGATGTATTTTTTGTGAGTGGACTTCTCAACCGAGGTGAGTCTGTTCCATATCATGTATTGGCTCCATGTAAAAGAGAAATATAATCATATCATAACTCTTTTTAAATCGAAATTGATCTCTTGGCTGCTAGGTCAGTTGCTATTCAACTTATAGTGACTTGGTTGTCTACTCAAACTAGTGACTGGAAGACTAACTGCTGTCTACTGAGTGCTGTACGCCTGTATTAATGTTTTATTGCAATATTGATATTATGATAAAATTATTATCTGCTCCTGCTCTAGAAGTGAGAGTGACCGTTGATGTATTCATCCATCGGTACTGTGCTATCTATTATTACTTACCATGAATCAGCTACTATATCAACACTCTTGGTATGTAACCTTGGCTATCACATTTTTGTTGATCTTATCTACAAATTCTGAACTTGATGATGGTGCCTATAAGAAGAATCAAAGCCAGGGCCCAGGAAGTAGCATCATGTTCATAGGTATTACCAATAGTAGTTCTACTACCATAGCAAGAACACCATCCCTTGCTATGCATGATGCCATCCAGATCTTGCAAAATAGATCAATCAAAGGAATGAACTTGTCCAATACTAATGACAGAAGAATGGCTGCTAAGCAGAGCAGGGCCCTGTTGTTGCTTATTATTATTCTGGGAGGAGACATCCAATTAAATCCAGGGCCTGTTCGGTTCCCATGTGGAGTTTGTAACCGGGCAGTTGCCAAGAACCACCGTGGCCTAGAATGTGATGACTGCAATTTTTGGGTCCACATCAAGTGCGGGGAAGTCACCAACAAACAGTACGAAGAGATGCTTCATCAAGGGCAATTCACTTGGATCTGCCCCAACTGCGCCCTGCCCAACTTCAGCGACAGCTTCTTTGACAGTAGTGATTTTTCACATTCAAATCTGTTTGATTCATTATCAGACATTGACAATTCCGAGCTAGATGAGGCAAATGATGGCAGCAGTAATGCTACAACTCATCCAGAACGGTTAGAAAATACGCAAACGAAGGAACAACATACTGCTAAGCCAAAACCTGAGGTTAAATCAAAACTCAAGAAAAGGAAATTCAAAATCATGACTATTAACTGCCAGGGACTGAAAGGTAAAAGTATTTAGCATCAATATTTGACACCGAAAAACCTGATGTAGTGATGGGACAGGAATCAAAGGTTGATGGTTCCTACACAGATTCTGAGGTCTTCCCTGAGGGATACCTGGTTAAGAGGAAGGATCGTGATGCTAATGGAGGGGGAGTCTTCATAGCTTACAAAGATAACATCGTGGTGAATGAGGTTAAGGGTGTTGGTATAGATAGCGAGCTAGTGATGTTCAAGATCGAAGTTAGACCACCATCTAGGGACACTACACCTATCCTATCTCTGGAGAAAGATCTTGAGAAAATCTTCAAGCAGAAGCACATCCCAAAGGTCATCTTGACGGGAGATTTTAACCTACCATCAATAGATTGGGGAACTTACAGCTTGGATCATAACCCACAATACGGGCTGGCCGTAAATGAAGCCATGCTGGACTTGGTCAATAAGTTTAACCTGGAGCAAAAAGTCCTGGAACCAACGCGACTAGATAACAACTTAGACTTGATATTGACAACTGTTCCAGACTGTGTGAAAGAAGTTATGGTCATACCTGGTATGTCAGACCATGAAGCGGTCACAGCTGAATGTGATACAAATATCCAGACTAACAAAAAGAAACTGAGGACAGTACACATCTATAGGAAGGCAAACATGGAAGGTATTGAGAAAGAGCTGAATGATTTCTCCCAAAAGTTCTTTGCTTCTAACAAAAGCAGAAGCACATCAGAGAACTGGGACCATTTCAAGGCAACTCTTGAGTGCGTCATGACCAATCACACCCCCACTAAAACTATCTCTGGGCGATGGAATTTGCCGTGGATGAATGACGACATCTAGAGGCTGATGAAGAAGAGGCGTCGGCGATACGATGCCTGGAAGACGTATGGCCTTAAAACCGATTTGGATGAATACAACCAACTGAAGAAAGAGTGAACTCAACTCTCAAGGTAGCTCACAATGACTATATTAAGAACATGTTTGTTGACAAAACAGAAAACCAGACAGATAATCCAGCCAAAAAGCTGTGGGGATATGTCAAGTCACTCAAGATGGACAAGATAGGCATTCCCTCACTGGTTTGCGGTAACAAGCTGTTCAGTCAAGCTAAACAGAAAGCTGAAGTACTTTCGCAACAATACAAATCTTTTACTACTGAAAACCTGTCGATTATACCAGACAAAGGACCAAGTAGTACTGAATCCATGACTGACATTAAAATTAGTGCCAATGGAGTTGAGAAACTGCTGGCTGCCTTAAACCCAAGGAAGGCAATTGGACCTGTGAAGGTATCTACCTGGATGTTCAAGAATTTTGCATCCATACTTGCGCCATAATGAGTGACATCTTCAGCCAATCTTTAGGAACTGGCGAGGTCCCGCCTGATTGGAAGACTGTAAATATATCTGCTATCTACAAGAAGGGCGAGCGTAGTGATCCTGGGAACTATAGACCTGTTTCACTCACCAGTGTGACGTGCAAAATGCTTGAGCATATCCTAGCCAGTGACATCAGGCAACATCTAGATGATAAAAACATACTCTCTTCATCTCAGCATGGGTTTAGGAAGAATCACAGTTGTGAAACCCAGCTACTCGCAACAATCGAAGACCTAGCCAGGGGATTGGATCAACGGGAACAGATTGACTGCCTTATTCTTGACTTCTCAAAGGCGTTTGATTCCGTGCCCCACCAACGCCTGATATATAAACTGGACTGGTATGGAATCCGAGGAGATACTCACAACTGGATTAAGAATTGGCTCACAGGAAGAACACATGAGTGGTAGTTGATGGAGAATGCTCAGAGGAAACAAGTGTCATCTCAGGAGTTCCCCAGGGGACAGTATTAGGTCCCCTGCTGTTCATCCTTTATATAAACGACATTGAAGAAGATACATCTAGCACCATAAAGCTCTTTGCTGATGATTGCTTGGTCTATAAAAAGATTAAATCCCAGTCTGATGCTGATATACTCCAGGCTGATCTCAACACCATGGTCAACTGGTCAGAACGGTGGCAAATGAGCTTCAACCCAAAGAAGTGCACCCTTCTTCGTGTTACAAGGAAAAGGAAAGTTATCCAGCATATTTATAACATGATGGGATCAGACCTAGTCCAACTTGACCACAGTCCCTACCTGGAGTAGAACTCTCCTCTGGCTTGGAATGGAAACACCATGTCAAAGCTATCACGGGCAAAGCACACAAAACCCTCAACTTTCTTCAGAGAAACCTATACAGCTGTCCAAAGGAAGTAAAGAAACAGGCGTACATCTCATTAATAAGACCAACCTTGGAATATGCTTCTTCTTGCTGGGACCCACATCACCAGAAAGAAATAATTTTCTTGGAAGCTGTGCAAAGAAAAGCAGCTAGGTTTATTACCAGCAATTTCAGCAGGAAAGCCAGTGTCACTGCTCTGATGACTGACTTGGAGCTGCCGACACTTCAGCAGAGAAGACAAGTCTCAAGGCTCTCCATGATGTACAAGATCCACCATCAGGAAGCTAAGGCAGAAATTCCCAGCCATTACACAACAACCAGGTCATCAACAGTTAGGACAAGGAATCAGCATGAAGCACAGTATACCATCATCACACCAAGATCTTGATTTGTTGGATAATGGTTACTAAGTATTATCATCATTTTAAGCTTCAAATTGTATGATACCCCTCCACATGGATCTGTAATGCCTTATAAACCCAAGTACCCATGCGGTGTATGTGACCGTGCTGTTCGCTGGAAAGCGCCTGCAGTTGCATGTGATGACTGTGAAGTTTGGTTCCACAAGAATTGTGTCCACATTAGTTCACATGTATTTTATTACCTGTGTACCACCAGTGCAAGTTGGCAATGTCCTGACTCCTGCCTGTGGTATTCCTAAGTTTACATCAAGCTTCTTCGAGTCAATAATTACAAACTCTGATTCGTCACTTTCAACATCAATTAATGAATCGCAGGAAAACTCTGATGGCGGATGCAGTATTACTAGCCCAATTGGCTTGCCCTCTGCTTGTTCATCCCCGAATGAGCCCAATCCACCAACTAAAGCCACCAGTTCCAACCCACCTGCAAATCTTGGTGTCCTTGTTATCAACTGCCGTAGTATTAGAAGCAAACTTGTTGAATTCTGGAACATCTTACACACCGCCAAACCAAGAATTGTCATTCTGACAGAGACTTGGCTGAATCCAAACATCGCCAATCATGAAATCTTCCCCCCTGAATTAGATTATGAGGTGTACAGGATGGGGGGACCGATCAGACAGCTGTGGCGGAGTTGCCATAGGTGTTGGCCCTGGTTTAGATGGTAAACTTTTGCTCACAGCTGATGACTGTGAAGCCATCTTTGTTCAGATTGACCTGAATATCAAACAGAACAGAATAAACAAAAGTGAATCCCTCATTGTCGGCGCTGTCTACCGCCCCACTGATAACAACGAGAGCTACATGACGTGTCTATGTAACTGTATGCAGAAAGTTGTCAATAACAACAAAAAATCTATAGTGTGGATAGGAGGAGATCTGAACTTGCCTGACATTGAGTGGTCTAGTTTAACTATCGTAGGACACCGGTATTCACAAGCAATTAACAACAACATGATTACTACAATGACGGAGTCTGGCCTTGACCAAATTGTTACCTTTCCCACCAGACTGGACAACACTTTGGACCTCTTCCTGACAAATCGCCCATCGTGTGTCAACAAGTGTCTACCAATCCCAGGCATAAGTGATCACGAGATTGTTTTTGTTGACACAGATATTAAACCCAAGCGCCGTAAACCCGTGCGTAGGAAGATTTATTTGTGGAACAAGGCAGACATGGATGTAATTCATCATGAAGGTAACAAGATGATGGAGGAGTTTGTTGCAAAATATGACACTTCATCCTCTGTAAGCGACATGTGGGACACCATAGAAACCAAGTTGTCTCAAATACTGGATCTTGTTCCTTCAAAATTCACTTCAAATCGCTTCAACCAACCCTGGGTCACTCGCAAAATCAAACAGCTCAGCAGGCGTAAACAACGTGCCTATAACAAAGCCCGCTCCTGTCCCCGTAAACACAAACATCGCCTTTGGGCCAGATACAGTGACATAAAGAAGAAAATGCAAAAAGCATGCAAGGCGGCGTACAATAGCTACATAAACAACATCATCTGTTCAGACCTCAATGCAAACCCAAAGCGTTTTTGGAGTCATGTCTCGAGCAAGAAATGCGACAACAATGGTGTTGCTCCTCTCCGTGGTCCATTGGGTGCAACATATACAGGTAGCAAAGACAAGGCCAACATCCTTAATGACCAGTTTTGCTCTGTCTTTACCAAGAATGAAGATACCTCAGGCATTCCAGACCTTGGACCTAGCCCATTTCCACCAATCCAACACATTGAGGTGTCAGCTAATGGTGTCATCAAGTTGTTGAAAAAGATCAACCCTCATAAAGCCACCGGTCCAGACAACATCCCAGCTCGTCTCTTAAAAGAACTCGCTGATAGCCTCGGACTCATGCTTACCATTCTGTACCAGGCCTCTTTGGATAGTGGTATTCTCCCTGATGTGTGGAAGTCGGCCACCGTCGCACCAGTCTTCAAAAAGGGTGACCGGAACAAACCATCCAATTATAGACCTATTTCCCTCACCTCCATCTGCTGTAAGCTCCTCGAGCATGTCGTACATAGCTCAGTGATGCGCCACTTCGAGTCGCACAACATCTTGACTGACCACCAGCATGGTTTCAGGAAGTCCCGCTCATGTGAGTCGCAAATCATCATCACGGTTGACGACCTCGCTCGCAACATGGATAAAGGCCTCCAAACCGATCTCATTCTTCTTGATTTCTCCAAGGCATTTGACAAAGTGCCACGCCATCGCCTCCTCCATAAACTCAAGTTCTATGGCATCCATGGGGGCCTGCTCATCTGGATCAGCAACTTTCTCCAGGGCAGAGTCCAGAAGGTGGTTTTGGATGGAGAATCTTCAGATCAAACACCTGTGTCATCGGGAGTGCCCCAAGGAACAGTCCTGGGCCCACTACTCTTCTTGGCGTATATTAACGACCTCCCAGACTGTATCTCTGTTGACTCCCATGTGAGAATGTTTGCTGATGACAGCGTTATTTACCGTGTTATTAACAACACTGATGATGCAACCCAGCTCCAAAACGATCTTGACGCCTTGCAAGAATGGGAAAGGAAATGGCTGATGGAGTTCCACCCCGAGAAATGCCAACTTCTTCGCATTACCAAACGCCGCAAGCCAGTGAATTCCACATATTTTATCCATGACCATCCTCTGGAGGCAGTCCCATCCGCCAAATATCTGGGTGTTGAATTCACTGACAACTTATCCTGGAACAGACAAGCAAACTGCACCAGCAAGAAAGGCATGAAATCCCTTGGTTTCCTACGACGCAACTTGAGCTGCTGTCCCCGTGACGTCAAGACCCGTTGCTACAACACATTTGTCAGACCAGTTGTTGAGTATGCCAGCTGCGAATGGAATCCTACCACCAAGAGAAATATCACCAAAGTTGAGTCTGTGCAACGCAGCGCTGCCAGGTACGTCATGAACGACTACTCCCGAGAAAGCAGTGTTACATCCATGCTGAATGACCTCGGATGGGAATCTCTACAACAACGAAGAGCAATCTCCAAAGCCACCATGATGTACCAAATCGTCAACCATCTCATTGACATTCCTGACAGCCAGCTGATACCCTCAAACACCACCACCAGGGGCAACTCTCAGAGATTCCGTGTTCCATTCTCCCGCACAGCTTTACTGCAAGGCTCTTTCTTCCCCGACACTATCCGTCAGTGGAATGCCTTGCCCCAGGAAGTTGTTGAGTCGCCAACACTAGACGTCTTCAAGTCCAGAGTGTGTGGCATCTCCTTCACCTAACCAGTCCACTTTCACATTGACCTTGTATATAGGATCTGCACTCTTTGTCTGCACTTACTTGAATGCACCACAACTAATGTGTGAGTATACTCCAGCGGAGGTTTCTGCACAGTATTGGAAGATGATGATGAATTGAATCATTTTATTGAGACTGTCTGCACACAGATGATTGTTTCCAATATCTGTGGTCTGCACATGTACTGTGGTCAGGGCTACGACACTTAACTCATTTGCATAGCAAAATGACCCGTCTCCTCTGCAGCCAATTTGGTTTCGCTCCATCGAAATCAAGCTGGTCACGGAGGAGACTACCCTCTTTTGTGTTTGTTCATTTGTGTATGGAGAGCCCTTCTTGGAGTCCGTAATGACTTAGGCTACGCTCTCAGCTAGAGTCCGACGCTGCATTGCACTAGAAATACCTTTTCTGTGAAATCGCTATAGAGCCAACCGGGAACACGTATTCGTTTTGAAAATATAGCATTAAAATTAGTATCACCCTTATGGTCCCCGTGCAGTGTAAAACCTTAATTCTTTCATTAAAAGGAAATGAAAATTTTAAAAAAACACGGATCTACCTGTGCACCTATAAAATGGGCACAGCAATTTGTCTCAATATGAATGAATTTTAAGAAACATACGGGATATGATGAACATTGACCTGACGCCATGATAGTATACAAATATTAACTGTCTATGAGTGTGATGGTCGAAATATAATCACGATGTGAAAGATGGATTGTTCCATTCTACGAGCCGGAACGGCGAGTGGTATGGAACAATACATCTTTCACCGAGTGATTATATTTCGACCATTACACGAATTAAAGACAGTTAATATCTGTTTTATATCACTCATGCATAAATTCTATTACTAAAATACTATTTAAGGTAGGAAATACATTTTTTTCATCAACATAACACCATGCCGTGATATACTACACATTTTGGGGTCCACCCCATAATTAAATCGGCGAGTCCAAGAGTCAGCGCACGGCTTGGCGCAGCCGCACTACGGCAGAGCACTATGATAGTAAAGACTATCACACGGAGAGGGTGATGGTAAAAATGATAAATGGTAAGCAACCAATGAACTGTCTAGAATTTATGTATGAGTGATATAATTTTATTTATTTATTTATTTATTTATTTATTAAGGTATAAAACAATCCAGAAAGCAGGTCACAGACCTGATACGCCTGGGTAACAATTAAAAACATGTATAAAAACAACATACAAAGCAGCAACAAAATACATACAATAGCATAATATTCAAAGGCAAAAATCACAGATTATTAAGACTCTGAACAACTTGAGGAATGGTAGATTGCATGTACCTGGTTCGCTTACAGCGAGGAGGATCAATCTGCTGGGCATACCTAAGATTCCTACCGTGCCGATCACCTTTGGATTTAGGCAGCATTTGAGAATGTTTAGCAGACGCTTGCAAACCTTGGCCAAATCGCACCAACAGCTGATCTCTCCTCTCACATAAGGAAACCAAACCTAGTTTCTCCAAAGCAGCCCGATAAGATGTGTAGCTCTGGCCCAGGATGATACGACACGCCCGCTTCTGGACGAGCTCCATCTGCTCAGACTGTGCTCTGGAGATACTAGTATGCCATAAAGGGCTGGCATATTCCATGATAGGCCGAATGTACATTTGATAAACGGAAGATAAATCATCCCACGAAGCATTGAAGCGTCTCAAAACATAAAGCATATACATTCGTCTGGAGGCGCGAGATATCATTGAATTGACTTGAGTAGTCCAACTAAGATCACTTTCTAAGGTGATACCAAGAAGTTTCATATTCTGAGTGACATCTAAAACAGATCCATTGAGAGTCAAAGGATTGAAGGAATGAAAAAAAAAAAAAAAACTGATGTGCATAATATGACATTTGGAAGGTTTTGGTAGCATGTCATTTTTGTTGCACCACTCACCTAAACCATCAAGATCTTTTTGCAGTTGTGAACAACCACCTGTCTTAGCATTTACAACTTCACCAAACGTCAGGTCATCAACATATTTCCATTTCAGGGGGGCTTCGGATGCAGCATCATTGACCATGGCGGAAAAAATAATCGGACCAAAATTCAAAAAGAGGCACTCCCCCCGAAATAGATTGACATGTTGATGACCTGCCTTTGATTCTAACAGATTGGGTGCGATTACACAAAAAGCTACTAATGACAGGAATTATACTTGGGCGAATACCTATATCAATTAACTTCTGAACAGCAATATTGTGATTAATCCTGTCAAAGGCTTTAGTAAAGTCAACAGCACATAAGGTTGAATAATGGCCAGCCTCATCAATACCTTTAAGGACAGTGTCTACAACATCCACTAGATAGTGAGTAGTTGAGCTGTCCTTCACATTACCGTACTGCTGTTTATCAATGTGAGGGTAAAAGTCGACCATAGTCCACTCAGCCAGAAAGCTCTCAAAGATCTTACCGTTGAGGCGGGTAAGGCTGATAGGCCTTAGTTGATCAAGGCTTTTAGCATTAGGTGTTTTAGGTATCGGAGTTATTGATGAGGTTTTCCATACTGCTGGGAACACACCTTGGTTTAAACAACAATTAAATATGTGAGTTAATGGCTCAGTTAGTTCAAAAGCAAACTCCTAATAGGATCTATTAGTCGTTTTATATACAATGTATATACCGTATTGTCATAATACCAATATTTGTCATTATATATAGTGAGTAATTTTTAGCAACGTAAATGTGCAGTTCATATGCACAAACGAATACTGATCTTTATGATATTCAGGTTTCTGTACATCACATATAACATGTCACATAGGAGGTCATACGTGTTGACCTTCATCTCTTGTATTTGTTCATCTGTGTATGGAGAGGATTAACGCCATTAAACGCCATTAAAACTCTATCAGTATTAGGGCGTAGTTCAGTGAACTCACCGTATTACTATTCCAAGTACTTTGATAATACAGATAATATGTATTAATGGGTCGAGGCGATTGCATTGAAAAACCTAATATTTATTCATAACAGTTACGTAATCAAGCGATATTACGGACACTTTTCATTTGCAAACCACCAAAATTCGTGATATCGATTGGTCAGTGCCAGAAGTGGGTAAGTACAATAGCTGCCCTGTGAACATTTGTCAATTTACACACAGTATATTGTACTCATCTACACATGGCAGCTACACATGGCAGCTATTGCACTTACCCACTTATGGCTGTTACGGCACTAAACAGTCGTTCTGGGCGTTTGTTTCTCCAACTCGAGGTTCATGAAACGTGATTGATTTGAGTTTAGAACAAATTAGACAAAATAATGCAAGCGCGCTGGTGTTGATGCGTCTTATGCACGAGCCCCGAAGGGGGAGTGCATTAGACGGCTCATTAGGCCTCGTATCCATAGGCTGTTCCCTTGTGGCTTGTGCCCTTGTTCCGTGTTTACTTTTTTCCATGTGACCTGCAACACAGACAACGAACCGTAGCGGCCACTAAGCAAAACAAAGGTTCGTTGTCTGTGTGGCAGGTCACATGGGAAAAAGTAAACAAGGAACAAGGGCACAAGCCACAAGGGAACAGCCTATGGATACGAGGCCTTAGACGGATCATTGATTTACATGTACAGCCCCCGGTACAGCCCTATTCCCTAGTTAAAGTGGCACAATTGTGATTTTACCCTTTCATTGTTAACTAAACATATCTCGAGATTAAAAAGAGCAAATTGAATAGAACAAACGGTATTGGAGAGCTAAGACTGTGCCCTTGACTTTGATGTGAGGATCATGTCACAACGGTATTTACTAATTGCCAAAGAGGGCGCTTTTCACTTGCACAATTTTTTTTGAGACAGGCTGTAATGTATACCAAGGTTTCTGCATCTCAACTTTTTTGGAGCTAGGTATAACCTTAGCTTTTGTTAATGAATGTTGAGGTTTTGGATCTCGACTGCTCCTTAGACACGAAATATTGTGCACACTGTCTTTGCAATTTACAAACGTCACGTGTCATATAACTATTATGTTGTGTCACACGGTAGAACTTAAGGAATCGGATATTTACGTGTGCACAGTATTTTTGTGGGAGATGAAAGCACACCAGACCCCGGGGGGCACTTCCATGACAGATATGCATCATGTGCCTCGGGATAGACCCCCTTTTTCAAACCGGCTTGTACCCAATGACCCCCTTTTTTGTGTTATGGTCCTACCTATTACCCAATGACCCCCTTTAAAAAAATGCATGTACTCAATGACCCCGTTTTTCTATTTCCTGCTATACCCAATGACCCTCTTTTAATTCCCAAATATAGGTGGTATTTGTGTTCTCCTCCAGAAATAATGAGATTTTTCACATTTCCAAGGTGGCCAAGTTGTTTTTACGCAGTTTGGCACTTATTTATGTGTACTTAGTGATACTCATTTGGCAATCCTGTACTCAATGACTCCCATTTTACTTTTTGTTACCCCAATGACCATCCTTTTTTTCAAAGTTTCATACCGAATGACCCCATTTTTTTTCAGGTTGTGTTCTGAATGACCCCATATTTTTGTAATTGTACATTTGACCTGAATGCCCCCTACTTTTAACATGGCCGAGGCACATCCCTGCCATTTCAGATAGGGAGTGCCCCCCCCCCGGGCTTTATTACTAGTTTAATAAAACGTTTGTATATATGGCATAAAAGTCGGGGTCGATCGCTCGTTTGGTCGGTAGGTCGATTCAAATTTGAAAAATCAATTTGCGACCCTACATTTTTGGGTCAGTCAGAAAAAGGGCATTGCAAATCTTTTTTTATAGGCCATTCTCACTAATTTTGTCTCCACTTCTTATATCTCGCTTATAGGAAGGTGTGCTGATTGTGCTCAGTAGAACCACCCACTAATTAAAGATGGCTGAGGATAACAACGGCTATTTTGCGGACAATCTTAAAAACAGCAAGGATAAAGATGACCAACTGACTAATCAAATGTCGAATCTCCGCAAGAGACCTATCATCGCTCACTCAGCACAGGAAAACTCCGATCCAGATCATGATCCAGGATCCAATCCACCCCGTGATCCGAGACAAGTTCGTTTTTCCGACCGTCAAGAAAATATTCCTATGCGGCAAGTCAAAACCCATCATGGATCGGTATTAACAACGCAGAAAAAACTCGGACCATTAGGAAGAAAAAGACTAAGGACTGGTACCGATCATACCAGGTAAAGATATTAATTGAACTCTGAAAGGACGAACGTTCAGCGATCGAAGTGCGGGGCAAGCAAAATTATATGATCCCGTTCAAAATCCCCACTCTCTCCTGAATGAGTAGAAAAATACTGTTTACGTAACCATAGTATTTTCAGTTTGTAGTGACGTATTCTTCTGCAACTTACACAAAGAAAGAATATATTATTCTTTGCTTTATATAAACGCCTAATTTGAAAGACAATGGTAGTCAATTTTGGGAGTAAAACTGAAATCACCACAATGCCAGATTTTTCATAAAATGGGAAATTACATGATGTTAGAAATCATTTGTAGATTTTTCTTTTTATCAAATCCAAGTGAATATTGGGTAAAATGATGTTAAAACATACCTATGATGACGTTTCGTGCTACATCCTAGCACTTTCTCAAATCGACGAAACGTCATCATAGGTATGTTTTAACATCATTTTACCCAATATTTATTTGGATTTGATAAAAAGAAAATTGACAAATGATATCTATTAACAATCCTGATGAACTTATTTACGGATGGTGTTAGAAAGTCCGATATATCTTCAGATTGCACAAAACAAATTGTGCTGCAGGTTGCACCCGAAAAAAAGACCTTCGTTAGCTTGAACAGAAATCACTGCTAGTACGCAAAATAGAGTTAATAGTTAAATGACCACTGTATCGTAACTTTTGTTCTATTTTGGGTAATTTTGCATAAGCATAATAGGACTTTATTCAAAACGCAGAGATTTATTCCTGCCCCAAAATGATTCTTTAATAGTCCTTATCCATCATACACCTCTTTTGGTTTCAGACAAGGGGCTTCATTGCGTCAACCAGATTCCGTAGAGAGAATGAGAAAAGTATCTACATGGAGCACAGGAAGACGGGAACAATTGCAGATACCTGCCGGTGACAAAGACAATACAGGCGTGTCAAAATCAACAAAGGTACAACGATTAATTCTCTTTTTTTTCACACATCATAATAAAAATGCTTTTCTTCCTGCCATTTAATTCTTGCACATATTTTAGAAATGAAAATCTGTAAAATTTCGTTTTTTACTTTATTTTGCCTTGCATCATTCAAAAACAACAAATTGGTAAGATTCTCTTGAAATATATGCTTTTTTCATATTTCTTGATAGAACACGCTGTTGAAGTCCTTATTCAACATTCGTGACTCAACACTATCATGGAAGCTTCCAGTTACCGTCAACAATGCCGAGAACCTGGATGACAATGGCCTGGCAGCCTTACACATCGCTGCGGAAGGCAATGACGCCTCAAGAATATACGAGCTTATACGACGAGGAGCAAGTAAATAGTCATTATCCAATTAGGGCCCAAACACTTGTTAGGGGGGCCTGATGCAAAAAAGGGGGCCCTTAAAAGCTTTGACCCTCCTAAGGGGGGCTCTGAAAAAATTGACCACAAATTTTCCCGGGAAAATTGAGTTTATATGCTTTTCTATGGGGTTGACCTATAATTTTCATGTCAAAAGGGGGGCCCTGAAAATTTTGAGATCGGAAAAGGGGGTGGGCCGAAAAATTATTTTTTTTTTTGCATCAGGCCCCCCTAACAAGTGTTTGTGAATGGTCCCTTAAGGGACTGTGCAATAATTATGAGCCCCCGGGAGGTAATATTTCCAAATGGCGTGCCAAAAAAATGCTCGGTCCTTCTCGGCCTGCCAACAATCGCTTGCCCCTCCCACCACACACTATCGGCCTGCAAAAAAGACTTTGCGAGTGCAGTGAGCATGGAAATTTGCATATGTAAACGATTCTAAACCTTTTAGCATGTTTAGAGTGTTAACTTCTATTTAAAAGACGCCCATGAATGTGTGCAAAAAATCGCTTGCCCCTCTCCCTTCTCGGCTTGCCAAAAATTGTTTGCCCCCTCTCCCTTTCGGCTGGCCAAAAATATTTTCTTCCAATTTTACCTTCCCAGGGCTCACAATTATTGCACAGTCCATAATTGCTAACAGTGTTTAAAAAGTGTTACAGAAACGCTATTTATAGTTATAGTTATATCAAAACTGTCCTGATTTGTAAACTTTTCGCTTTGATAACAACACAAGTTGATCAAATCAATCTCCTTTCAATTTAATTAAAGGCCTGAGGCCAGGCCCGTACGCAGGATTTCATTTTTTTTGGGGGTGCTGATTTTGAAAAAGTGGACTTTTGTCCAAAATTTTGACATTTTTGTCCAAAAAAGCGTTAAAAAACAGATTTTTCTGAAATTTTGGGACTTTTTGTATACTTTTCCAAATTTGGGGGGGGGTGCGTCGCTCGGCGTACGGGCCTGCCTGAGGCCGCGAGAGTTAAAGCTGTTCTCATCTGTGATCAGATCAAAATGCAGCCCCTCTTTCTATTAGCAATTGCTCTCCTGTGATATTTTCACATTATACATCTGCCTTAAAATGCAGTTCCTTTGTATTTTAGCAAACACTCTCACCAGTGATTATTGCAGTGATATTCTATATCAAGTTTTTGCTTGTTTAGATGATCATGCTGGGTTTCTTTTTTTCCACTCCATACAGATGTCAACGTCAAGTCTCCGGTAGATTGTGCCACACCACTGCATATGGCAGCACGTTACAATTGCCCGGATGCTGCTGAAGCACTTCTCAAACGTGGTGCTGACGTAACAGATGCACTAATCAATGGGCAAACGGCATTGCATATATGCTGTAGACGTGGATTCTTAAACATTGCGAAGGTACCATTGCGATACTCGGGGAGCTAGGGCCACTTTCTGTGCACCCCCACAGGACCAAACCAAACCAACTTTTTTAGGTTCCTGAGATGACCCCAAAACATAATCAGGATGTTCCCAAAAATATAAACTGGCCCCAAGGGGGTAACAGGTCATCGAACTTTGCATAGGGTCAAAATTTCAAACTTGCTCAAATTGTGTTGAAAACCATTCCAATGTATTCCCCTAGTCACAAGGATTTGAGCACACAATTTGAGCAAATTTGAAATTCGACCCTATGCAAAGTTCGATGACCTTTTACCCCCCTTGGGGCCAGTTTATATTTTTGGGAACATCCTGATTATGTTTTGGGGTCATCTCAGAACCTAAAAAGTTGGTTTGGTTTGGTCCTGTGGGGGTGCACAGAAAGTGGCCCTAGCTCCCCGAGTACGAGTTATGTTTCTATATCATGATGCGTGTGTCTTAAGAGGGTTCCTTTTAACCACAATGATGCCATGTTCATTATAAGTGCCGTAATGAGTAATGTAATTATTGTCAAATGCCTCAGGTAAAGGTTACTTCTTGGGAATTATAATCCATGGCTGCACAGTATTATTATCGTATGTAACTTATCGAATCATCGCGAGAATGTCATGTACTGCATTTGGCTATATGACAACCTGTTTATGTGACCACCTCAAGGAGAGCGCAAAGTTTAAGGCAGAGCTAACGTACAGCGAGCTAAGACATGTTTAAATTTAAATCGCTTTACCACATGGACTACAAACATGAACATGACACAAGGTCATTGTCAGCTTGCTTTAGTAGTAAAATTATGAATTTATTTGTGTTAATATATTTTTTGCGTAACTTGTTGGGAGTGAAATTGTACAAAAAATATACACGCCCATTGACATCTCAGTGCAATATTTTGTACAGTTTCTCGAGCAACAAGTGATACGCACCTTATTAGTAAACCTATTTCATAAATGAGAAAAAAATCCCGTGGTTTTTGTTATTTTTATAACAAAAATGTTGGAAAATTCGAGCAAATATAAACGTATCAATTTGCAAGAAAAGTGAACGTGCCCGAAAGCACTGCGAGTCGTACGCGTAGTGCGCGCCCGTGCATTGTACAAAATCAATACACGGTTCCCAGCAAACACAAAAACGTTTTAAAAAACGTTTTAAATAAGTTATATTTTGGCTTTTGGTTTAGGTAAAAACGTTTTAATAACATTAAAATGTCGGGTTATATAAAGGTCATGATAACGCTTTAAAATGTTTTGTATGAAAACACACTACAACAATATTTTTAAATGTTTTCAAAAAATGTTATTGTAAACCATTTTTGCAAACTTTTTTGCCAAATATTGTGTCAATACTTAAATAACATTATGTTAAAATATTTGAACCCAGCAAACACAGAAATGTTCTTAAAATGTTTTTTTCAAAAACTTTTTAATAACATTTAAATGGGTTATATTAATAAAGGTCATGAAAACATTTTTAAAACGTTATTGAAAATATTTTGGGCAAACATTTCTCGAAAAATATTTTTCAACCCCAAAATAACATTCTGTTTAGAATGTTTTGTATCAAATTTTCAAGAATGTGTTTGGAATGTTATTAAAACGTTTTTATACCCTTTATATAACCCGACATTTAAACGTTCTCTGTAAAACATTTTTATTTGCTGAGCAGTAGATGATCAAAAAATGTTTTTTAAGGTTATGAAAACGTTTTATACTCTTAATATACCCTTTATATAACCCGACATTTAAATGTTTTCTGACACCCTTTTATAACCTTTTGCGAATGATGTCGAAAACGTTTTGTGTTTGCTGGGTTCACATTTTGCTAACGACGTTTGCTCTGATTGGTTTTATCTAAGAGTGTTTAAATTGTACTTAATAATTGGTTGTTTGTTTGATATTATTGATATTAAATAATTTTAACAGGTTCTGATTGACAGTGGATCAGCAGATGTGAATTCACGGGACATAGACAAAAGTACACCCCTTCATCAAGCCACCGTCAAAGGCGATATTGACCTATGTACCTTTCTTGTAAGTGATTTCAAAGGGACAGGTAGAAATTGTTTCCCTTCACTGCGGGCTTAATAGCATATTGTAACATATGGATAAGAAATAAAATTGTACTTTTTTTTCCACAAAATGTTCGTTTTCACTGTCAGATATGTCCTCTTTTAATTTTGGCCCAAACAGGCTATCTAATTCCAGCACATAATACTGCCAATGCGGCCCACACCGGCGAAAGTGACTCAGGTCGGTCCTTTGATGTGTTATGACCGTCCCGCACGTCATATACGTACTGTGTTTGGAAAATTGCGTACGCGTTCGACTAATATATTTCGATCGTAATAATTTCACGTCTTTTCGGTCGTTTTATTCAAAATCTCGGACTTTGTCACAACTACAGCACCTAAAGCCTTGATTTTTGCAGGTTATATTAGTTTACTAAAGTACATTACAATCGCGTAATAAACAGAATTTTGAAAAACATTACGGGCGTCCTCCTCAGCAAATATTACAATATGGCTTTAACACTGTCTTAATAATTCATCAGTATGGATAAAAACATTTTAATAGAAAAATCTCATGCATTTTGTTGAAATAGATTAAATCCTTTTGTGAGTCTCAGTTGGCTCTGAAAGACTCCAGATCTCCGCTACAAAACCATACATCATCACGCCTATCATTGATTCGTGAATTCAACTGCCGTGTACGCACGGAGATCTTTAATAGTTTCTAAGACAATTTCAAATTCCAGAAAATTAATATATTTTTATGTCTGATTTTCGTCAAATTTGATATATTTTAAAGGTAAGTCTTCTGAATCCCAGCCATACAAGAGTCGCTCTAAACAGAAGCAGAATTTAATTAGATCGATCTGATACATTTTACTTACGTAACACTGATGTTGTATTTAATCAATCAAAATGACATTGAACGCCTTTGCTTAATTGGTGGTTTTTGTATCTCTTAAATTTCAGGTGGAGAGAGGTGCTGCTATTCGTGCTTACGACGTCAACCAAGTATCACCATTGATGCAAGCTGCACAAGGTGGCTTCAAAGAATGTGTACAATACCTGATGTCACTAGGTACAAATGAACAACAGTTTTTAATGCTAAATGGTTCAAAATAAATTACACGACCAATATGATGGTGCCCTGCACTTTAATACACGGAGAAGCATTTCTTTATTTTTCCAGCAAGTCCTGCCACCCCTTTGGAAGAGACCGCGACTCCAAAAGGGTCGCGACCCAAAATTTGGGAACTGCTGTAATTTAAAGGATTGCAGGTCATGCAATCCTTTGCACAACATGTTACAAGCAATAATTGTAATGATTGTTGGTAATGTTGGTGCATTTCTTACATAATTAAGTTGGCGTAATGATAAAAGCTATAATACGATCAATTACAGGTTATCCTTATTAGAATAGTTTAGAGAATCGGTGCTCTGCACTTTTCAGGCAATATACCCTTGTCTTCTGTCATTCTCATTTCTTTTTCATTGTTTTTCTGATGTAATAGCTAATCAAGTCGGAATCCCCCTTAATGAGTACCTATCAGATAGGGACAATGAAGGCAATACGGCACTGCATCTTGCAGTTGGTAATCGCCACATTTCGGTGAGTACTGCATCCATGATCAAATTATCTGAAACTGGCTGTAAAGTCTTAAGATTTTGGAGAGCCAGAAATCATTGAAGACGCATTTAGTCGTTCTGTCATTAGGCATGGTGTAAATGATTTATTCATGAAAAGTTGCCACTGATTTTTTCCCATGCATTCATTTGTGAAATTATGAGAACCAACATTGAATCGAATGTAATATGAATAATGTAGATGTGTCCTCACTCTTAAAACAATCAAGTTAATTTGCTATTCCTTTATAATGGAGTAAGATGTCACGAAGAAAATTTGTAGTCAATTTGTGAGTATTTTGGCCATAGATGGTATAAAAATCACCTGAATTGACTAAAGGACATTTCGAATACTCAGTGCCAGAAGTGGGCAAGTGCAATAGCTGTCATGTGTAGCTGCCGTGTGTAAATGAGTACAATATACTGTGTGCAAATTGCCAAATGTTCACAGGGCAGCTACATGTACTTAACACTTCTGCCACTGAGCAGTCGATTTATCAATTTCATTTGTAAACTACACTTATGTCTTGTGTCCTCCGACAACGTAGGTTGCTAGATCGCTAATAGAACGTGGTGCACCGGTGAATTGCAAGAAAACTACCAACGGTTTCACGCCGTTACATCAGGCAGCAATTATAGGTGAAGAACCACTGTCTCAGATGCTTATTGATAAAGGAGCAGAAACAGAGATCCACGACAGAGAACAGATGACACCATTGCATAGGTGTGTATTATTTTTTGTTAATCATATGATCGCTTAGGCGACGAAAAAAGAAAACCCTGTTCTACGGGACCGACCGACCCAGATTTTGAACAAATTGTAGAAAAAAACTTTCCTGTACAAATGAATGCCGACCTAAATTTCGGAATTTTCCGAAACAATTTTTTTTTTCAAATTGCTAATTATTTACAGATTTTGGTGAGTTTTTGTGTCATTTTCCAAAAAAAGGGCGACCGACCGACCCGACTTGAAAGGTCCGTCCGGCCGTAGAACAGGGTTTCTTTTTTTCGTCGCCTTATGTCAGTTATGTTAAAATTGTTGTTTTAAATACACTCAAATACACTCTTATGTTAATTATAATCCACAAATTTAACACACATTTATTCTTTTTCTCAGAGCTGCGCTTTACAACCGCGTGGATACTATACTTCTGCTAATTCGGCAGGTACGTCTTTAAATTTATCATTTTCTTTCGCTATAAACTGGGCTCAAAAAGAAACTTATAATTTTTCACTTGGTCAGATCTTGACAATCTGTCATTCAAAATGAATATAAATTACACACAAGATTACTTCAATACTCTATTCTAATGATATGTCAATATCCAAACGGTTGCCTTACTGACACAACTGAACAACGCATTGGCATGGAACTACTTGCTGTATTATATGTCACAACCTGGAAAGTTTCTTTTTTTAGCCCAGTTTAGTTAACTGTTTAAAGCGAGCAGACTGCAGTTGTTTGTTTAAGCGTGTTTGGCAAAGAAACATGTTAACACTTATCAGATTTGCCGCTCAAAACGACGATGTTGTAACAATTGGCTAGTGTTCCCAGCAACACCTTTATATTTAATTTTAAGTTTACAGCTACACGTAAAACAAGACGTATTATAATATATAGTAAGCTTGTTATTTTGAGATGCCCCTTTCATTTCATTTCTCTATCAGGGTCTGTTCCTCGATTCTAAAGATGAAGACAACTTTACCCCACTTCTTTGCGCAGCCTGGAAGGGACAAACTGAGGCTGGGCGATCACTCCTAAGATACGGAGCTAATATTGATGCCGTAGACAAAGAAATGAAGTCATGTCTACACTGGGCAGTTGAAATGCAGCATCTAGAATTTGCTAAGATGTTATTTGAACATGGACATGGTGGAGATGAGATATTGGAATGGAAAGATAGACGAGAACAGACAGCATTACATTATGCAGCAGAGGTCGGCAATGTCAAGGTATATATGTTCCTCCTTGGGTGCGTTTTTTCACGCTCCCTTCCCTCTATCTATCTCTTCATCTTTTAACAAAATAATGGACATGTCTTCAACAATGGAGAACTTTAAAAATAGAAACATGTGTCTTACAGTGTACATAAATAGCATGAATCCAGTTTTAATGGTCTCTTACTCCAACTACGTGCTTACTTTCATAATTTTGATTTTCAATTTATTTGTTATGTTTCATATATTTGTATTATTAGGTTTTGAATCTTCTGATAGAGAATGGTGTTAATTTAGTTGTCAGAGATGGGGAAGAAAAGACGCCTCTGCACATCGCTTCTCAGTAAGTGGATTTTTGGTTTTGATTATAAACACATGAATACACAACCACCCAATCACTTCCAGTTCACAGTTACTGAATTATGACTGATATGTGTTGTACCTTTGGGAAGATACTTCGTATGTTTTTGATCAAGTATTTCCATCTAATTATACCGAGAGAATGTTGGCCATTGTAAAGCAGTTGCACTTTGTGAGGGAGTTCTTCCTGTTCAGCGATTTAGGTTTATTCGATGGGTGGGTTTTCAGTGGAGACCAATGCGTATTTCGGCAAAAGTGGCCTTAAAAGCACCTTCGCTTTGGCAAACTTGTTAATAATTTTATCAGGTTTGCCGCTCCAAAAAGAGGGAACCCTGAAAGGATAGCTAAGAATCGCGACTCAAACTTTCAGTTATCTTGTATTGTTCGGAGTGCATTTGATCATCACAGTTCCTTACTGTAACTTAAATTATTTAATACCTCAACAGAAACGGGCATTTGGAATGTGTGGATGCATTACTACAAGCATGTCCAGTTCCTCTCAATGATGATGACATAGATGACATGACGCCATTGTTGCTGGCTAGTGAAAATGGACATCACAAAATTGTAAAATTCCTCATCAAAATGGGTGCAGATATGGCGAGTAGGCAAGTATAGTCGAAAGTTTTTGCTGATAATAATTGCTAAACAATGGGTAAATTCGATGTATTTAATGGCTTGTGAGCCGGAAAAGATTCCATAATGAATGTACACGTTCATTGATTTCGTCAATTGACTACTGTATCAAGATGTAGAAAGTGCTCCACAAGCATGGCGAGTATTCAGCAAATCTGTGACCTAACATGAAATTTTGTCCAGCATCTCACGTTTAAGAATATGCACGAATATCCTATCCTCCCGTATATTTGTTACAGGGAAGAAAATGGTTTTATCCAAGGACGATGTACTCCCGTGGACAGAATATCAGTAGTAGGGTGGCCTTTGACGGAAATGACCCGGTTGACATTTGATCTCGTGACCTGTTAGCCGGAAGTGGTGATGTCCTGGAAAGCCACCTTACTACTACATAATATCAAATATATGCCATTTATTTCCACACTATGCATAGGGTAAATTCGGTCATTAGAGTGTTGATATCATATCTTTGTCATTTTACAGACCATTCCTATAATTGGCACTTTCCTATCGTTGGTGGGGTGTGCATCGATATCACGTATCATAAATTAACAACGAAGCGAGGACAAGGGAACGATATCGATGTTCACTCCATAAACGACAGGAAAGTGCTAGTTATAAGAATGGTCTGTTAGAGTACCATGTGTGAAGTCGACTTATGTAAAGTCTTTAAAACTCTAAAAACAATTATACTAGGAAATAAAGGTCCTACTTGGATTGTACTAATTGTACTAATTTCTGATATCTTGTTACTACCAAATAGGAATGATGATCATCGTTCATCTTTAGCGCTTGCAGCTAAGAACAATGAGATTCCAACTATGTACGTCCTGATCAATAATAATGCTGATGTTAACGCCGCAGACAAGGACCAAGTGAGTGAACAAATTGGTCATTTCGTAAATTTCAGATATTCATTGCAAAAGAAATCAAAGCTATGCCATGTCACGTTTGTCCATGTACACGCTTTAGACTGTTTCCCTCAGTCGGTCAACAAACATCTGACAGTATACATCCGTAGTTGGTAGACGATGAAAGATTCAATCTACTTATTCTACTACTAGTACTAGTCAAGCGTGCGCATTGACGATGTGAGTGGCTTTCTTCTCAAAGGATTCCAGAAAATGCCAAAATGATCAATTGCAGCACCAAAAAAAACATCAAACGCTATAGTATTTTGGGTATATAAAAATAACTTTGTGATTTATAGTGAGCCATACCCACGGCCTATGCACACGATACAGGTTGTCGCTGATCACAGTTGCACCAATTATTCCATGAACTGCATTTATACCAAAGTATACCTACTCACGGACTTGCAGCCCAGAAACACATGCACCCTAGACATATGCCCATAATAAACCTTCACACCCAGCATCAGCTTCCCAATACGAGTTACAACGGGACAGACATCATTAACAACTGTCATCTTTATATAAAATGCTTTTGTACTTAATATCACTAACACCGAGATTGTTCAACTTACATAGCATACTTTCTGTGATTGTTTCACAGAACACACCTCTTCACCTGTGTGCACAAGCCGGACATGTAGCCCCAATAAAACTCTTGCTGAATAGTGGAGGAGATTTACGACTACAAAATGTATACGGTAGATACCCATTGGACGTAGCCATAGAGCACAAACAAGAGGAAGTTGCTAAAGCGATATTATCTTGTAAAGGGTGAGGATTAGTCAAAAAAGCATTAGGGGCCGCTTCAAATCTCGACCACCGGTTGGATGGCGGTTGACCGCGTTCCATTGTATAGAACAATAGAAACTTGCTCCAATCGGGCGGAACCGGCGGGCAACCGGCGGTCGAGTTTTGAAACCCTCCCTTCAATGTTGTTGAACAGAACATATTAAAATCAAACCAAATCAGTTTTAAGATGTATTTAAAACGTGTGCAATTAGAAATTAGAGATGACACTGATAACAGAGGTATGCTAGGTATAAAATGTGCAAATAACCGACGGCTACGGTTTTAGTGGTCACTAAAGCAAGCAAGCATATGCAGCCCATACTTAAATCATTATACAATATTTTGCATAATACGTTTGCACTCATCAGAACATTTGGACTGAAGAAACGAATTTCTTTTCCGTCTTTACTCGTTTAAGTTATATTTTTGCATATTGCATCTTACACTTGCATATTTCATCTAACCTGGGTTAGGATATAGTTGCATGATAACAATGTCCGGTAAAAATAAAAATACATCTCTTTTAAAATTATGAAAATGTCACATACGCGCCTTTATTGCACTTACCTTTGCACTCCGATCCTTGTTTCTATTTTTAGTTGGGAAGTCGCCATGAATAACTGTGATGCGACTGGTCACTCCCCCATGAGGAGACTAATAGCTGTGCTACCGGAAGCTGCTCTGCAAGTACTGGACCAATGTGTGACAAAGTCGCACGATGATATGCATCATCCTCAATTGAAGGTACACATAGCATGCATAGCATGGGAAACTTTATATAAAATAGTGCATTTCAAAATCTGCCTACATGAGTTTACATGCGCCTTAAAGAAAATTTGCCACTTCACATCGATTATAATAACTCATTTAGTACAGTGAATGTGTCATACCCCATGTATTGAGCCTGTCAACATTTTACAACAAATGCCTCACATGATGCAGTCATGTCTACAGTAGAATTCATCTCGACCTTTGCAGGACTTAACCCCATTAAGGGACGCACCATTAGATTCTCAGGGTGGGGGTAGGAAGTTTTTCAAAAAAAAAAACTTCACCCACTACATGAGCAAAAAACAAAAAATTTCCCCACCAATACTAAAAAAAAAAAGAAACTTCCCCCACCTAACTGTGTATAAATGCATGAAATTTAAAAAAAAAACATGCCGCCTTCGGCGGCAAAAAAAAAAAATCTTTCCCCGACCCCAACTTCCTACCCCCCCCCCCCCTGAGTATCAAATGGTGCGTCCCTAAAAGCTATTAAACCAAGATAACACTCATTGAAACAGCTCAACTGATTAAATCGGATCTTCTCTGGTTGTGCACAAGTGTCTGTTTTCATGTGCGATATCGCAATAAAGCTGGTATTATAGCTTCAGTTGGGTAACCGATTATAAAGGAAACGAAAGGAAACAATGGTATGTGTACCTTTGTTCACGAAATGAGACAATGGTCTGCTTTTTGTAAACCAGCATTCTTGAAAATGAGCAACATAATGATTGTTGACTTAACACGGTTTGGAAATAATTTCTTCATATTTTTGGTGTTATCTGTCGTTTACATATCCTTCCTAAAACACAAAAGTGCGACCTCTCCAAACACCTAAATTAGCTAAAAATTTAGGACATGTTACAAAACTATATTGTCTAGAATTTTAGAAGAGTACTTTTAATATTGGCCGGTTATTTTTCACACAGCGACGTTAACTAGGCAATGTACTATTACCTATAACATTAACTAAAACACCAAAGTACGAATATTTCCAAACATCTAAATTAGCTAAAAATTTAGGACATGTTAAAAACTATATTTTCTAGAACTTTAGAAGAGTACTTTTACTATTGGCCGGTTATTTTTCACACAGCGACGTTAACTAGTCATATCCCTATACTTTTAACGTAGGGCTATTTGTAGAGGTCACACGTCAATGGGAAAGAGCACTGTGTATTGTGTATAGGAAAACGGACAGTAACTGCAGTATGATGCGAAGGTCACTTCCTATACATTGGTTCGCCTCAAGTTCGATAGTGATGTTGGTGTGTATTTCGCCGCGGTCGCAGTATTAAATCACCCGCATAATGTTGATCGCGCAGGGCGTAACTGCAAAAAGCCCCGGGCAAAAAGCATTGACGTTACTATATCAAACTGGTTATATAATGAGAATCGTTAAATCTGGGTCTTGTTTGATAATTGACAACTGTTTCTGCGGTCACCTCAGACAATTTCAAAAGGAATTTACGATGGGCAGTGATGAAAATGCAACTTTTGTTAAGGAAGAGGTGATGTAAAAATTACGCTGCGGCTTCATTTTGAAAATGCATGGACACAAAATAAATTATTATTTCAACGTTTCGTTGTAGTTGTTGTTGGCTTTGGGTTATTGTCCTCTATGTGAAATAGCGTCTCAATTATCATGTTTATACATTCTAAGGTTCTAAGATCTGCTTTTGATTATCATACTACTAGGTAACATACGATTATCGATATATAGATCCTGGTCCTGATGATATCACATACGACAAACACAAAACACGATATTTCGCCCTAGAGGTAAGTGTTATAAATACATAGAAGTATTAGACTATAGTAATTCTAAGCAAAACAATGAATACACCCGACCCGGGGAATACACCTGGACATAATTGGAAAGCCACATTTTTGCAAAGCGGCCATTTTTGTTTTATGCACATTCCTTTTTTTTCCTACTTTTTTTGATTTGTTGTTTAATCCATTCCAATTTTTTTTCCAGTAATGATTTTAAACATTGTTAAACTTAAAAGTTCTATCGAATGTTTGATGATGACGTAAAATCGGTAATATATTTCCACCGGATATTCTACGTAACATATATGATTAACTTAAACATTACTGGAAATAGAATGGGAATAGATTAAATTACGTAGATATGTTACATACAATATTCTACGTCGAATACTTGGAGTCTGTAGCGGCCTTCTTTTTCTTCTTTTCATACATGTATACCTTTTTTTTTAAATTCTAGACAATGGTGCAATTCAAGCGAGAAAAGCTATTGGGTCACAGCTTGTCACAGACCAGTTTGGCGCGAAAATGGTACGTAAGAAGTGCTTTCTTTCAGACTTTCTCTTCACATCTGCAATGGAGTCGTCATGATGTATAAATTCAAACGATTCACAATACGATGCGCAGCCAGCGGTGGCTGGGGAGAGGCCAAAATACGCAGTGAATTATTGGAAAATTGTCAACATCCAAAGCCCTCGTGATACAAATACAACACAGAAATAATGTGTTTAGATATCAATATAATGATGTTGCACGCAAAAGCACACTAAAACAACAATTTATCATTATAGTAAATCCATTTTCTATTTATTGAGAAATATCATCACATGGAATCCTTTATGGAGCTGATTTCAACATAAGGCTATTATTATCTCATTCACGTGAAAATCCGATGACTAGAACGGCTATTTTATCAACCCTGGAGGTCAACAATTGGCCTGGCAAGAGCAACCGCTGGCGGCGCATCGTATTGTGTATAAAACCAACTATAGACAGCGGAAAAACATACGTCACATGCATTTCGTTGGTTTAGGTAAGGTATACGATTTATTCTATGTAAGAAAAGAAACAGGGGCGACATGGACTGGTTTTCATTGTGAATCGCAAGAATTACTCAAGACTAAACAAACTATAAATTAATATAACATTTTAGAGCAGTTTCTTTCTGTAACTCTTTGACTTTTTTTTTTTATACAAAAATCACTCTACTTTGCGCCAGTCGCTGGTACGAAATTCAGGTACACGAGAGTACCGTGACGAAACAAAGAAACACTCCCAAATAACAACTTTTGAAATTGGCCATTCATTTGTGTATTTTGATGCTCACTTAAACATGTTGAGTATGAAGACACATGTTGCAATCGAATTCGCAATGTTGGTATGATTCGCTTAATGATACCAGGGCACATTTAATTGAATTGTTGGTTTTAAAGATATATGGCCAAATAGAAAGGAGATTTTTTTTAAATGTTTGTATTGGTACTTTCTTCAATATTTGCCATCATATTTTCTGATACCATCATGAATACTGAAAAAAAAATGCGTTTTGACTTCAATTTTCAGCCTCGGAGACCATATAATTACATTTTTTTCAAACATTATGTATTTGTCTTCAAACAGGAAGATGTTTGCTCGCTACTTTAGTTACGCCGATTTTTTCTTCTACCTGACGTTTGTTATTCTCATTAGCCTGTACTTACGTCAGAATCTACCCGTATACAATAATTCCGAGCGAGATGATGTTGGCTGTCCTGTTGTAAATGCTGCAAATGAATCGGACCTTCCAGAGTGGGCTTTGCAGGCTCACGTTGGCCTCTACCAAGTAAGACCTTTAAGGGTTTTAGAGGTTCAAGAGCGACGGTTCTCCTGAGAGGACATTCAAAAAAGGTTCTATTTTGAACCATTATTTCTTAGAGTGCGGTAGCTGTGACCAGCACGTTATAAAAATAAATAAGCGATTGATAAAGAAGACTAAACAAATGTTACAGCGTCAACATGGTTAACGAAAAGTACTTGACTTCTATTTGTTCCATGATATTTTTCAATTATACAAAATATATCAATCTAAAACGACATTGTTGGTATTTTTGTTAAGAAAATGGTTTAAGAATATTAATTTATTAACCATAAAGCGACTTAAAAAATGTTGTTTTGGTTCTCGATGGAACTATGAAAGACCTTTTAACAGTTCGACACAATAACATTTTGACAACGTCGGATAACATTACCGACATTTTTATTTTCTACTTTTCAGTGATCAATATCAAATTAATATTATAAAACATGTTGGCCTGTTTTTCTGGAGGCCTGAAAATTTAGGGAGACCAATTTATTCCATTGATGATTTATATTTATATATAATTGTATTTTTCTCTATCATTTATTTTATAAATTATACTAAATCTATTCGTCCTGATTAATATCAAAGCACGTAATCTACACGCCGGTATTGACAATTGTTGAAACAGCAGGGCAGATCTGAGGTGTATTCTGAAGCTTTGTGAGATCCCTGTAGGCGAATTAATAGCTGCCGTGAATAACCGGGGAGTAACCGGAAGTGTAGCCTCCTAAATGTTACAGGCCTCCTACTAGAAATACGAAACAGGCCCTATACGACCATTTTATCAGTAGCGTAGCCAGCAGGGAGCAGGGGGGGGGCAGGGGGGGGCAGAGTGCCACCCCTGACAAAAAAAAGAAAGAAAAAAGGGCCCCTCTAACAAAAAAAGGAAGAGCAAATCTGGAGGGCAAAGGACAAAAAAAGCCTTTTTGGAAGCTCCAAGACATGTACAGTCTCTTTAAAAAACAAAACCGGTTATGTATGTATGATGCAACTGCAATTTTTCTGTGCCCTCGAAATTGTGGGTGTGTATGTGGAGGGGGGGTGTAGGTCTGTTTGCTCGTGCTATGTATTTGCGTGGGGTGGATGATAGGTGTGGGGTGTGTTGGTGGGGTGTAAGTTAATAAAGTAAATAATCTTTGAAAAAAAGGGATACTAAATCGGGAACCTTGAATTGTTTTTTATGTATCGATATCAATGCAGTGAACACAATTTATATTAATTTATTAATATTGTTTATATTGCAGCTAGATAAAAACGACACAGTATATCATATCTATGTCTGGGATCCGACTATAATTGGAATACAGTTGTTTATAATAAGTTACATTGCGTCCAGTGTCGTCTATGAATTAATCAACATGTTCACACAAGTAAGAAAAACTTGAAAAATCTTGAAATCAACTCATGTACCTCTATAATAAATATGTGGCCTAAAATCAAATTTACATTATATCAGTGGCGTGCGCAAGTGGGGGGGGGGCACAGTCGGGGAAAATTGTCATTCGGGTGATGCTGGAGTGGTCACTGTTCATGCCAGTTTGAACCGGAAAATTTTCTGATAATATTATTAAGATAAAACAATGAATAGTGCATCAAACTTAGAATATCACTTTTTCAAACCATCTAAAAAGTATTGGGTCAACCGTTTTGGGTGCAGTCATTCGGGAGAACAGGATTGTGTGCCGCACGAGTCAAAAAATCCTGCGCACGGGTAAGCCACTGCATTGTAGAACACGACCACCACTTGTTTTTCTTTCTTTCTTTCTTTTCTTGTTTCTTTTTCTCTATTTTTTCTCGTTTTCTCTCTTTCTGTTTCTCTCTTTCTTTCTTTCTTTCTTTCTTTCTTACTCTCTCTTTCTGTTTCTTACTTTTTCTTGTTCTTTTTTTCTCTTTCTCTCTCTCCCCTCTCTATCCCTTCTTTCTTTCTCCCCCCTTCTATTTCTTTCCCTCTTTCTATTTTTCTTACAAATCTTAATCAAATTAAAGAAATGGAGCACAGACAAACTGGCATTATAATAAAGGTGAGAAAAAATCAGAACCGTTCGGATTCGAACCAGCGCGCACTGGCGATTACATGTCGTTCAGCTCACCACCACACGCCACAACAGCTCATGGCGGATCTGCCGGCGAATTGAACATGTAAATTAAAAGTCTTTCCACGTCGGTTTTTTTGGTTCTGTCATTATTTGAGAAAAGAGCAAGCCTAACAATGCCCAATTGGTATTGTTGATGTTTTCTTTTTAATGGTATTTTTGTTACAGAGATTTGCGTATTTTAGGAATCCTTCTAATTACTTGAATTGGGCCATGTATGTACCTACTATGCTCTTTGTGTTCCCCCGTACTTGGCGCCATGTGACTACAATTGGGTGAGTGGAACAATCGCAGTATTCGGCACATGGATGAACTTCATATTTGTTTTAAACAGGTGAGACAGAAGTATTCTAATACAGAGGGTAGGGGGAAACATTTCCAAATTGCCCTATCCCACTGACCCGCTCAGGACCGGATTTACCTTTTGGGGGCCCTGGGCCAGGTCAAAATTTGGAGGCCCCCAAACGCGCCGTTTTAGATTTTACTAGGACATTTATTCAATTCAATTTTAGACTATTTTAGCCCAAATTGAAACTGAATTTTGCCATATAACAGGCCAGTGCGCGCAAAGCGCGAAAAATTGTGCAATTCTTGTACCCTATTTTGGCCCAAAACATGGTGTTTTTCGGCTAAAATGGAAGATGCACACTGCACAGGGTAATTTTGGCGGCCCCAAAAATTTGGGGGCCCTGGGCCCGGGCCCTATGGTAAATCCGGCATTGGACCCGCTACTAAAACTAGAGGGCTTTTTGTGCACAAATACGGCCATACCCGCGTGTTATCGGTATACACAAACTTATAGTCCTTTTGCTGAGGACTTTCTTATGTTTTGTTTGAATTCCTTTTGATTTTTCCCGTTTATTTTATTGTTTTCTTTCATTTCATTGTTTTCGTCTTCACGCAGATTTGATTTCTTTGGTTTATATGTGACAATGTTCTTCACTACGCTTATATCATTGCTCAAGGTAGGTACGGGTAACGGCGGGTAATCCCGAACGGTGCTGTTATAGCTAACCCGAGAAAGGTGACGCTATCACACTACTCTGCAGTAAAGCTAATACAAAGATACATTCACACAATGCATATTTGGGTCAAGAGGTTGGGGGTTCTTCTCACATAATATTAAAAACGAAATCGGACACTTTTTATCGTCAGGTCGGTTTTCAGATGATTAGGAAATATTGTAGTGATGAAGAGGGGTGAATTGTACAATTAATTAGACATGAGGACGACTGTTTAAAGATATGACGTGACCATATCGTGTTGACATAAATAGCTTATCAGTACAATTAATAAAAAGTAATACATGAGTGGTGGGGTAATCCCGAACGGCTATAGAAAACAGTATGATATGATACCGTGTGCGGGTCTTCGCGAACGGTCGTCATGAGTGTGACGTTTTTTTTATCTGCATTGGATCTAACAGTGCTATGTGTATCATGAGCTGAATATGAACTAATCTTTCACCGCGGTTCTAGAAATAAATTAAAAGTTGTAATCAAAACTTCAATTCATTTTAACACTCCAAATTGATTCTTCGATGAGCTTTCCCAGTACCGTTCGGGATTACCCCGCGTTCGGGATTACCCGCCGTTCCCCTATATTTTCTTTGTTTCATCATATCTACTAACTAGTTAAGATTAAATTAGTGAGAACGTGCTTAGGGACCGTTCACAAACACTTGTTGGGGGGGCTGATGCAAAAAGGGGCCCTTAAAAGTTTTGACCCTCCTAAGGGGGGGGGGGCCTAAAAAAAATGACCACAAATTTTCCGGGAAAATTGAGTTTATGCTTTTCTATGGGGTTGACCCATAATTTTCATGTCAAAAGGGGGGGCCTGAAATTTTTGAGATCTGAAAGGAGGCCGAAAAATGTTCGCGATGAAATTTTTGCATCAGCCCTCCCCAACAAGTGTTTGTGAACGATCCCTTATAATTAAAGTATTACCCACTCTTAATATTGGTATGGTTTATTTCATCTTACGTTGTTTTAATGTGTAGTAATAGGCTTAAATGAAAAGGTGTTCGGGATTACCTCACAAATCGTTATAAATCGTTGCGTGTAATTTGCATTGGCTTACGGTGGCCGCTCCTACCGGGGGGAGCTGCAGAAAAAGGGTTTATAAGGTAATAATTTATATGTATGCTTGTATTCAGGAATATAGCGCCTGTAAAGTTTAAAGCTCATCCCAAGCAAGAAATTGTTTTATTTGCAAGACACACGAAAGACAACAATCCAAAAGAACAGCACATGTCCCGCATATCATTTTGAAGAAACAAAGAACCCAGTCTTTAACTAATAACACCAGTGGAGTAGATTTTTAGTGAATTTAGCACCTTTTGGCCACAGAAAAAATTGCTATATTGAACATGGATGAAATAATTAATGGTGCAAAAGTGGAATAAATTTGCACTTTTGGGGCTAAAATGGTCAAATATGAGGTTAATTTTGGTCAGAAACCCACATACAGGCGTCAACATTGGGGGGTGGTGGTGATTGTATGGACCACCCCTTGGCAACATATGGGGTACCCCCTCCCTCCCCATCCCCCCGTGATCTACGCCTATGAATAACACACAATTATTTTATTATATTCCAGGCCATGAGCGTCTACATCTTCTTCATTATCGGCTTTGGGCTGTCTTTCTTCATTTGTTTCCAAGCAACAAATGTGAGTATGAAGATTTTCGCAACTATCCTAAAAAAGTTCGAAAGAACCAGTTGTTTTACTTCTTTACTCGAGACCCATCTTCAGTCAGAAGGGGCAAGATTGGTTCTTTATGTGGAGATGATAACTAGCGCGTTTATATCGCCAGCGAATTGCACAAAAATTAACCTCTGTTTTAATGCTCTACAATTTGCTATGATACTCATTTTCAACTTGTTTGAAGAAATTGCATAACTATACAATATTATATTCGTCCCTTGTTTTGTTGGGCTATTCCAACAATTTATAGCACCCCCATGACATGTCAATTTGAAAGAAATGTTTGATGAATATTGCGAATTCCCAGTGCAGGCTATGGAAGACAGTAAAATTTTACCTAAAGATTTTGGGAATTCCCAGGCTAATTTTAAGGCAAAAATAGAATTTCCATGTCTTTATTGTTTGAAATGAATGATATTTTTGTGTGAATTCCCATGGCAAAAGTAGGCCCGTTGCATATTGATACCATATCTATTTTCTCAGGAATCTTTTCGCACTGAAAGGTCGTCCATAATAACAACCTTCGTAATGACACTCGGTGAAATCAACAAAAGTGATTTGCTCGACACTGGTGAATCCTTGAGTCCATTTGAAGAAGTTGCCAATGGTTTGGTTTTCATCTTTCTGTTCCTTATGCCAATGGTTCTCATTAATCTAACGGTAAGTTCATTCCCATATTCCATAGTTTGGTTGTTTTTTCTTTTTACCATGAGCGATTATTTGACGCCGTGTCACTTACAACCATGTCAACTTAACAATTCGTACAATTCACATGATCCAACTTATCAGCCAATGATTTACGATAATCAAATTATTCTATAGGGGTCTCCCCATCAGTCTGAAACACCGCCAATCCGAACCTCCGTCAGTCCGAAAATCTAATTGAAGTTAGGGTTAGGGTTAAGGTTAGGGTTAGGGTTGACGTCTTTTTCAATTTGATTTTCGGACTGACGGGAGTTCGGATTGACGGTGTTTCGGACTGACGGGTGTCCCCATTCTATACATATCAGCGTTGCAATCAGTAGTCCAATTGGACCTAGACCTACTCATCTACTGATTTTTAAGTGCATAAGTATAACAGTTGCTGTTTTTTTCTTGATTTTAATAGATTGGTATATCAGTGGGTGACATCGATAAGATTCTAGAATCATCTTACGTAAAACGACTCAGTTTACAGGTGAGAAAATTACCATGTCCATAAGGTTGCGATAGCTCGCGCTATGCACACTTGGAACATAAAGGGAGAAAGGCTGTCGAATTCGTCTGGCATGCCACACAAATTCGGCAGCTTCTCTCTTTTTGTTCCCAGCATACATAGTGCTAGCCGACCTTTGGTGATTGCACATGCGCATTCGCCTGGTCAAGTTCGGTGTGAATTGACCTTTTCGGTATACGGTAAATCCCATAAGCCTTTGAAAGTACTGACCTGAGATGTCGTCATTTGAAGTTCCCTAAACGACGTTCGCATCGGCGTGCCGCGTATTGACGTCAAATGCCGACAATGATCTCACTCTCAGGTCTAGGCCTACTCGCAAAGGCTTTATGGGATTTACCGAAAAGGTCAATTACGATGTGAGGATGTATATAATGAAAGACAAAGATAAAAAGACTAGTTTGCGTCTGACGTCATCTGTCAATCAAACTCCGAGCACGGTTTGTTTACAAGTGTCGTGATGATATGAGTTGCTGACCACGGCGGTAAAACCGGGCGCCTTATTGTTAATTTTGCACCATCAAACATACAAACCATCTCAAAAGTTAGGTATTAATAGTAGGAAACTTTCTTTGGTGAAGGCACCATGTCAACAATGCCTAGAAAAGCTGCTTTTTGTCTTGTAAGAGTACGTAATTTTTCGCCATTCACTGCTATTCCTTTTCTCCGATCGGCACCAGTCAGATGAATCGACCTTCCTTATACGCGCTATTAGCCAATCAAGGATCGTAGAGAATTTGATTGGCAGTGACGTCAGACGCAAACTAGTCTTTTTATCTTTGTCTTTCATAATAGTTTTGGTTTTTGCAAAGGAGTTCTGGAATCACCGAAACGGTTAATTGATCAATTGAAATCGTGCTTTTGAAAAATAGCATTGGCGTAAGAAAAATAATCAAACCCTTTTAAAAGCGTGTCCGTCGTTGTGCTTTTCTTATTACCTTGTATAAATTGAATGCCCGTATTTGAAACAAAAGTCCGTTGTGATAATTATCTTCACAAGAGCAAGAAATGGAAGAAAATTATTCAAGATAACAAAAAACCCCAATGAAGTGATTGTAGCTTAGTATATATCATGATTGTTTCTGCCTCGATTTCTTTTGCTGCAGGTGAATATCATACTTCAAACCGAGAAGAAATTTCCCCGATGGCTACAGCGTAAAATCTGGTTGCCCAGAGCAGAATTCTGGCCTAATAGGAGGAAAAATACCATATGGCATAGGGTTCGTATAATTGCATGAAATGTGATATCATTGTTTTACGTTTAAAAATCATTATTATTCAAATAATATCGTTGATTTATTACGTTCGCACACTGGCCCCCAAAATAGCAAAACCCCGAGAGCAAAACACACCTCATTTGGGACTGAAATGGTTTGAAATATACAACACTTCCCCGATCCCACCCCGCCCTATAAAATTTTAAAGCTTCCGCCGCCACTGATTTACGAACTTTGTAAATGATGAGTGATATGAAATCTCCGGTCTGACAGAACGAGAACGTAGCGTTTGGCTGATACCTATTAACGATCGCCTTGCGTGTTGCCTGTGCTACTCTTACTTCCTTGAATATTATGTGTGAAAGCTTTGTTTGTTAAGGATGCTAATAAACTGGGTTCAAATTTTAAATATCCTGTCCGTTAAAATGAACAAAATTACACACAGGATTACTTTAATACGCTACTCGAAACACATTATCAGTAACCAAGCAGTTACCCAACTGACACAACAGCAAAATGTACTGACATGGAACGGCTTCCTGAACCACATGTCACAACCCATTTAAATCGTGTGTAAAGCAATTGTAACAGCAATGTGGACTTTCCTGTCTCATGATTGCCTCACAAAAATAACACTCGTACCCAACGAACAAAAATACACCCCGACATATGCGAACATATAGTGCTAAAAACTCTTATGTTGCCCAAATTTCCAGGCTGTGACAAGTAATACAACAAGTAGTTCCATGCCAGTGCATTATTCAGTTGTGTCAGTAAGGCAACCGTTTGCATATTGACATATCATTAGAGTATTATTTGAAGTAATCTTGTGTGTAATTTTGGTTCATTTTGATAGACAGATTTTCAAGATGACCATAATCATCGGTTTCTTTTTAGCGCAGTTTAGTACTTTGGATTTGGTAAACTAGGCCGGCTATATAGTACCACGTAATCAGTATATATCAGGCAGTCAAACCAATTTTTCCATACATTTTCCTGATAGATGGTCAGACGACTTCAAGGGCATCTGGGACAAAATTTCTACGAAAATCGCAGGAAGAATCACAGAAAGACGTTACCGTACAAGATGTGTTGATATCGGTTAATCAGCATGATTCGACGTGAGTACAAATGTCTTGATTTATAATGGGCAAGCTAGATACAGCGACCGAATTACACGAATTAGGTGCATTTTCTTCTATACAGGGTTCGGTTTTTGCCGGCAAAAACCTGTTTTTACCTGGTTTAAACTGGCAAAAATGGCAAAAACTGACAAAAACAGAAAGCTCATAAACAGTAACCACACAACTTTTAATGAATCATTCAACTATTTTCATTTGTCTTATCAAGTCCTTGAAATTTAAAAAAAAATGATTTTTGATATGCCACATTTCAGTCAATTGCAAGCAATGAATACCCATGCCTCTAATTTCTTAATATGTTACTTATAATTACAAAATGTGGCCTTTTTACACTTAGGAAATTATTTTTGTAACTCAATAACTTGTTTTGAGATGAAAAACTGAACTATTTATCACTCTTTTTAAATTTTGCCAAGCGATAAAAACCGCGGTTAAAACCGCGGGTTTTTTTCTCCTGCGGCAAAACCTGCGAATCCTGCTTCTATAGGCCTATAATCATGATAATAGGTACATCGAAAGTCAGAATTCCAGAGTCTTGAGTCCGCATGGTACATCCCTATGTACACACCTTCACTCGCTCCCCACTTGGGAGTTATACTCTAGCATTTTACCATTCTTTTACTATATTTTGTTATTGCTTTACAGATTGTCGGCCCTCGTAACGATTATCCATCAGCAAGGCAAACTACTGCGTCGTATTGCTGAGAAACATGATATAACTGCAGAATTAGACGACCCGTTGGCTTTGCGTTCAACCCCAACTGGGAAAGGGCACTATGATTTTAGCTAGGAAATAAAGATTGCTACATGTATTATAACTGACTGATGAACCCGATGTTGAGAATTAAGGATTGTCAAGATATAATGCCAAACTTAAGATTATGATCACTTTTGTGATCTTATACGTAGTTGATAGGGTACTTCCATATAATGACTTGATACCGGGGCCGTAGCCAGCTTTCTTGGTCAGGGGGGGGGGAAATAAAATGTTGGGGGCACAGACAAAAAAAAATGCAGTTGCATCATACAATACATAGAGACTGTATGTCTTCGAGCTTCCCGGAAATGGCCTTATTGGGATGATGTGCGCGCTGCGGGCGAAAAAAAATGGTATTTTACAATATTTTTGCCCATTATCCGGCTGAAAAAGGCTACCGAATATTGTTACAATGTGCGCGCGTAGCTGAAAACTTTGTATTTTACACTATTTTGGCCCTGAATTTTGCTAGAAAAGGGCTCCATGCCCTTTTTTTTCCTTTGCCCTCCTGATTTTCTCTTTCAATTTTTGTCAAAGGGGCACTCTGTCCCCCACCCCCGCTGGCTACGCTACTGCTTGATACTAACATTAATGTAACAGCATGAACGCAAGGTAAACGTAACATAACTAAGCTATTTCCTCTTAAATTTCCCTCAATAACCTAATATTTACCTTTTAATTTCCCTCATTCTTCAGGCCCTGTCCGCTTTCGGGAGCCGATTTATATAGTTTAAGCTTGACGGATATTCAAAACAACCTTCAACAATGTTTGTGAGCACTATATTGTTATTGTTTTTTACGTGAAATATAGCGTCAAAATGTTTTACATACGACGTAAACTTTAAGCTAAAGTGGATTGCTTCAGAGCGACGCCCTCAATTTTTCGCGAATTTCTACTTTTTGCATGATTGTAATGCCCAATGGTGTACTAAAATATCACGTGAAAGAATAAGCCTAAAGTGCTTTAAGTACAGTAAAATCGAAGTTTTTTAATTAAATCCTAAGATCATCGATTTTAATCTCGAGTTACCGATCTAATGATGGCTGACATGTCTCGATCAAAAAAAAATTGAGGGGGAAAGTACGGGGGAAATTCAAATCAACCAACTTTGCGCACTTTTCCATTTGGATGTGAGTAGGCCTAATAACTCCAAATGGTCATTTTTAGCTTTGGTTTCTGTTTGAGGACATGAAGGTGTTATCAAAAAAAATTAGACGATAAAAATGGGGGATAAAAACAAATTCCTAAACTTTCAGGGGGGATTAAAAAAATTGATGTCGGAGGTTCCAAATTGTCCACCCTTACCGCCAAAGAACTTATATATAATACTCCCTTATACCGGCTACCTGAAGCTCTGCTGAAAAATTCGTGTAATACGATCGGCGAGCTAATACACACATTGTATGCGCTGGAATGAAATAGCAATTTTGTTCGTTTTACCCACATAATTAATTCGGTGGTTTTACCTCATTTGTTTGGCTCGAAATTAAAAGGGGACAATGAGATCAGTGAAAACTAACATTTAAATAAGAATCTATTCACATATTCACATTGTGGTGTATTTACAAAGTAAGAAGGAGACTGGGTTGAATTTATAAAACAACTGACATAATTACATATAGGTGTATATCTAACAAGTTTGTGTACATAGACAACAGACTTTTAGGCCTACTCTTTTCTTTAAAGGTGATAATTTTTTCCAATTTTGAAGGTTGGTAATGAAGTTTGATGAATGTTATTCTCATGAGCAAGTTGTACTTCCAAGGCATTTAATGTCGCATTGCATTGTGATATTTCATTGCAAAGTACCACGATGCCGTTTTGAAGACAGTTCTTGTTTGATTTTGATTTTATTTTTTATTTTAAGGTTAATTAGAGGGACATCCACGTTTTTATTGTGTTTTTCACTCAGTACGTTCCAATATTTATAATTACCAATCATGAAACGCTACTGTCTGTTTAATTAGCTTAGATTCTTATATTCATAAGAGATTTGAAAAAAAAATTGTGGTCATGCAAATTCATCAAAGAAAAGTGTTAGCACAACCTTAGACCCAACGTATTTATACTTTTCAAATTCCAAAGTTCAATTTAAAACCCCAATTCTTTTCAATTTTGCCTTATTTTGGGCAGTTACTTGGGTCCACCAAAAGGGCTCGGTCCATTCTCAACTTAGGCTTAGACCCTATCGAATCTGTCCACCAATCTGTCCTGCCATTTCAATTTTTATACCGTTCCGGTTATTGGATGATAAGTCTATTATAGGTGATGATTGTCCATCGGTTTTTGTTGCATAAAATCAGGTGATCCGAGCATTATTGTTTTCCTAAACAATGACATTAAAATTATGAATTTAGTTCTTATTTCAACTGGTTTCATCGATACAATGTAAATTGGGTTTTGTTTAATGCCATCATTCCTTCCCAAGAATATCAGCACTCGCTTGACATTTTCAGATATAGAGTGACTTTACCAGAATTAATTTCTGCAACCGAAGTCATTGTTCTAAATAACATCATGATGCACAGTGTCATCGACCCTATATCTTCATGGCAGGAATCGCCATGGTAGGTTGAATCCACAGCCACGATTAGCCATTTGGTTCAAACCTTTAAAGCTCTTTAAAACTAATAATTAGTCAAGGGACATAACTAAGGCTACTCACAATAGCCGGGTAATCGATCTTGGTTGTGCGTGAATAAGCTTGTATACCCCATTGAGTTCAATGGTCATCGACTTTTATAGTGCCTACAGTGAGTGCAGCTGTACTACACGCTGCACGCTGTAGGACCAACGCAATATAAAATGGTCAAATTTTGAGTTCAAAGCGCACGGCCAATTTTCAAAGCGCATTCTAGCGACTATCATATCTGTTCAACATGTATTTTCAAGTGTATGAGACCACATCTGGTTTCTTGAGAAAAATTCATTTGCGGGAGATATTCATCAATTTCTAACCCAGTATCGGAAGATTTTCGTCTGATATCAAAATCGTGCATAGCAATTCACGTGTATCGATCCCGTGTATTCATTTTAGTGTCTCTGCTCCACCAAATAATTATTAGCCAGGCGGTGTCGGTGTGTGATGTTCTTGTGCTAAAGTTCTTGTGCCAAATGTCCTTCTCATAGTGTATTCGACAAACAAAACGAAATTTGAAAATGAATAAATAAACAAATAAATAAATAAATAAATAAATATATAAATAAAATAATAAAGACCAAAATTGAAAAGAAATGGAGTTTCAAATAAAGTATAAATCACGTTGAAAATACAAGAATCTAAGCTAATTGAAGTGTTTCTAGACACAAAAAAATCAATAATTCAGCCCTAATGGTGTGATGGTAAATATTAATCGCTTCACTGAAGGGCGCACACAATGAATAGTAATAATAATATACAGGTATATACAGGTACTTCTTTTTCCTATCATAAAGAATTAGGCTTTGTGAACCAAGTCCTTGGATAGCTTTTGTTAATTGTAATAAATGCGATTATTATTCAAATAACCTAAGGATGAGAGTCCTTCAAAAATATGAAAAATAGACATGACACGGAAATGATAATAAAATATCTTACGAGACTGAATTTCAGTTATAAAATCGAACTGGTTGCGCTGAGTATTCGGAGCTGTAGGCCTAGATATTATACAAATCATACAAACACGAAGGAAAAATGGACACTGAAAAGTCGGCATCATAGGCATGGTAAGGTTTAATTAAATTGATGTTTATTTTACCGAAAATGTCTGAGACTAGTATACCTATAGGTATACTAGTCTCAGGAAAATGTGAATGTCGTTATAATGCTTTAAAATAAATGCAACCGTTTAGAATTTTATGGTGTCAAAGAAGATGTTGATTGTTTACATTTTAAGAAAAGTATCGAAGTCATCATGTTTGCTGCAGGTGAAATTTAATGCAATAACACAGACATGACAGAGGAATGTCAATTGTTTATTTTTGATATTTTTAAATCGTGTGCCACGGATCGCATCTTATCTGGTAAGATTGTGAAGTCCAACCATGGACGTACTAAATAATTTATATAATTTCTAAATATCTTATTTAGTACGTCCATGGTCCAACTCTCATTACTTTACGGCCTATCGCGAGAATATATCATTCAAATAAGAAAACATTGCCTTAATTTACAAAACGTTCAAACCTGACTCAACGATTGTTGTTCCTGTCATATATGTTGGTTACCGATATTGACTTATAAATAATATAAAACTGTAAACATATATGGTATGGACTAAACATGCTACACATGTGCAATAATTATGAGCCCCCCCCTCCGCCCGCCAAAAAACTTTGCCCCCCCCCCTCCCCTTACACATGCCAAAATTTTGGGATCCCAATACATGTTGCGAGCGCACCGAGCAGGAAAATGTGCATATTTAAAGCCGTTTCTGTACGGTTTCCCTACCGGGTTTTCCTAAGCCTTTTAGAGCGTTTTATTTAAAAGGCGTCCCAAGAATGTGTGCCTAAAATCACTTGCCCCCCCTCTCGGCTTGCCAAAAATGTCTTGCGCCCCCCCCTTTCGGCTCGCCAAAAATGTCTGCCCCCCCCCATTTTACCCTCCCCACAGGGCTCATAATTATTGCACAGTCCCTAAAGAGATATGACTATATAAAACCACATGTACCATTGAGTATCTTTGTATTGAATATCTTTGGTATGACCATGTGCGTGACAATGACAGAGATGATGGGTATTGATCTATGCCCCGGGATCTATGCATGGTCAAGTCAATTGGTCATAATCTATTGATATTTGATAGTGGTTCTATCAAGGAAAAACAATCTCACTTAAACAAGATATTCCTGAAAAAAATTGGTGTCAGTTCCAATTTACAATGTAATTATTATTTGAATGTAATGTTATTAATGGAATTGCATGGGAAGTTTTGCACTGCAGGACTGACGGGAACATTGAGTGGTAACTATCATTACACTTAGGCCTACATAAGCCTACGTGTTTTGGTTTTGGCACAACATCAGGCTTCAATTCTAGCGTAGGGGAGACCGGGGCGTGTCCGCCCTATTTTCTTCAATCTCGCCTAGAGAGGGCAATTCTCATGTTAGAAGGCTATAGTTTTTAAATTTTTAAGCTGTATACTATAGCTAAATACTACCACATTTGTAAGGACATTGAGCTTTCAGTAACGGCAGGAGAAGGGAAAATAAAAATCACGATGGCAGGGCGGACTTGCCCCGTGCTGGGGCAAGTCCGCCCCTATGGTGGGGTAAGTTCGCCCTGATAAAAAGAAAAGATTATAATATTGCAAAACAATTATAAATTTAATGCAAACGTTTAGTAAAGGGTATTAGGCACTCACTCTCTTCCAAAGAGTCTACTAAATTTAATGGAGGGGTATAATGTAAGCTAATAAATGTAGGGAACCAAAATGAGCAAAACCTTTATTTACAACTTCGACATTTATGGTTTTAGGGCATAAACGGTGGTATGAGTAATACTGATACCACTTAACATTTAAAAATATGCTTGCATGTAGTTTTACCCTTGTTAAAGGTATTATTATCAATATTTTGCATAATACGCCGATGGGGCGAATCCGCACCGGGAGTCCGCCTGGGGAAAACACAGGGCGGACTTGCCCCTTCACATACAGGGCGGACTTGCCCCAACGGTACTTTTTTTCTTCACCTCGTGCTATGCCTACTAAACACAATATGTCGATCTTTTAATTGCATTATATGTTGGGCAAAACGTTCACCTTCCAAATGAATATAAGAACGAAGACCGTCTCTGCAAGGTCTTGAGATTATTACAATATTACTAATCTTAAAAATGTAAACTTCCTTGACTCAAAAAGGTTTTTTGACGATAATTACTGTGGCGAAATGTGTCGGACTGTCTTGTTTTCTTGGGTACTTAGCTATGGCGTGTGCCCGCTTATTACATCATCATTTTACTTTTCCAGCAGTCACAAGATCAGAAACATGGGGTGGGCGGACTTGCCCCGAGGGCGGACTTGCCCCGGTCTCCCCTATTCTTCAAATTTTTTCACACGACGAAGATGGTGAATTCATGGACTAATAATATAGAACACGTAGTGTCGTCATGATGGATGATGATGACTTGCTGAACGTGGCGGTATATAAACCGAGCGCCTGATTGTTAATTTTGCACCTTCAAATATACAAACCATCTCAAAAGTTAGGTCTTTATAGTAGGAAACTTTCTTTCGCGAAGGCACCATGTCAACAATGCCCAGAGAAGTTGCTTTTTGCCTTGTAAAAGTAGGCCTACGTAATTTTTCGCCATTTTCTGCTATTCAGCATGGAAACAGGTCGATTCGGACCCAAACCAATTCGGCCACAGTTGACTTGGCCATATGCCATTTGGTCCCAAGCTAAGTCAGCCACAAACCAATTCGATTTTGACCAAAGGGATAAACGATTTAATATGTTATTGAATATATGTGACCGTCCACCACGAAACAGCTGTAAAGTCGGCTCACGTTCAATTTTGTTTTATTTCGTGTTTAGAAAATATATATCATAAGCTTTAAAATAAAAAATCATTGACTCCAAACGATACCCAGAAGTAAAAAAAAAGAGGGTTAAGTGCACAAAGTACAAAAAAGTGACTATATCTCATTAACCAATGATCCTATAGATATGCGACCACTGACTTTTTTGTTCCTTATGACCAGAGGAAAAGTTCGACATAATGGCACGAGTCCGCACGACTCTCTGGGATATTTGGTTAAAAAGATAGAGGGTTATCGGTTAAGTGCACAAAATAAAAAAAAAGTGACTATATCTTATTAACCAATGACAGATATGCGACCATATATTTTGTTTCATTATTGGGTCATTCCATATGAAATCAAGGAGGCGCCCCACCTGACCCCCTCAGATTTGCTTTATATTTTAGTCATATATTGTACCTGTAAAAATATTAAAAACCTGCAAATTTGAGGTCTGTAGCTCTTACAGATTTCGAACCTTTCCTCTGTTCGTAGATTGATAAAAAACTTATTTCTGTTAACCACAACAATTTTAGCCATTAAAGAATTAAAAAATCTGCACCAAAAATATGTTAAATTGTATATCTTATAAAATTTAGCTAATTTTCTTAAATATCGCACCTTGAAAAACAATAAAATACAAAAGAAATACAACGCACGCATTAGTATAGGAGAAAAATAATTTCGCGTAATTTCATTCGGTTAAAACAGCCATAACTTTTGATCTAAATGTCCGATTTAAGTCAAATAAAAAAACATATTAAGGTAGGGTGGTCACATGAAAATTTCAAACCCACCCCTGGAATTACTTTTTCTGTCAGGATTGTTCCTTCTGCAAAATGATTTAAAAAACCTTTTGAATCAACTCAATCGGACAATTAGTTGCGAAGATACAGCCTTTTAAAGATTCACAAAATTGGCCATTTTTACCCCATTTTTAGGAAAATCCTGATTTTGTCATAAATGTGCATATTCATGAAGCGATAATTGTGGGAATAAAGCCAAAGAAGGCATAAGATGTATTGTTTTTGTTTATTTAATGTTCATTTATGCAAATATTAAAAAGCCAGGGTCATAATTGCTATATTTGCTTCTTTACAACATTTTAAATTTCATAAACATAATTGTCCTAAGTGTTTGTGTTGTCACTCAAGTCTCTCTATGTTTCATGTACATTGTTGGGAATGTACATTATTAATAGGTCAAACAAATTGTACACGTTCATCTGCATGTATTAAATCAGTTCTTAAAAGATGTATGTGCTAACATTTTCCCCTTCGCGATAGCTTGGAAAAGACAATCGCAATTAGACCATTTTAACACCGACATTTGGTGCGTGCACGTGTTGAGTTTCAAGCTTGGACATCGCGCGGTTCCTGATGAAACTCTAACGCTAGTCAAAAATTATTCGGATGGAACGCACAAATACCAAGTTGCTGAGGCTACATAAATCTTCCAGCGCGGAGATCTACTTCAAGTTCAACTTTTGAAAAATTATTGTCTTAAAGTTCTACGTGGCTTCAGATATATTTTATTGTATCATTTATATGTGTCGTATGTATCTGGTTAAAAGAATATGACTTATATGACTTCCATCTTGATATTATGTGTCAATGATGCATGGTCTATAAATAAGTCGGATTCATTTTGTTAAAAAGAGGCATTTTGTTATCAATTATTGTATGTTCTTAAATTGCCAGGAGTCAATTATTTAAGGGGGAGCGTATGTTGTGACGATAATTCAGTCAATAATTGATTATTGATCATAGTGCAAAAAAGCCATGATAACTATTCATCAAGTGAACGTTTTATATACGTAATACGTGCATCAATTGCACTGAGTGAACCAAGGATTTGTTTTGGCGTGAATAAAGTATTCACTCCTAGTCAGCCCTGCGACCCAACCAGACGTATAGCTCAGACGTGCTCAGGATGATTATTTAGATTGGTAACATGATGACGATTATAATGTCATCGTGTCTTGCACGTGAATCAAATTCAATTATACATTCTTATGATGCGATGCACACCGTCATCGTCCCTATATATGTCAAAAAATGCCGTGATAGTACGATGAATCCTCACGTTTTTCAACAGCTACGCATGGTGATTTTGTTCGAGATAGGCCGAGCGACTCAGGCTAAGCATACAATTTGAGATTTTGAGAGCCTGCCACATTGTTTCTATTCTATGTTTTTACGATTTTCGCATGATCAGTATATGGCTGGCCGTAACCACCACAACGTGGAGCTGCTACGCGTAGCTTACTTTTCGCTTCGCGGAGCTAAATTGACCAATCATGTTAGATCTTTTCATTACGCGGAGCCAGTGGATGCATCCTCGTTCCAGAGAGAGAAAACTCTTGCCAAAATTAATATTTACTATGGGGATTTTAAATGAATCGAATGTAAATAAACCACGACCAGTTGTACAGGATCAATACCATTGTTTGATTAGTGTAGGCCTATAGTCAATGTTACCTTGCATGCATGTGTCATGTGTGTGGCGTGTTTGTTTGTCTACTGTGTCAGGCCAGGATCCCTGACACCCACGGTACTGATACTGTCATACTATCACGGTGATCATATTGTTGAATGTTGTTGACTTTAAAATAATCATGATGCAGTCATGTCTACAGTAGAATTCACCACGACCTTTGAAGGACTTAAACCCCATTAAAAGCTATTAAACCAAGATAACACTCAATAAAAACAGCTCAACTATATGTTACATCAACACTGCACTTGTGTCTGTTTTACCTGTGCAATGAGCAATGAGCTGGTATTATAGTTTCAGTTGGGTGAACGATTATAAAGCGAACGCAAGGTAACAATACTGTGTGAGCGTTTGTTTACGAAATGAGATAATAGTCTGCTTATTGTTAACCAGCGTTCTTGAAAATGAGAAGCATAATGGTTTGCAGACTTAACACGGTTTAGAAATAATTTCTTCATATTTTTTGGTGTTATCTGTCGTTTACATATCCTTCCTTAAACACAAAGTACCAATATTTCCAAACACCTAAATTAGCTAAAATTTAGGACATGTTACAAAACTATATTTTCTAGAATTTCAGAGAATACTTTAAATATTGGCCGGTTATTTTTTACAGTGACGTCAACTAGGCAATGGCCTATACTTCTTACATACACTATTTGTAGAGGTCACGCGTCAATGGTGAGCGCACTGAGTATTGTGTATAGGAAAACGGACAGTAACTACAGTATGTATGGCCTACTACTAGTATATAAAGTACATCCGAACTGGTTTGCTGAAGGTCGAATTCCGCAGGCCACGCCGCGCAAGTTGTACTATTAGCTCCCGGCGATACACTGCAGATCGCAGAATTGTGTGCATGGTTTACCACCACTCTGCCTAGCTATATAGTTATGTACAATACTGTATGGGTTTCTTATGAGTGCATGTCCATCTTAATAATAAGTCGGTTCGTACATTTCATAAACTACTTTTTGAATCATAACTTTCGTGACCGAGGATATCTTGCAACTATACGTGAACCTCGTCTGGCAAATTCTTAATGAATAAATTCGCTTCACGTAATGAGTAAGTCGTACTTGATTGGTCAGTTTTACCTCCGAATAATGAAAAACTCTAACATGATTGGTCAATTTGGCTCCACGGAGCAAAAAGTCAGCTACGCGTAGCAGCTCCACGTTGTGGCGGTTGCGGCCTACCATATCAGTATCCATATGATAATTCTATTGCAAGAAAATTTTATTTGTTGTCAGGTAAATCACAGGTTTAGCTTAAATACACTAACTGGAAATTAAACACACTAATTAGTGAGGACCGGTATGTTGCTGTGGATATGTTTAACTGCAATTTTGATGTAAAAAATTTGAAATCCAATATAAAAAAATGTAATATATTCAACCCTTCACTGAAAACAAAAACTCGTATTATATAAGCTGAACTAAGCTTTTGTTTAGTAGGACCACTCATACTGCAGTTACTGTCCGTTTTCCTATACACAATACACAGTGCTCTCACCATTGACGCGTGACCCCTACAAATGATCTACGTTGGAAGAATGGGCACTTGCCTAGTTAACATCACTGTGTGAAAAATAACCAGCCAATATGTTAGCTATTCTCCAAACTTCTAGCAAATATATTTCTCTAACATGACCTAAAATTACAGCTAGGTTAGATGTTCAGAAATAGTCGCACTTTTGTAAAATATGAGTGAGGGCAAGGCATAGCTAGCCAACTCCCCGTGTTAATTGAATGGAGATTTGACCGAAAATATTGGTATCGGACCGCTCACTTCTGAAGGATGCCACAAAAAACGGTACAAGCTACATTTTAACTATTCTCTGGCAATCATCATGATGAGTTGCTTATATAGTATGCCGAAATTGGGTACTGTAGGTGATTGACAAATGGTCGCACTTTTCTGATAAATAAGTGACAGTGAACATGAAATATCAGCGCCCATAAACCCAAGTTAGTAGCTAGTTAGTGGAGGCCGTCACGGGACTGATTATTGATTATTGAAGTGCCTTATTAATAGATACGCACGATTTAGGGCAAGGAAAACAAACAGGGACACTTTTGGAGACATCATCATCATCATCATCATCATCATCATCATCATCATCATCATCATCATCATCATCATCATCATCGACATCATCATCATCATCACTTTCCACACTTTTTCTAAACAACATAGGGCCTACCGTTTTAATAAGATTTTTTTCTTGAAATGCATGTAACTATAATTATTGTTTAGAGCGTGATGAAATAAAACATCACGATTTTCATCACAAAACAAATATAATGCATAAGAAATCGTGTGTTTTAGAGCGTGATGATGAAATAAAACATCACGATTTTCATCCCGAAACAAAGTAATACATAAGAAATCAATTTTTCGTGAGTGATGAAATAAAACATCAAAATTGTCATCACGAAACAAAGTAATAGGCCCTACATGAGAAATCGTTTGTTTTAAAGCGTGATGAAATAAAACATCACGATTTTCATCACAAAACAAAGTAATAGGCCTACAAAAGAAATACATTTTTCAAGAGTGATTGAATAAAACATCACGATTTTCATCACGGAACAAAGTAATACATAAGACATCGTTTGTTTGATTGCAATCAACCGCGACAGTTCGTCTCACACACATAACAATGCACTGCGATCAAATAGGTTGATGACAACATTTGATTGAATGGACTGCACTGCGCCATGATTTACGTGCACCGGTTCAAATCCTTTGTTTAGAGCCAATCAATAATTTCACGTACAGCCTCTATGCAAATTCGAGTTTACACACGCTGCAGCTGGGGTAATCGACCGAAGCTTGTTGCCGTTAGTGATCGAATGCATGAGCTTATTTGCTTTACTGAATCGATTTACTGGATTAATTTCCTGTTAACTGGGTTTAATGCCACAAAGGTCGAATCGCCTTTGCCATGGACCATGACTGCATCATGTAGTTACCCCTGGTAAACTAGTTTTTAATGTCGGACTAAACGTCCATCTAGTATGCTTGGCTAGTACAGCATGCAGTGAGGGAAATTGTTAGTACGGATATGCCGAACTATGCCAAATTGTGGTACTTTACTAATAAGTGAAAATTAGTTGCACCGCAAAAGTCGGTCCAACTAACTTTTCTGGCTTTACGAATTGGTAGAACGAATCATGGTTGTGGTCCGTACCAAGGGTTGTACTAACGTTGAATTTACCGCCCTTTTGATCACATGACATGACTCTTATGACAAATAAAGCTAGTAGAGCTAGTCTCTACTAGCTTATAGACAACATTTCACATGCAGCTGCAGACGATAGCACATCTAGCGTCTTGAGATGGACAATTTAGCCCCGATTCTAACCTATTAGAAATGGTCGAAGAAATGGAAAGGTATGTTTTATTGACATTTTCCCCAAGCTTGTTTTTGAATAACTTACAAACCGTTAGAATTTGAAATGAGATTGTAAATCGGATCACAAATGTCATGATCATGGACCGTGGGTTTATGCATGCATGGTTGAGGCTGCCATGGCTGCCGAATTCGTGGGAACCTTCATTATGCCGTGTGTAGTAGAAAACAGGGCTCGAAAAACGGGGCCAAATCTGTTTTTCAAATTCTAACCATGCTAAAACGGTTTGTAAGTTAATAAAAAACACAAGGTTGGGAAAAAAGGTCAATAAAACGTATCTTTCCATATCTTCGACCACTTCTACCGGGCTAGAATTGGGCTAGTTCCACAGGCTAGTTCAGTCAGCTGAACTAGTCAAACATCATTAGTACAGATTGCCCTATTAAAAAAAATAGTCGTACTTGACATCGTTTTTGATAGTAGAGCCCATTAGTAGAACACCCCAATATATTAGTTGAGCCCCTAGTAGGTCTCAGTTGAACTAATTTATTTATTAGTTGGTCAAGGTTGAACTAGTATATTTGATAGTTAAGTCGCTAGTGTATCCCGATGTATAGTTTAGTCCAGTCCAGCCGTACTAGGTATAGCTCAGTCGTACTTGACATTGTTTTCTAACTATTCTTTAGTAGGGCACCCCAAGTTTAGTTTTCAGTGTTTGAGAAAATAATTATGTAAAGGAATGCATGTAAAATCCAGGTGCAAAACAATGTACATTATTGACACACTATCACTCTCTTTATCTACGTCAATAATAGAATATCGATTTCAATCGAATTGAATACATTGCTCCATTTTGAGTTTGTAGTTGACTACTGAGCGACCTAAGCGATCGATTGCTAGCCAATCAGATAGAACTCCTTTTCTTGCGTTCGGTGAAATACCACTCGCCCGTCGCTCACCAACGGAGTATTAAATTTATATTTATCGTATAGAGCGTCGACACTGTGCGATGTAACTCTGGTAAGACTCATGTATTTTGATCAGTTAAACGTAAATTCATAATAAATTGTTATACTTAATTTCTGTTTAATCTTGTTTATTTCGAGATAGTTATTCCGTTCCCGTTCATTCCCCTATCCCTTGGGACTCCAAATCTGTGTTATGTGTTATGACTTTTAATTGGGGAACTAGTCATGGGAAAGAAGAGCGAGGTACCAGAGTTGGAGTCCCAAAGGGATGAGGGAATGGATGGGGACGGGAAGTGACTATATCTCATTAACCAATGATCCTACAGATATGCGACCACTGACGTTTTTGTTCCTTATGGCCACAGGAAAAGTTCGACATATGGCACGACTCTCTAGGACATTTGTTTAAAGAGATAGAGGGTTACGTGCACAAAATTTTTTTTTAAACGTGACATTAACCAATGATCCTACAGATATGCGACCACTGACTTTTTTGTTCCTTATGACTACCCAGAGGAAAAGTTTGACCAGGAAAGTTGGTTTGACATATCGCAGGATATTTGGTTAAAAACAACGGTTATGGGGAAAATCACGAAAAAGTTAAATTTGGCCAACTTTTTTTTGTACATCAATTATACAGGGTTCGAATTGGCATGTGGGCGAATTGGGTTGGGACTAAATTGACGATACGGGTTGTCCCGATTTACATTAGATTAGATTCTGCGCACGCGCACGGCTATGCTCCCGATACTATGCTCCCGATAGACAGTCTAGTACATCAGCTGTGGTCCGTTTCGTTGCTGCAAATAATATTGATATCGATATTGGTATTTTTACAGATCATGTGATCTTTCGATATGATTCGAATTATCACGTGATCGTCAAACCTGTATTAGAAGGTGTCAGTTCCTGGAATATTACTGTTCAATTAGCTTAGATTCTTGTATTTTTAAAGATATTTAAAAAAATAAAAAAAAGGGGGAGGCAATCAATTTTGGGCATGTCATTTGGTGTAACCCCCGGGGCCGGGGTTCATGCATGGTTCCTTAATCATGTTAAAAATGAACGGTCCCAAAATATTCAGTCTATTAGTAGAAGGGGGAGGGGCCTACGGGCTCATTTCTGTCATTTTCCGTGTAAATCGACTCAACCACCAAATACACAGTAAAATCACAGAAACCTGTCTATTTCTGTGTAAATCGACTCAACCACCAAATACACAGTAAAATCACAGAAACCTGTGTAACTGCTGTGTAAACCCCTACTCTTCAAATACACAGTAAAATCACAGAAACCTGTGTAACTGCCGTGTAAACCCCTACTCTTCAAATACACAGTAAAATCACAGAAACCTGTGTAACTGCTGTGTAAACCCCTACTCTTCAAATACACAGTAAAATCACAGAAACCTGTGTAACTGCCGTGTAAACCCCTACTCTTCAAATACACAGTAAAATCACAGAAACCTGTGTAACTGCCGTGTAAACCCCTACTCTTCAAATACACAGTAAAATCACAGAACTCCCCTAACCTTAGTACCAATTTTTTCAGGGCAAAATGCAGGGGAAAATTTAACAAAAAAAATTACACAGAATTACACAGAACAAACAACAACACAGAATTACACAGAACAATAATTTACCCAGGATTACACAGAAAAAATAACAACACAGGATTACACAGAAAAAACAACAACACAGGATTACACACAAAAAATAACAACACAGAATTACACAGAAAAACAATTTACACAGGATTACACAGAAAAACATCCTTGCATTTTTAATTCACCCCAATCCAATTTACACGGAAAAATTCCCCTGCATTTCAACTTATCAAAAAAAATGCAGGGAAATTTTTCCCTGCATTTCAACTTATCCAAAAAAAAAATGCAGGGGAAAAATTTCCCCTGCATTTTTTTAACCTCTTCATCAAAATCAAAAAATTTTTAATTTTTACTTTTAATATATTATTTCACAAAAGTTATCCACAAGACCAAATTTGTCTTGATAATTTTTAACATAGTCATATCTTTTTTTCAATCGGTGGTTCATTCGTAACAAACTCAAGAGTCTTTTTCAAAACCTCGAACTCCTCTGTCCTTTCAGGAAAAATCCAAGGTGGTCTTAAACACAATCTCATCCTGTATCTATCCTTATACCACCCAATGTAACACATCAAAAGGTTGATTGCCTGGATTCTTACTTTGTTTCCGTTGTAACCGCTAGCAGCAACAAACAGGTTTCCGAGACTAGTACCATTCCACATATAAAAATCTCCTTTGGAAGAGTCTTCCAGTTGTTGGAATATTTCATCATCAGCGAGCTCAAAATAAATCGAATCAGCCATTTTTTATTAAAATAAAGATGATCGTAGCATTTTGGATTCTCACGAGCGCTCTTTTGGATTCTCCTGAGAGGAGAATCAGGATGGAAGCCAGACGCATGACAGAAATTTTAAAAGCCTACAACGATGCTAAAGATGCAGAATGAGTACAGAAATAAAAAAAAACCTCTTGTGATTATTAATCACAAGAGGTTTTTTTGTCATAGTTTACCACACCCATTTCAAAATGGTTGCAGTCCAGTAGGGTATTACAAATGCAGTTAATACAACAATCAAGGGGTCACACTCAGTCCAAAATTCCTGCGGTTCTCTAGGTGCGTCGTCTTCGTATATACCTTCAGCTTTTACTAATTTTAATCCGTCTCCGTCTTTGTAAAACGTAACCATTTCCTCGGGATCATTACTTTCAAAAACCAGCTCGGCTTTTATATCTGTTTTTTCCTCGTCGTAGTACCATCTCCAAACGCCGTGTGGTTTTCCTGACCACCATTCTTTCCGATACTCTCCATACGCTTTCAGGTTCAGGTCCTGGAGGCGTTGGACTAGGCTTGAAATGTCTACCTTAGACGGTACGGCTACTGATTTGGTTTCTTGATCACTCATCTTTTATTATTAGAAAAACTGAGCAATATTAGATTAATAAAACTTTTTTTTTTTGGTTATTTGTACAAAACGAACTTAAATTCTATCTTAGGCAGAATGAGTACAAAAAATAAAAAACCTCTTGTGATTAATAATCACAAGAGGTTTTTTTTGTTATAGTTTACTACACCCATTTCAAAAAAATGGATGTAGCAATGGATGTAGCACCGTACCCTGCTATAAATGCAGTTAATCCAACAATCAAGGGGTCACACTCAGTCCAAGAGTCCCACCATTTTTTATGACCGAAAAGAGTAAAAGCTGGTACACCATCTTCTCTGTATTTACCTTCTGCTTCTACTAATCCGTCTTTGCGCCAACTTGTTATATACGTGGGAATGTTGTCATCAAACACTATCTTAGCCTTCATTTTGTTTTTCTTTGTCATGGTACCATCTCCAAACGCCGTGTGGTTTTCCTTTATCGTCCCACATTTCTTTTCGATACTCTCCATACGCTTTTAGGTCCTCAACAAAGTTGTTATCCGTTAAATATGGAATATCCATTTCTTTTTATTTATACAAAACAAGTTTGATTTCTAATTTTTTATTTTCTACGGATTCAATGTACTTCGGAGACTCTCCAAAGCTTCTTTTTTTTTTTTTTTCAATCTAGCCTGTTCTGCCTTTGTACGAATTTCACGTTCTCTATCAGCCGTAAGTTCAATTAGATCCGCTCTGGTTCTGTGCTTGATTCCAGCCTTGTGACCTCTGTAGTTTTCCAACTCTCGCCGAATGTGGTGGAAGTCTTCGTTGCTGACCCGTCCGTCTTCGAGGGCTTTGGACACCAGATCATTTACCGTATTCAAACTGGACTCAGCCGTTCGTTTTACGCTTTCGTGCTTTTCCAATTTTTTCATGGTAGCTTTTCCAAGAGCTACGCATGCCGCGCTAACTAGACCACCAGCGATGGCGATTCCACCGAGTGGAATGCTCACGATCGCGTCATTTCCACTGGCCAGCGTCCCCACAGCCCCTGTTCCAGATCCGACCGCGATGAGCCCGGAAACTTGAGCCGTGTTGTAGAACATGTTCCACGCTGCCTTGTATTTTCTCCTCAATTTTTCCCTCTCGTTAACCTCGTTGTCCAAGAAATTCCTAATCTCTTCGATATTTTTTAGTCGGAATTCAACTCCTCGATCTTCGCTTTCCTGAGGAAGATCGGGATAAAGTGGCGGTGCGTTAGGTTTCTTCATGCTTATTTATTTATATCACGTTAGTAAAATTGTTAGTCCAGCAAAACTTCGTGCTCCGTAAAATTCGAGATGTGATTTTCAACGAAATGCTGTATGATTTCTTGCTTGGTTAAATTTTTTCGTAGAAGCTAAGTATTCCCAGTTGCTCAAAAATTCATGTTGATTCCAAGGAGACTTACCAGGGCTTGAGTTCTGTAGACATCTGCTGAAACCCCGTTGATCCAAAAGCAAAGCTTATTTTCAACGTACTCGATCGAGACATGATGCATAATCGTAGTGTCCGTTTGAACGGATGTGGAAAGAGGGTTTGCTGCGCGTTATCTAGCACTTTGAACGATATCGAGTCGTCGGTCCAAGTAATATTTAGGTACATGAAGAAATTCCGATTAGACTGAAACGTCAAAGAACAAGCGTTCGCTGGGGCGTTCGGCGGGTTCACTCCCGATTTTACCGAAAAGAGAGGTTCCAAGGCTGAGCAATAAAATGTGGGTTGTTGAAGAAAATTTCTAAAGGTCTAGTGAGTCGCATGGGGTCAAATCTTTTCCGGGATTCGGCAAATTCGTAAACCCAGCAGTGATGCCAATTTGCATAGGCCTAGCGTTGAAAGTGTTGTTCATTCCGTTTTTAATTTCGATCAACTTGTCTCTCTCCAAGTCGATGTTTTTTGGCTCGGATGGAAACATAGTGCGTTCCGTCTTCGTTCATCCATACCATAAATCTCCCCAAAACATGCAAGCTGGTATCGTGCTCGTGTCCAATTTGCTGGTCTACGTACTCTTTCGTCACAGCGTCCTCGTTGTCCGTGGGAGTTCCGAGACCCGTGACTCTATTGCCGCTCATAGCGAGTTCGCCGGTCATCGAGTCGCCATCCTTCGAAACTTTTCTGTCGTTTAACCATGAGGTTAGGCTGGTCACGGAACCCATAGTAGCTGCATCTTGCGGCTCGGTTGGATTCATCAACCCAGTTATTTTTTTCCCTCCCATGTTAATCCTTCCGGTCATTCGCGCTCCAGTTTTTTTGACGTACGTGGAAAGATCCACATCTTCACCATCTATTGACGTCGATTTTGTTTCGATCGTTGGTCCCCAGATAGACATTCTTTCTTTTATTTTATCGGATTTCAAATTCCAAATCCAGCGGTTGATCGTGATTATCGAGCTTTCTCGAAGAATTTTTCCATTCTACTTTGAAGTTGAAGTCGAGCTCGTGGATGGTTCCGTTTTGCAGTTTTTTGAAACTCGGCTTTTCGTAGGTCGAAACGAAGTATTCTCCGAACGCGGCGTTTGAGAGATCGATGGACCCAAGAACTCGACCTCCCTGCAGAACGTCGTCGTTGTTTTTGAGATTGTCCGTGGTTGACAGCTGATTCAGGTACACAAGAATTCTTCGAGGTAAAAATTCTATCGCCCGATCTCCCGTGTATTCACCATCTGCTAGCCACCCTTCGTCGTCCAATCCGAACATTTCTCGAACGCGGTCCGGAAACCAAATCTGATACTGCGCGGGATTGTCATGTTGAGTTTCCCATCGCGTTTGTCGACTTCGAATTCGAAACCATCGATCTGGCTCGTGAATTCATTTACGAGCAGGTCAAAATTATACAGCCCCGGGCTTATTTTTATTGCTTCTTCAGGTCCCTGCCCTCCTTGAGTGTACCTCCATTCGAGTTCTTCTTCGACGTTGAACCAACCTACTCGACCCGAGATCCTTTTGATTCCAATTTTTAAGTTTTTGCCGTTATTGTCTATACTTTGCAACGGGCGATAAGGTTTTCCTTTGCCGGTGCCGGTAATTGTGACAAACATTTTTCTTTTATCTTTCAATAAAATGAGAACCGGAGGAGTATTCGAACCGACGCACGGTTTCAGTCTTGTGAATCAAGAAATTCAAGTCAAAAAAAAAGGAACATTTTACGTAAGATTTCCCAGTTTGTGGCAAAAGTACAAACTTCCGAGAGTCACGGACAAAACCGTGTACGATGACTGGCTCTCCAACCAGATGCAATTCTGGCAAAACCAGCTGAACTTCGCGGTCTGGTGCGCCACGTCAGGATGCGGGGTGTCCAAAGAACTTCTCAGTCACAAAGATCCGATGATTCGATCCGTGTTCAGATTTCACGCATATTATCAGATCAGAAGAATCCTGTCGGAAATGTCCTGTCCACTACCCTCGGAGGAATCCTTCAATCCTCTGAACAACGGGATCAACACCCACGCTTACGAATTTGCAACGAATTCGGAGTGTCCGCGAGAGCTAATTGGAGACAAAAGTTCGATCTTTCCAACGGAATGGGCAGTTACTTCTTCAACAAACAATTTTACGACTGGAAATTCGTGACCACCAAAAAATGGTCGAAGCTTACCAACGGAGGAAACTACAGTCAGTCGATGGACTGGAAAGTTCACTTTGACGCGGACAGCTTCGGAGGTGTGGACAATCAGACTGACAAGATTCTATACATTGAACAGCTGTTCGATCACGATCCGGATATAACCGACAGATCCATTCGGAAAGGAGATGCCATGGCTGCTATCGGCAGTTTCGTGGCAGACACTTGGAACGAGGGTTTCACACGTGCGGGAGTTTCGAGAATCAACGACTCCATCAGGACTTACACGTGGGCAATTCTTGGATCCCAAGCTCAAGCCAGATCTGGCATCCTGCGTTCCGGCAAGGCGTTCGACGCTCAGAAACAATTTCTAGCAAACGTCGAGGATGCGATCAACTCGGTCGTGGATCTTCCGGACTCGATCGACAGATACCAGAGAACTCTTCAGTACGCTCAAAGCAAACTGGATTTTGTCGTGGGTCACGGACTTTACTTGCTCCCGAGCAACATGGAAATCCTCGTGGGATCCCTAAACGGATACAACAATTTCATCCAAATCGCCACGGATGACATGCAGATAGGGCTAAACTCAGACGTAAACACCGACTCTCGACCGAATGTTGGAGACAGTGCTCCTGAGGAAAGTCCGTTGTTTTTAGAGGAGGTTGAAAGTCCACCCTTGACTGAAAGGGTTGAAAGTCCACCCTTGACTGAAGAGCCTCTAATGCATGATGAGAAAAAGCTTTTCTATTTTTGGCAGCTGCTGCAATTTTCTTATTTTTCTGGCAAACGGTTTAAAAAAATAAGTTGGATTAAAACTCGGTAACACACACAAAAAGTCTTCTCACTAAATTCTAGTGAGAAGATTTTTTTACTTCTTTTTGACAAATTCCATAACTGTAGTGTACAACAAAATTCCAACACCCAAAGCTAATGTCCATATGTGATCAGCTAGAAATCCAGCAACAGACCCCGCAGCTTTGAGACAGAAATTCACAACAGCCCCGATGATCCCTGGAAGTGCGATCAAAGCTTTGTCTCCAAGTTTTAAAAGGAGATTGGCTATTTTCTTGAGCTGATCCTTAATCCAATCGGTCCAAGTTTTAGGCTTTGGTGGGGTTCGGGTCCTGGTGATGGTCCAGGTTCAGGACCTGGGTCTGGTTTAGGAGGACCTGGTTTTGGTTCTGGAGGCTTCGGTGTGATTGCTGAGACTGCGGATTTGGTGGCTAACTCAATGGCCTCGACGACGGTTGCTATCGTCATTCCGATGGCTGTGAGCAGCGAAACTATGGTAACACCCTCTCGTCTAAAGAGTTCTCGAATCCGACTTCCCGTGGTAGCATCGCTGTCTATGAAACTTTCGATCGATCTTCGCAGACGCTGAAGCGAATTTCTGACCTTGGCATCTTGATCTGCGATGGCGTTGTCAAACTCTTTGATATATCGCTTTCAAGCTCCCTAGCTCTTTCAGCATCTTCTTCGCTGACAGGTAGCAGAGGCTCTCCTTCATCACCTTCGTAAGTTGGGTTAGTAAAACTGACCGAACCGCGTCCTTTAGACTTTAATTCTTTCAGTTCAGTTTCCTTTTCATTCCTTCTTCGGACAAGGTGCTCATAGACATCAGACAGCTTCTTGAGTTGTCCTCGTTCGGTTAAAAAATTTTGGATTTCTTCATGATCTACAAGAGGATCATTTGGCAATTCATTGGCTAAACCTTCCATGTCTTGGTTTGTTTTTGAAGACCCTCCAAAACTCTTTTTAGTGTTGTTTGGTCTACCAGCGGGTGTAGTGGTTAGGGGTGATACATCTCCCGCGCTAGTTGACGCTTTTTCGGCACTTTCCTGCACTTGCGGCGTTGATCCTCGTTTGAAATCCTTGATTCCGAGACCTATTTTGACAAAATTGGTACCTCCTGGATCTTTGCCTTTGACTTGTTTAGCTATCGATTCTAGGGGTAAAATTCGCTCGAATTTTGTTTGGTTAACCAAACTTGTTTTTTCTGTAACTAACTTTGATTCTTCCGGTTTCATCTACCGCAAAAACCGCTTCAGTAGCAAAGGTCGTTCCTTGTTGCGTGTATCCTAAGCGTTTCACGTAATCCCGAAACTCATCCCTAGCCAGTTCCGCTTTTTGTCGATTCAATGTTTTGACGGTTCTCCTCAGGAAGGACTGTCTTCACGAAGTTTTAATAGATCGAGTCGATCGTTGAGATCTTCGATGGAATTTCGACTCTTATCGGAAACGAAACTCACATCAGGATTTTCCCAACCGACGCTTCCTCGTCGTCTCTGACCCTCCGTTTGTATTTGCCCATCACCAAAATCAGTCTCAGCCGGTGTACCACCAACTGCTCCCGTGGTATCTCCGATCGTATCTTCGAATTCATCGAAGTCATCCATCTGAATGTCTTCTCGAGGATAAAAATCTGCCATCTTTTGGTTTTTATTTTACGTATAAATAAAAGATGGCGACTGAATACGGAAATAAACTTTACCCTGACCGACAACTTCGCAAAGCGCGAGGAGTTAAAGGTGGTGGAAGACGCAACATTCGGAATACGCACGTTCCGAGTACCATCGACCAAACCGGAATTCTCACGGTGAGATTTCCTGATCTTGGAAAAGATGACGTAATATACCCTGGAACGAGTTTTCTTTGGTTCAAGATTGCTCTAAATTCCGCCTCTGGTGGAAATCAAGATCTTAACAGGACTATCGTAAATAATCTCGGAAGAGCGATAGAATAAAAAATTGAGGTTAAATTGGAAGGACAGAGCATCTTCACTCTGAACGATGCTGATATATTCCTATGCTACCAAGATCTCTGGAAGACGAGCGAGGAAAGAGAGAACGCCGCTGATCAGGGCATCCAGTCTGCGGCAGGTCGAAAAATAAGAATCGACGCTGGTGACAAAGGTACAGATGCCAAGGATGTCGCCGAAGGAAAGTCCTTCGGCGACAACATGTTTTGCATCCCTCTGGACTTTGAGATGCTGAATTCTCATAATCCATATTTTCAGTACGAGATGAAGGACAGGCTGAGTTACGAGCTGACGTTCAACAATTACGGAAAAGTCGTGGTGTCCACGGATACAGCAGCCAGCTATTCCATCTCAGATATTACTCTTGAGTTTGATGTAGTCAATGATCCTGAGCTAGCGATGGCTCTTAGGAACAGGGTGAATGGAAAAGCGTCGTCATGTACGACAGAGTCATCAGACACAGCAAAGAGTCGCTTAACAAGTCAGACACCGTCTGGAATATCGCTCTAGCACCGCGAGCAAAGTCCATGAAAGGTATTCTGATTCTCTTCGTAGACCCAGCTGCGGATGGAGGAGGAGCCAATTACGCTCGAGATACCGAAAAGTTCTACAACCCAAAGATCAAGAAAGTTTCAACAACGCTCGACGGTATTCCAAATCAGCTGTACTCCTCTGGGATGCTGTCTCACCATCACTTCAAAGAAATTCAAAAGCACTTCGCGGATGGAAAATTCAGAACTGTTCCACACGTAATCAAGGAAGCGGGATTGGCTGATGTGAGGAGGCGAGATTATCTCACAACCAAGTATGGTCTCTGGTTGGACATGAGAACCACGGATGATGACACGTTGCATGGATCTGGTAGGAAAATTGAAGGAGCTAGTCAGAGTATTCAAATCGAAATCGAAAAAGAAGCCGAGGCTGCAGGAGCGTTGAACGCTTACGTGTACTACATACAGGATGCAAAGGTGAATATCGAAGCCGGAAGATTGCAGAGCGTGAAATACTAGAATAAAAGATGTTTCCAAAACACGCGCACTCGGCTATAATCTGCGGAGCCACCGGCTGTGGCAAGACTGAATTTGTTCTGGATTTACTCGAGAGGGAATACAAGAATTTCTTTGAATACATCATAATCGTTTGCCCTACCTGGACGCGCAACAAAGCGTACTTAAACAGATCCTGGTTTTTTAAGGACGTTGATGTCATTCCAATGGATCCTAACTGGTGTCCAAAGTCCGACGATTGGCTGAACGATTGTTTGAAATTTGGCTACAAAACTTATGGAATACAAGACGGACACACACTTTTCATTATCGACGACTGCAGCTCTGACAGATCATTAACCAAAAAGAAACAGCTAGCATTCTCGGAAGACACGATAATTGCTCCGTTTGGGTGCTTACACAAAAATATAACTCCATCGTTACCGATCTCAGAGAGCAGACAAAATGGACAGCCCTGCTTTACACAAAAGATCAAGATAGTTTCGGCGAGACTCTAAGGAGAACGATATAATCCCAACTCTAGAAGAGAAGAAAGAGATCAAAAAAAGCTAGCTAAACAAAAACATTCCAAACTAATTTTAATTACCGAGCAACCGACTGAGTACTGGTGGCAAAAATAATCTTAAGATAAAAAGCAAGATGACTGAAATTGAAGATATAGTTAACGAGGCGATGACCGTGGGCGTTCTGCCCACCCTGAGCGAAACGCCTACCATAGGCAAAATGTCTACCTTAGACGGTACGGCTACACGGGAGGAACTTGTAAACACGGACTCTGCTAAAACGGAACAGCTGCGGGAACGGTTGATCAGCGTAGCAGAGGCAGGAAAAAGCAAAGAGTATTTGGGAAAGACCATAACCTCCGCTGAGATCGATAGGCTTGATCAAAAGAGCCTGATGAGACTCTACGCCAGATACGAGGCTCACATGGGTGGGATAGTGACCAGGTCAATGAAAAAGCACTTCGTTACCACTTACGTAAATTTGGTCGGACTCTTCCTTCCAAAAAATTTGGCGATTACCGATCGCGATGCTCTGGAAGAGTCTCTGAACGAAGGACCCTTTATTGATTTAGCTTTAAACAAATGGACCTGTGGGCTGTATCATAGTTTTGGACATATGCTAGCTCCGTTGGAGGCTATTCTGTTAACTAGCAACGGTGTTAAAAAAGTTGACTTTCCACCAGAAGCGAAGTGCACAGTAGACGACTCTCCAAGTATTGATGTGATTGATTAACCCTTTGAATACTTAGTTAAAAGTTTGCAAAACAGTTTTAAGATATAACTTTTTATATTCTAAAATGCCATTTATTTCTTCGGTTAGCGATTTGATCGATTTTTCTCCAGAAGAAAACCCTAGTTGGAGAAAGAGCGAATTTCCAAGTATCAAAGATGCCATTCGAGAGATTCTGAAGTGCAAAAAGATGAATAATTGCGAGGTTCCAAAAGACTTTTTCTTGACAGAATTTGTTTATCATTGTCTAGCCGAAGAATATCATGGATTTCAAAACCTATCGCAAACGCGAGAGTTTCTATCGAACCCTGACTCCGATAACACCTCCTTACAAGCAAAAGAAACGCTCAACCTACACGAAGCCTGCCAAAATTTAATGAGTTTGAAAAATGATAGCAATATTGGGTTTCTAGAAGAAAACTTGATTAGACAGACCAACAAAATTGTGAGGAAAAATCTTCCGTTAGAATTTGGCAAAACAAAGCCCGGAGAGTATAGTCAGGCTCGGAGGTTTACAACGTTTATGGGTCAGAGACACGAGTATCGCATGCCTGAAGATATGAAAATGGCGGTAATCAACATTGTTGATAGATTCAATAGTTTGTTTATTCAAAGCAGGGAAGATCCTGACGAGGAATAAAGATTGTTGAATACCTTCAAAGCTTGCGCATATTTTGTAGCCGAAATGCTCGAACTGCATCCTTTTTCGGATGGAAACGGAAGAACCGTAAGGCTGATGGCAAGCTACATACTTTCTTCATTTTCACCGTTTCCGACTCCGCTTTACAACATTTTTAGCGAATCCAGCAAGGATGATTTTACAAGGGCCGTGATTTTAGGAAGAAGTGAATCACCAGCTCTGTTGACTACCATGATGATTGAATGCAATCTTTTCTTCTGGAGACAACTCGTAAAGCAACAAAAACCCGTCTAGTATGAAAAGGGTTAAGATCCTGAAACTAAAAATTCAAGAGGAAGTATTTATTCCTCTTGAATTTTTTTGGTTGAATTCCCATGGTATCTGAATAAATTGCTCAGGTGTTGCTCAGGTACTTGAGTAATTTGCTCAGGTGTTGCTCAGATGTTACTCAGGTGTTACTCAGGTACTTGAGTAATGTTACTCAGGTGTTACTCAGGTACTTGAGTAATGTTACTCAGGTACTTGAGTAATGTTACTCAGGTGTTACTCAGGTACTTAAGTAATGTTGCTCAGGTGTTACTCAAGTACTTGAGTAATTTGCTCAGTTTTTTTCTAATAATAAAAGATGAGTGATCAAGAAACCAAATCAGTAGACATTCCGCCTAAGGTAGACGTTCCAGCAGCGGACACAACGCCTCCGACAAAGGTGACGGCAGGAGTGAATCAAGCAAAAGTCAAAAACCCAAACCGGGTTGCCGCTGGAAAAGCATTAGCCGCAAGAAACAAAGAAAGGGCAGCAAAAATGAAAGCCCCTGAAAAAATGCAAGCAACACCATCCAAAGATACACCTGAGACCATGCCTTCAGACGTGTCAAACTGGTTGTCAGGTCCAGTTCTTGTTGGAGGAGCGGTCGTCGTCGTTGGAGGGATAGTGGCATATGGGTATTCTACCTTAAACGGTACGACTGAAAGCCCACCCACCGTGACCACAGCGGTCGATCATCAACCAAAAGTCGATCCTTTCGATGATTTTTAGTTACAATAAAGAAGATGGCAGAAACCAATCCAAACGTAAAAATGATCGTAAACGGCGCGTATCACGCAGCAACGATAAGCCTCGGTGTATGGGCTAACTCGTTCGTTATGAAAAAGTTCCTGAAATGGAAGCCGGCTAATCTCTCGCAGCTTGATGTGGAGGATATTGGAAAGTTGACTTTGAGTGTCTTTTCGGCTACGATGCTCAGAGATTGGCTCGTGAATCAAGGAATTCTTCCGGATGAAATTATGGCTTAGACATTCTGTCTATGGTAGGTAGGTATATTAAAAACCCTCTTAGCACTATCTGTGCTAAGAGGGTTTTTTTTGTAAAAATAAAGAGAAAAATGGCGTCGATCGCATTCATGGTTGGTGGAGCCATGGTTAACGCTTTGGCATTTTCAGGAAGCAATTATCTGTTCAACTCTCTTAGTAGTTCGGAAGAACGCAAAAGACACGATCTCGCTCTCGAAAAACTTCAGCACGACCGAGATTCTTGGAATCTAGCGCGTCTTTCAAGAATAGATTACATTAACGATCAATTAAAAAAACAGGGTCACGCGGAGAGAACCTTTTCGGACGTCGATGACGCGATGAGACAGTATTATAATTTAACGGGAATTTTGATGGATTCTTTTCCACCCGAACCACAACTTTATGATGGAGAGTATCTCGACGAAGATCAAACAAAATCGATCCAAAATGGGGAGTTAGCTTTGATCGGACTGGGATTGCTCGGAACCGGTGTGGTCGCTATCAAATACTTTGGATAAAAGTATTTCGGTGGGAGCTGAGCCTCTAATCTCTGGAAAATCATCGAGAGTTACGAGATAATTTCTTCGTTTGAGTAGGTAAAAAAGAGTGTAGTGGATGTTAAAATTATTTCTCTTGGGTTTATTTTGTAGATAAATTTTCAGTATATTATCAAGATCGCATAACAAATTAATGCGATCATGCCAAAAATCGACGGGAGAATTGCCCGTAATTTCGTAGTAAATCTTGTGAACGGCTTTTGGGTCTGATCTCAAGACTTTTAACAAGTCTTTTTTACTCGGAGGGACTCGAACAATAATTTTTTTTCATTCAAATTCGTAACATTTCCTTGATAGATTTCGATGTATTCTTCAAACTGGTAGGTCTTGGTTTCGCAGTACTTTATCGATTGTCGAATTTGGTCGATGTTAACTCGGGGTGAGTTCTCGTTAAGAGACGCGTCATTTTCTAAACCACAATCATAACACACATCGTCTACTATGTATTCTGAGTTGCAATTTTTACATTTTGGCGGAACTCTTTGCTCCACTCGTGCGGGTTCTTTAAACAACCGAGTGAATTCGGTACCGTATAGGTTGCAAATCGGTTTTTGCTCCGAAGGCGGGTTTTCTTTTTACACAATTTGCAAAAACAACGCTTATATTTACTCGTACAGTTCATGTTTGTGACAAAAAAAAATCTCCTTTAGACTGAATGTCTAAAGGAGATTTTTTTGTTGGTTATGGTAGACTGTACGACTAGTCTGAGTCTTCGTCATGAATGGCAGGCTTTACAACATGTTCAAAACTGTGGTACATGTTCTCCGACGTTTTACTCATTTTTAAACCCGTAGGTTTAACATAAAGAGTGGAGAATTTATCTAGAACCAAGTTTTCTAGCGTTTTGGTTAGAAGTGAAGGACTCCAAACCCGGTTGTTATCACTAAGGGTGATGACACCGGATTTTCCGATTCTAGTCTCTATAAACTCAAACTTGGTAACTTCATAAATTCCACCTTCTTCTAGTTCAACCCATTTCAAAATATCTGGCAATTTTTGCTCTTCATACAATTTTTCAAATTCTTGCTTCGTTATGCTTGATTGTTTTGCCATTTTGTTCGCTTTTTTATTAATTAGGATTTTCTTAAACTGTTTTTATTTTCAAATCGGGCTAAAAATAAAAGATGGCTGAAACTAAAATGTCTAAGGTTTACTACAGTCCGAGAGGGTATTGGAAGGGTGTTTCTGCGATAGACAAGCTGGCAAAAGAGGCTGGAGTGACGAAAGAAAAAGCTAAAAATTTTTTGAAAAAGCAGACTCAGTGGCAAATTTACCTACCACCTCCAAAGTACATTCCCAGAGCAAAATTTAACGTAAGTGTACCTAATGAAGTTCATCAAGCCGATTTGTTGTTTCTCCCTCACGACAGACCGAGTAAAGGAAAAAAGCTTTACAAGTACGCGTTGACTGTGGTGGATGTCGCGAGCAGATACAAGGAAGCTGAGCCTCTGAGCTCGAAGGAATCTGGGAGGAGGTGGCTAAGGCATTTGAAAAAATTTACTCTCGAGTTTTAAAGTGGCCGAAGCTTCTGCAAGTCGATCCTGGAAGAGAATTCATGGGCAAAGTGAACGAAGTGATGAAAAGCACAAGGTCGATATCAGAAGAGGGTTGCCTGGTCAACATAGAGCTCAGGCAATTGTTGAAAGATTCAACAGAACTTTGGCTGAAAGACTGTTTGGTCATCAGTACTGCAGGAAATACTGATGGAAGCTCGTGGTCAGAAAATGTGAGGTCTACCGAGTGGGTGGGTAGGCTTCCGGATGTGATCAGAGCTTTGAACAGCGAAGAGACTCGGCTGATAGGAATGAAACCGGTTGATGCTATCAAGAAGAAAAAGATTGAAACGATGTCTTCAGCTCCACAGAAGTTGAAAAATGAGATTAAAATTCCAGGTAACGTGAGATTAAGATATCTTTACGCTCCCGGAGAGTTGGAGGGAGGTGAGAGAAGACGCGCAACCGATCCCATTTGGTCTCTGGAAACTTACACGGTTGATAGTATCGTGAGAACACCGGGTGATCCAATTTTGTACTATTTGTCGAAGGGAGCACCAAAGAGAGCGTTTGTTAGACAGGAGCTTATGATAGTACCCGAGGGTACACAGTTGCCACCCGACAGAGTTTTGAAGTAAAATTTTTTATTCAAGTTTTTCAACACAGTAACCGTGTGCATGTGTGTGAATTTTGTCCTCAAGTATAATTCGTTTGTCATCGTGCGGATCTAGGGCAACTTTGTTGATGGTTTCAGTGTACACCTCATGCTTGTAACTCCTAATCACATTCATCGTTCTCATCAGAGGTTTCTCATCGAAGAGACAACTTTTATAATCATCGAAGGTAATTTTTCTTTCAACGACTGCTTTTTGACACCCTTACATCTCTTTTCCTCTTTTCCCTCATGCATTCTGTAAGAGTACAACTTTGCTCTGAGACCAACAAATTCGGCGATTTGCTTTCCTCCGGCTTCGTCTTTGAACATACCGGGAACTTTTTTGTTCTTTCCGGTCGGAATTTTCGACGGATGATCAGCTGGGTAGTTGGAGGTGTCAAAAAGCTTTTTCACATCATCCGAAATGTCAGTGTAAAAATCCTCAGTCTGAATTTCATAGGTCAGTGAGTCGGTATCAGTCATACAAAGCTTTGCCCTTCCACCATACTTCCTCTTGATGTAATTGTAGTGGAAGTCATACATCTTTGTCTTTGAGATATCCAGGATACTCATTCCAAGATAGATCGGCTTGTTGAAGTACAGTTTGATTTTCTTCATGTGAACAGCCACAAGATTTTCATCAAAGATGGTGTATCGGTCGTAGTTGGGTTTCGAGGTTAATTTCCGAGCTTCGGCTTCGCTGGTCACAAGATTGACATTGACGCGATTTCTGATGTTTTCCATAGTTTTGCCAAAGACGCTGTTGTTCATCAATTTGAAAAAATCCTTCTCAAAATCCGATTTGGCTTTTGTTCGAAGTCTGGTATTCTTGTCGATGTATGATTTCATGAAGGCTTCCTCTCGGTATTTTATCCTCTGTGAACCTTGGTCAGTTTAAGACCAAGGTTCAAGTATAGCTTCAAAGCCACGTGGTGGACGACGTATTTTTTCTTGTCGTTCAAATTTGGAATTAGTTTTTCCACTTTGTTCACGAGAAGTCTTTCCGGAGCTAGGGGATAGTCGTTGTGGCGATCGTGTAGCTCTTTAGGGTATTCCAGATCTACTTCAAGCGTGCATGGGATTTTATCCCAGGAGTCTAGCTCTTTCGGAGTCATCCACTTGAAATCACCGACCGGGAGCGGTTGACTCATGGCCCATCCGTAAAGGTTGTTCGCGTCGAGGTACTGAATGAACTTGGAGGGCTTGCTATCATCATAGTCATCTCCCATGTATTTGTTGTTGGCTTTGGAATATCTGGTTGAGATCATGGATACTCCACCTCTAACTCCTTCTTCGAAAAACATAGTCATGTTGTAATCCGTGAGGAGTTCCAATTTTACATCCGCCGTTTTCAGCATGTCGTCGTTGGACAATCCGGGGTCTGTGTAATACCAACAAGGATCTAGTTCGTAATTTTCCAGGCAGACTTTTCTGAAATTTTCGAACACGTCGGCTAAAAGGAGAACGTCCGACTTGAGATACAGATCGTGGTACTCCCTCATGGTTTCCATCTCGAAGGTATTCCAAACATTCTGCGCGTGCTGATAATCCTCGTCGGAAATTTCCGATTCGTTGAGTTTGGAGTAAAACGCTTCTTTGGAAGGGAGACTAGTTTCCCGTAGTTTCTCAAGAGAGTTGACGTGATCGTAAGGGTATACTCCTTTTCTCAGGAGAAGGTCTAACCTTTCATCTTTATAAGACTGCTGAAGATTTTTACAATTGTTCTTTCGCAACAAATGACAATAATCTTGATGCGTAAGACTCTTTCCAGTCCGTTTTCGATAAGCTTTCTTATAATCTTTGACGGTGTCAAACTTTCCTCCAACACAAAGGTTTTGATAGCATCTTCATACCCTGTTAAATTTTCGACAAGTTTATCCAAGCCGGCAGACAAAAACTTAAAGCTATCAAGAAATCTGATTTCATATTTGATATCGACCGGTTTAATGCAGTTTTTGTGAGCTGCTCCTAAGAATTTTTTCTTAGGAAATGACACATCGGCTACAGTTGGATTTTTCTTGTCTTTAGGGGTTAGAGGATCTTCGCAAATATAGCAGTGTGTGAACTCGTCTTCCTGATCGATGGGATCCATTTTCGGAACGAAAGAATTCACCACTATTTTTTTTTTGTTTGAGATGTACTTTTCCTCGTTGTTTGGAATACAGTCAATTTTACCTCTGTCTTACCAAGATTTTTGATGAAGAGGTGGGAGTCATAACCCGAAAGGTTGGGAAAAAATACCGGAATGAACTTTGGTACTCTGTAAGCAAGATTGCACTGATTGTGAGCGGCTCCTCTGAATTTTCCAGTAAAGTGACAGTGATCTTTAACGGTACAGTTTTTCTTGTTACTTGGGGTTAGAGGTTCCTTGCAAATGTGGCAGTGTGTGGACTTCTCGTAAATCTCTCGCTCTTTGGGACTAATGATCATATTTCTCGCATGTATGTATGGATTGTTTTCCAGTTTCCAAAACCTGTCGTAAATTTTTTTAACGTTCTCCTCAAGTTTGTTCACGAAGATTTGAGATATGTCCTCATCCTCAAATTGTTTGGTGTACACAACCGGATCTTGGGAGTACACGGAATCATCGAAACACTTGATGTAGTAGCAAAAGCCCGAAGGTTCGTGCTTTTGGTATTTTGTCGTTTTTTGAAGGACTTCTGGTTGGCAGGTTTGAATCGGTTTCGTAAAAGATTCAAAATCGGCGTAGACGACAAAGGGGACGTTCTGAGATTTGAAATGATGTTTGAAATACTGAATCGTAAAATCGTTGTTTTCCGTTACTTTAGGCATTTCAATTAACACGGTCTCGTTATTTAGACAAAGTTCTTCATGCTCTTTCAGACAATCTTCGGAAGTGTAAGATGTGTAGCAGTTTCCGCAGTAATATCGTTTCGCATGTTTTTGATAATCTTGTCCATGCAGAAGTCTGCTCATGCTCTTAATCACGCAATAGTGCTTGGTTTCATTGTTTGAAAACAAAAAAAGATCGACGTGATGCTCTCGACCAATGTGGGGACTCTTTCTTAGGGGAGAGATAAGATGTTCATACCTTGCGTCTCTGCACGAACCCTTTGGAGTAAATCCTGCTACATTTACGGAAATTGTTGGATTGTTCCTTTCAAACTTGTCAATTTCTGAAAGAGGGGTTGGAAATGTGATGTCATCCCAGTTGAGGAGATCCGCTTTTGCTTTAAGCTTTTTATCAATCCGCTCTGCATTTTTGTCAACTGGATTGAGGGTTCGAGTGACAGCCCACTTGAAGCACTGATCATCATCATTTTAATATTGATGATCGCTTGCTTTTTGGCTAAAAAATCTGGAAGTGGAATATACGAAGCTCCTTGCATCGGTTGGTACTTAACCATGTGAATCTCTAGGGATACGATCTCCTTGAATATCCAACCACTCCCACTGTTTTGGAATGTGGCGATATTCTCTAGAATTTGACTCGTCGTGGTTTCGTAAAAATCATCAAGATCCGTACCTGCTAGAATCTCATTCGTGGTAGAACGAAATGCGCTACTTATAGCATCAGTTTCACCAGTTTGCAGGTTTGTTTTTTCAAACAGACACTTGAGAACCAAATGAACTTTTTTCTGTCTGTAAAAAAAAAAAAGGCTGATGATGCTTTGCTTGACAGTTGCAAAGAAGGTGTTAGGGTCGTAACCATCGTGTCCACCAATCGTGTACTGTTCGACGAAGTTGCTGAGAGCCGAATCAATCTTTTTGGTCTTGAATGGATGACGAGGTTCTTTGGAAGGTTCCTGGATGTCGAGAATGTTAGAGGAAAGGATGTAATTTTCCTTGAGTTTCTCATTGAGAGCATCTTTGCTCAGTTTTGAGTATCCTCGGAGGCCGGCATTTTTTGCGAGCGTGTTTAATTCCTTTCTGGTGTACTCTCCTCTTTGTCGTCTTTCTTCATTTTTTGCTTCCTCAATCGCCTTGTAATCCGGAGGAGGCTTGCTGATTAATTTTCTCAGCTCTTCCTTTTTCAGTTTAGAGTATCCTCGATATCCGTTTTTTCTAGCGTATTCGCGAAATTCTTTTGCGGTTGAAATTTTACGAATAATCATTCTAGCTTTATTCTTTATTTATAATCTTTTTAAACCAAAATATTTATTTTTCTAAATTGATTTTTTCCGCTTTCTTTTTAGCATAATATTTTTAGAAGCCTTTATATATGATTCTTTGTGTCTGAAATATAGCTCTTTCGAATATTTAACCGGATTACACAGTCCAAGTTCAGTACACAAAATTCCATCATATCGATTAATCATCGTAGAATAACCAAAAATTTGTCTGGATTTTTCTTATGACTAAGCTGAATCCACTGATCCTTGTAAAATACAAACAAATGCTTGTTTTCAACTTTTGACTCAAGAGTAATTTCTTTTTCGATGTTGCGATAATTTTTAAACGATTCCATTTTTTTATTATAAGATTTTTTTTAATAAAATTTTTTTTTTAAATCAAAAATTTTTTGATTTTGATGAAGAGGTTAAAAAAAATGCAGGGGAAATTTTTCCCTGCATTTTTTTTTTGGATAAGTTGAAATGCAGGGAAAATTTTTCCGTTAATTTGGATTGGGGTGAATTAAAAATGTAAGGAGTTTGTTCTGTGTAATTCTGTGTTGTTGTTTGTTCTGTGTAATCCTGTGTTGTTGTTTTTTCTGTGCAATCCTGTGTTGTTGTTTTTTCTGTATATATCCTGTGTAAATTATTGTTCTGTATAATCCTGTGTTGTTGTTTTTTCTGTGTAATCCTGTGTTGTTATTTTTTCTGTGTAATCCTGTGTAAATTATTGTTCTGTGTAATTCTGTGTTGTTGTTTGTTCTGTGTAATTCTGTGTAATTTTTTTTGTTAAATTTTCCCCTGCATTTTGCCCTGAAAAAATTGGTACTAAGGTTAGGGGAGTTCTGTGATTTTACTGTGTATTTGAAGAGTAGGGGTTTACACGGCAGTTACACAGGTTTCTGTGATTTTACTGTGTATTTGAAGAGTAGGGGTTTACACGGCAGTTACACAGGTTTCTGTGATTTTACTGTGTATTTGAAGAGTAGGGGTTTACACAGCAGTTACACAGGTTTCTGTGATTTTACTGTGTATTTGAAGAGTAGGGGTTTACACGGCAGTTACACAGGTTTCTGTGATTTTACTGTGTATTTGAAGAGTAGGGTTTACACAGCAGTTACACAGGTTTCTGTGATTTTACTGTGTATTTGGTGGTTGAGTCGATTTACACAGAAATAGACAGGTTTCTGTGATTTTACTGTGTATTTGGTGGTTGAGTCGATTTACACGGCAGTTACACAGGTTTCTGTGATTTTACTGTGTATTTGATGGTTGGGGGAGATTTACACGGAAAATGACAGAAATGAGCCCGTAGGCCCCTCCCCCTTCTACTCTATTTTATTCTATAGCTATGTGTCATTTTCCAGCTTTTTCTGCCTCCGCAGGAGGTAGTTTGCTTTGAAATTGACACCTAAAATGCCGCACATTGCGCGGCATGTAGGCCGATTGTACAAATTTATATTCTGACAAGTACTCTAATTTCCGCCTAATATTGAGAGCCCAATATATATCCCCCACCTCTCTGCGCCATACATAAATTCGCCTATCGCCATTTCCGAATGTTCAAAAAGGTAATCACGCTTCCTCAGCATGTGCAATAAATTAGCATTAAAATTAATCTTATTCTATAGGGATTCTAGAAACACCTAGCACGTGGCGCCAATGGCGTGGGTCTATCAAGTTCATGAATTATGCATTAGAATATTTTCAAACTCATATGTTGTATTATTGAAGACCGAATTAAAAAAGACTAGCTTGCGTATATGCCGTCCTGTCAACCAGACCAGAAATGCCATACTGCGCAGGTCAGCAACCAATCACGGCGCGCCTTTGTCATGACGTCAGACGCAAACTAGTCTTTTTTTAATTCGGTCTTTAATTATTGGTTGTAGCCTCAGCGCTCATCAGCAGCTTTATCGTAGAAGACAAGTTGGAAAACCGTTATGCTGTGGCAATGGGAATTCACATCAAACAAGGTTTAATTTCATGATTACATGAAACCTGATTATCAATGCAAAAACTTTGGCTGGAGAAGTTGAAGCTGACGTTCATGGCGACACTTTGGATGTAATAATTTGACATCATGGATTGTTTTGTGCAAAATTGGAGGTATTTTTGTGCCGCGGCGAGTCTGCAGACCGACTGGCATGCAGGCCTAGCTCGACTAGGCCACAATCATGATCATGATGCATTTGAACTGCAATGGTATGATACGCCTAGCCGCGCCTATGGCCGGCTTCATTACCTAGCTGGGGGGTTTACACCCCCCAGCTAGGTACTGTAATGCTCTCCGATTCTTCTTTCTTTCTTTCTTCTTCTTCTTCTGGCAACAAACTTCGAAATGCTTCTCCTCCTACATGTTACACCAATACACCCTACAAGTACGTAACTTGCACATATGTACCACCTATATCCAGTGCCCATATGGTGCAAACAGAATTGGGATCAAAGGTCATTAAAGGGGCATTTTTGGTATATAACCAAATACCTTCAAAATGCTTCTTCTGCCACATATTACATAGCACAATGACGTCACTTACACATGTGTATCGGCTTTACCCAGCGCCCATCACTTGCACACAGAATTGGGGTCAAAGGTCATTAAGGGGGTAAAATCTTGCAATTGCATTATCTGGACATCTGTAAGGGGTATGGGGCTTAAACTCAGTGACAACAAATCTCATGACCAGGGAACATTTTGCAGGGGTCAGGTCAAAGGTCATGCAGAGGTCAAATTTTAGAAATGCATTTTCTGGACATCTGTAAGGGGTACGGGGCTCAAACTCGGTGACAACAAAGGACCACGGAACATTTTGGAACACTTTGCAGGGGTCAGGTCAAAGGTCACCTGGGGCCAAATCTTAGAATTTCATTATCTGGACATCTGTAAGGAGTACGGGACTCAAACTCGGTGACAACAAACCTCATAACCAGGGGAACATTTTTGGAACATTTTGCAGAGGTCAGATACCTCCACAACACCAACACGCCCAGCCAGGTTTGTGGTCTATGACCACCATTTGCCACTAGTTGCTGTTCAAATACATGTACTAAAGTATTGCAATTTTATTGCGTTGATATAATTCGGAATAATTCGTTTTAAAGTATTTGCTTCCCCAATTCCCATGCGTGGTTGGTCATGTTGGTGGTATGTATGTCAGTTTTTACATTCTACTGAGTACTGTTGCAATATTTTTGCATGCATACCCATGACCGTTTCAAGACTATGACTGAGAAATTTGCTTTTTTTTTTTTAAGATAAAAATAAAATGCAAGAATCATCTTTCCCCACACAATACTTCTTACAAACAAGGTGTTGATATTGGCCCTTTCGATGCAAGACAAAGCACAAATGAAGGAAACAAAACAAAACAATAATGTTTTTGATTTTTATTCAATTACACATACAAAAAGTAATGGCCTATGAAAAGACCCCCCCCCTAAATATAATAATATTAATATTATTTTAGTCCTGAATACAAAATATAATAAACAAGCATAAAAGAATCTGATACGAAAATTTGTTACTCTGACATACTGCAGTTACTGTCCGTTTTCCTATACACAATACACAGTGCTCTCACCATTGACGCGCGACCTTTACAAATAGTCACGTTAGAAGTATATTGCATTTGCCTAGTTAACATCACTGTGTGAAAAATAACCGGCCAATATTTTAACTATTCTCCAAACTTCTAGCAAATATATTTCTCTAACATGACCTAAAATTACAGCCAGGTTAGATGTTCAGAAAAGGTCGCACTTTCGTAGAATATGAGTGAGGGCAAAGCATAGCTAGCCAACTCCCCGTGTTAATTGAATGGAGATTTGACCGAAAATATTGAGCTATATTGGTAACGGACCGCTCCGTTCTGAAGGATGCCACAAAAAACGGTACAAGCTACATTTAAACTATTCTATGAAATTCTAGAAAATATAGTTTTGTAAAATGTCCTAAATTTTTAGCTAATTTAGGTGTTTGGAGAGGGTCGCACTTTTGTGTTTTAGGAAGGATATGTAAACGACAGATAACACCAACAATATGAAGAAATTATTTCCAAACCGTGTTAAGTCAACAATCATTATGTTGCTCATTTTCAAGAATGCTGGTTAACAAAAAGCAGGCCTTTGTCTCATTTCGTGAACAAAGGTCTACATACCATTGTTTCCTTCCGTTTCCTTTATAATCGGTTACCCAACTGAAGCTATAATACCAGCTTTATTGCGATATCGCACATTTAAAACAGACACTTGTGCACAACCAGAGAAGATCCGATTTAATCAGTTGAGCTGTTTCAATGAGTATTATCTTGGTTTAATAGCTTTTAATGGGGTTTAAGTCCTGCAAAGGTCGAGATGAATTCTACTGTAGACATGACTGCATCATGAAACGTTACAAACGGTAATTTTCAGTTTTGGGAAACATACATTACTGATAGACCAGCACACATAAAATTGTGATAAACAGAACATTAATTGTTTATTTTAATAAGTGCCTTATCTTGATACCCTACACAAAACCTCCACCTGGCTCATACATGAAGCAATAAGATGCATTATGGCTAACAGGGAAAACACAAGACGGAATCTAGATGTCGTGTCAAAGGTCAAGACATGGCATCTAGCCCCAGAGGGCACTGGTCTATCGTAATTACTGTCAAAAAATCCACGAGAAATGAATCTTGATACAACTTATGCCTATATTTAAAAAACAGAGACGGCTGCCTGCATCTGGAACTCTTCATATCTGAAAGTTTGAAGGTCTTATTTCATACATCAGAATTATCTGCAAGATTGCAAGATGGCTTTAGGTGACCGTGGCCCTATTGGCTAATGCACAAATTTAGATTTTCTTTCTATTTAAATAATATGTTAAAGCTTATGCCCGGCCCTGTAGATTACATTCGGTTCTTGAGATATGGCCTGTCAAAATGGCGCGAAACCAAAACAAAAAATTGGCAACAACTTTCTTTTTATTTTCTATATTTTTGACAAGTCCAGTTGCCAGATGATTTTCTAATTACATGCATGAATTATGCAAAGTAAAGATTTCAGATACAAATAAAAGAACTATGGTACTGAGGCATGGTACATGGGTAGAACACACACTATACTACAAAATTATGGTTAGCGTTTTGGCAAATTTCAATTTGCATAATTAATTAGGGCCACTTGATTAGGGCCCTAATTAATTATGCAAATGGAAATTTGCCAAAGGCATCCATAGGTTTTATATCTTATTTTGTAGCCGATCTGAACATTTTACTTTGTATAATTCTTGCATATATAATTAGAAAATAAGGCCTACCTGACAACATTGCATAACAAAAATAAAAGGAATTTGTTGCCAACTTCTTGGTTTCGCGCCATTTTGACAGGCCATATTTTGGTAACCGAATATCCGATTAAAATAAAATTTTCAGTCTTGTAATCAGGAGAGAATGGACACACATATTTCAATCAGACAAAAATCTATATCCAATAGCGTTACCTTAAAGTTAGAATTATAAGTGTCTCCTTAACTAATAACAAAAGGTGCACACTGGTATCTTGGAGGCATTGTCTTTTTTAAAGACATTTCTTGTTTAATCTCCATTTTGTATTATAGATATTATCACTTTTTAATTGATGGAAATAAGAAACACACAGTCCATAACAAGATGTCTGACGAAGGAAATACCACTTCAAGAGAAGGCTTCAGTGAAAGCGTCAAATCACGCAAACGAGCCCGCGTTGAATTTGAGGATCTATCAATGTCTATCCTTGGTAACAATGGTGAGGGACAGCCAAGTCAACAGAAGAAAGTTGGACCATTGGGAAGGAGGAGAAGAAATACAGCCTTAGAGTACGTGAAACGTGTTCCTTTTATTAATTCGTAACATTTGTACTTTTTGTGCGTCTGAATACACCTTTAGAATACGTAAACAGGCTACCTATTAATTCGTAACACTATATAACTTCATGACGATTAAAAACTAGCCTCATTACGAACTGGGGTGTGGATAATGTGCGAGTTGCGAGTTGTGAGTTGTGAGTTGCGAGTGCGAGTTGCGATAATAGAATTTTATACTTTTCCCTCAGGGCTCAGCTGCTGGCAGATGCACGCGAACTAAACCATACCACCAATCAGCATGCAACAACGGGAATGACGTCGTTCGAGAAATTTAATGATGGTTTGAAGCAACTAGGCATGCGCATATCAATCAAAGCTAAATATGACGAGAAGAAGCTTGTTGCAAACTTTTCAAAGGTAAATTATTTAATTGATTCTCTTATCCATCTTGGAAACGTATCACTTTCACGATGAAGACAACCAGCTTATCTAGGAAAAATCAACTGGCAACACTACAGCTAAGACAGCAAGTGCTACTGATTTGCTAAGAGAACTCAAGTAATAATCAAAGTGTTACTTTTCAATAATACGAGTATATTGATTTAGATAATGAAAATCTTTTTTTTTTTGGTTGATTCGACAAACAATACCTAGTCTATCCTGGCCATTCCTATCAACGGTTAATTATATGCCCAATGTGGGATATGCCCGGGGGGGCACTCAACTTTGGAAGTGACGGTATGTGCCTGTCAATAGGCCCCCTTTTGAAGTCGACTATACCCGATGACCCCCTTTTTTTAAAAGCCATACCCGATGACCCCTTTTTTAGTTGCGGCTACCCAATGACCCCTTTTTTGGTTGCGGCTACCCAATGACCCCCTTTTTTCTAGAAAACCATCATCAAAATGCAACAAAAAAATGCCGAAACTGTCAAATTTTGCTCCATTTTTTCAAAATTATGCCGAAATTTTCAAAATTTTGCTCCAATTTTTCAAAATTTTCTACCCGATGACCCTTTTTTAAAATCTTATACTCGATGACCCCCTTTTTTTAAAATGTTGTACCCAATGACCCCCCTTTTTTATTTTGTTTGTACCCAATGACCCCCTTTTTTTAAAATAACGCTTTGTACCCGATAGGCCCCTACTTCCCGACTCCGGTAGGCACATACCCGTCACTTCCAAAGTTGAGTGCCCCCCCCCCCCCGGGGGGGATATGCATTCAAAACAGAATTGATTTCTGCGCATCATCACCTGATTTGTTGCAATGGTCCCAAAATTGGTGTCGCATCGTACATTTTAACATGTTTAATGAAAGTATACCCAAGATTTGAAGGTTGTAGCAAAATCCTATTGCCTTGTATTCAGTATTCATTGAAGGAAATCTGTTAAGCTCTCATTTGATTATTCTTTTTGTTTCATGCATTTTGCGGGGATCAAAACATGTGATAATCAATAACAATTGTCATTATTCATATCAGTGATCATTATTCACGTACTGTCAAATTGAAACATGAAGATTTCAATATTTTTCTGACCATTAAAAGTTGTCCTTTCAGTGGTAAAGTTAGATTCAAAATTTTAACTGATTGGCAGTGTTCACAACAGATGTAACCCTTGGGTTTCCACTTTGTGTGACCTTCTTGGTCACAGAAAACATTGAACTTGAAATGTTTTAATATTTATTTCAGGTATATTTTATTAAAACACTCAAATAGCAGCCAAAATGGCTGAATTGCATGGTGAATTACAATCAAATTGATAAAGATAGGCAAATAATAATAAAATACATAAAAAGAAACTTGAATTATTGCACGATACATACTCAATGGAAATTTTAAATGAACAGTCAAAGAATTAAAGGACAAAAATAATAAAGCTGTAGCTCATACTCAACCGTACTCACCTCAACACTATATCTCAAACACACCCCTGCACTCACCTCACCACACCACTCCCATACCCATACACACCCACTCCCATCCACTGATGCACTCCCACACTTACCATTGCACAAAAACTCAACCTAATAAAAATATCAATGTGACGGCTAATATGACAATATGACAGGAGAGGGAATTGCACTTAAGGGCTTGCACTACCAAATCACACCAGCCCCCTCCTATCCATCCATTCGCACAAAAATTATTCAAACCAAATCACTAGATGGACAGGAGAACACTAAGCATGATTCAGGAGATCAACATCCGGGGGATTGTTTTACCAAAGTACACACTCATGGCTTGGCATTTACTTGGATTCAACTTAAGTTAAGGTCGTCAACATACTTCCAAACCTTCATTCTGTTGTCATCAAACTCAGTGAGTGCATCATTGATCATGCCTAAAAACATGAAAAAGGCAATAGAACCAATGATAGTGCCCTGAAGTACACTACCATGTAATTCTACCCACTCAGAGTAAGTATTTTTGTACTTCACTCTTTGTTTCCTCCCAGAAAGGAAGTCCACCACCCACTGCACAAGGGAAGGAGAAACACCCAGCTTGAGAAGCTTTGTGACTGTGATCTTATGGTCAATTAAATCGAAAGCCTTTGAAAAATCTGTTAGCACAAGTGTGCCAACATTTGTTTATTTCTCGGCACCTGACATCAAGTGGTGATAGACATCAACAAGGCAGTGGGTGGTAGACAATCCCTTCTGGTTACCAAATTGTCTTTGGTCAACATGGGGATGAATGGCATCCACAATCCATTTGCAAACTCTTCCTTCAGCGACTTTCGCAAGGCACGAAGTTAGAGAAATTGGACGCAACTTGTCGATTGAAGGCGGAGCTTGCTTGGGGATTGGGATGACATTGACTTCCTTCCACTGGGTAGGAACAATACTTTGCTACCGGCTGGCTCAACTCATATGCATACTCTTTAAGAAGCCTTAGTGGGATATCATCAGGACCCCCTGCTTTGGAAACGGACAACTTACTAAGATCATGGTAGATCTCCCATGGTTGAACCATAGGCGGTGGCACAGGACTAGGTAGATATGCAGGGAGATCATTCAACTTCAATGGCTGCTGTGAATTAGAAAAACTGACTAAGTGTTGATTGATGGCGTTAGCAACACTCACATGGTCAGAAACAGCAACATCTGGCACATTGATGGTAGTTTCGGTCTTTTTCATGTTTGCCAGGTACCTGATCTCCTTGTGCCATCGACCTGATTCAGTCTTCTGGACTTTCCTAACCTTATTGATATTATGGGCAGCTTTTGCTTTTCTGATCTCTTTGATAACTCTGTTTTTGAGATCAGTCCATGTGGATTTGTCACCCTTGGCGAACGCTTTCTGCCTTTGGTTAATTAAATTCTTGACACGGTCTGTTATCCAAGGTTTGTCATTAGTATGTAACCTGACAGTTTGACTGGAAAAAAATTGTCAATACCCTCATTAACTAATATGAGATTAACAATGACCACACTGATGTGAATAATGATATATTTTTATTGATTATCATTATGTTTTGACCTCCTGTAAAATTCACGAAACAAGAAGAATAATCCAATGAGCGCCGAAAACATTTTTATTCCGTGGATACTTAAGACCCCCTGAGCACTAACATTGCCTCTGATTGGTCAATTACATGATATCTTCATTTTATTCACCAACCAGAATGGAGTTTTGCAAATAATTCACCCTAATTTTTTGTGTGGTGAAATTATTCTAACAATGTTGCTGATTGGTCCAATTGATAATGAAAACTCCTTTTTGACCAATAGGCAGGTAGTCGTCTCATGTGGTTAATTTAGGGTTAGTTTCGTTTAAATTCATTTCTTATGACTATTGCTACAAATGCGCAGAAATAAATTCTCCTTCGACTACATATTCCAAATTTAGCATACGATCAACCATTTATGAATTATTTAAGTGGGTAATTACTTTTTGGTAGATGTTTATGTGATGACATTGAACCTATCATAATGCTAAAGTATTACATTTTATTAAATAATTTTTATTTTGAAGTCTAAAGGTAAAAATTTCAAGAAGGGCAGTCCATCTCGACCAGACCTAGATAGAGAAATTAACGGCTACACCGGAATACACATTGCGGCGCAGAACAACAATGTAAACAGAATCAGTGATCTTATACGAAGAGGGGCCGGTAAGCTATCATTGCAAAAATCTCATACACAGGAAAAAAAAGAGTAGAATAAACCTGTTTAAGAATATAATGACGTGTGGTGGGCTCGAGCAAACTGAAATACGAAAAATTAAAATTGAAAAATGACAATTTTGATAGAGAGAAAATCAGGACTCAGCGGCGATTGAACCCCGGAGGCGGCCTATTATGCTTCACCCTAGCAGGGCGTATAAGACAATGCGAGACATAAATTAATATATGCGAGGATCGGAAATAAACCATGCAAGCCCGAGAAATTATGATTTAAATGACGTGTTTGGAGCTTTAGCAAACTGACATATGAACAATTTGAGAGAGGAAAAATCAGGACTCAGCGGGGATTGAACCCCGGTCACTGGATTACCGGTCCAGAGTCTAGCCACTGCTCTACCAGAGTTCACAGTCGGTACTCGGGAAATCTCAAAAGCCCCAAACATGTCATTTAATCATAATTTCTCGGACTTGCATCGTTAATTTCCGACCCTCGCATATATTTTTGTTGTTAAATATGTGAGGCGCATTGAGGGATTTTTATTCATAATGTGCCTAATAAATGCTGATTTATTATTATTATTATTATTATTATTATTATTATTATTATTATTATTATTATTATTATTATTATTATATACCTTTGATTTACCGCAGACGTCAATGTGAAATCCTCATTGGATGGCGCGACACCATTGCATATGTCAGCACGTTATAATCATCCTGATGCTGCAATGGTACTACTTCAAAAAGGGGCTGACGTCGCAGATGCGTTGACCAATGGCCAGACTCCATTACATATGTGCTGTAGGCGTGGCCATCTCCAGGTCGCTGTGGTAAGTGATGTGAAACAAATTAGTATTAAACTTGACCAGAAACTTTTTTGTTTTTGTTTTGTTTTTAATTATTATATGCCCTATATGATGGATTACCTATAGTTTGATCATCTCTTAATCGGCGGGCCTTTTTACATCGCGAATTAATATAAATATATTTTATTTTGCGAATTGTCAGTGACATCTCACCAGAAGCATCACGAAGTAGTAATTCAAGTCCTACTGTTGTCTACTGTTTTTAAAGCGCAAAATATAGACCAGACAGTCAACTAAAAGCACCCTTAACGTGGGTTTACCTTTTGGCGCAGTGGTAAAAACCTGACAATTCCCGCCGATTACCAGCTTGTCAAACTATTATGTTGACCCCATTAATACCAGCAGTGCATCTTTCACGGGTAACAGAGAAAAGAAGAAGAAGAATATTTCTTTATACTAATGCTTGCTATGGTTTTGGCGGGAAAGACGATCAAAGCAGAATGGTCGACTGCAGATCCGTCGGATAACGCTTTTTCAATGGGAAATTAACTTTGCTGCTTGGATGATGTCACGATGAGGTCAGCATTTATTCCATATTGAAAAGCGTGTTCCGACGGATACTGCACTCGACCGGCCTTAAAGTTAATCTTCAAACTATTCAAAATGTTGTTAAAATACTTAAAATTATTCATAAGAAAGTTATTGTTTGACCTATCTGTGACCTACCGCAGGGGCGGATTTAGAGGGGGCGCACCCGGCTCGCGCCCTCTAATTTTTGCAGAGCGGCGCCTGACTTTGTATTTTTGCAGAGCCGCAGCATCGGCTGTGGCTCGGCGACCCCTCTATTGAAAATTCCTGGATCCGCCCCTGTACCGAATGTTACACAATTAAAATCGTTAAGGTTAATGGTCGGTTAATGGTGAATTAAGTTCTGAGCTATTTCTGAATCAAAACCTGAAAATCGCTCCAAATACAAGGTAACGTCAAGAAATTGGTCAAGGACGATAGAGGTCAACAACGTTGACACCTTTCACCCTCTTCCCATTTATTTTATCATAAATAACTAAATCTTCCTCTTTCAATAATTATTTCAGGTGCTGATACAGCGCGGGAAATCCGACCTAAACAGCAGAGACGTTGATAAGAGTACACCACTGCACCAAGCCACACTGAATGGCAATATTGAACTTGTGACATATTTGGTAAGATTGATAAACAACAGAGCGTACTCTACGACTAGAAAAAAGTTATATTGGTGTAGGCCCGGCCAACTTTAAATTTGTAGCAGGAAAAAATATTTAGGATCGGAAAAGCACCCTAATTCTTGGTGCATTTTGAAAGGTCATGCATTGTGGGTGTTGTTTTTTTATTAAAGAAATTGTGAAAAAAGATCACCCGACCGAACTATTCTATTCTGCCGTTACGACAATATAAACATTTTAGGCATTCTAATTCACTTTGATAAATAACATTTTCAAACATTTGTTGAATATTTATGTCAATCGATTCATTGGAATTACTAATGGACACTTGTTGAACTATTTTCATGTGGCTGTAGATCGCACAATTTGTCTTTTTGCCCGCTATCGAATATCCCATGTCAATCAGTCATCCTGAAAGTCGTCCTAAATGGTAAGGTGTCCGTCACGGTAGAGAAGCCGATAAATGTGGACGTTCCTCTGGGATCCATTCTGGGACCTCTTCTATAATACACATAGACTTGAAAATATACCCATCGTGTTCATACGCTTATGACCTTTATCAAAAATACCAAATATGGCATGTATATATGTCTCAAGGTCAAGTTGCATGGATGCCAACATCTAATCCCACTAGTCACCCTCTGCATATTGCGGTAATTGACAGAAATTAATCCGGTGCGCATATTTGCTAATGATTTGATTCTGACTATGTTATTTATATTTTAGGTTGAGCGTGGAGCTGATATACGGGCACTTGATGTCAACAACGTGTCGCCTATGATGCAAGCTGCGCATTGTGGATTCAAGGATTGTGTGCAATATTTACTTGCAATGGGTAATCAAGTGATAGGCAACTTTTGCTCTAGTGCTGAGCGATAGCGATTGGTTTTTTAGCCAATGAGGTACGGTGTTGTTTGTTTCGCTGGGAAAAGTAGTGCGCTACATTGTTGGTCAAATAACAATCGCTCGTCGCTCAGCGATGGAGTATAAATTCAGCTTCGAATATTCACAACAGTTATTGGTGCGTAGTGCGCGAGTACATTTGCACAAATGTGACCTATCACTCATTAAATTTGGTTATAATGAAGTTGAATATCGGTCTTAAATTATTGATCTTTCAAATTATTTTGTGCTGAACTTTCATCGCCAGGAGGGGCACAGAATGCTGGCACGTACCCCTTCGCCAACACCCCCCCCCTCTCCCCGTCGCTATGCCACTGACAGATTTTGCAGAAACCAATAGCCGGGCATAAAAATGCATCTATCATTTATAAGCACAATAGCGGTGCGGTCTAATATGTTGATTTCCCTCTCTTTGTTAGGTCTCCACGTAGGCATTCCGTTCCAGAAATATCTTTCAGATAAAGACAATGAAGGCAATACGGCACTCCATCTTGCAGTTGGCAACAGACATATCGACGTAAGTTAATTTTCTCTGGGAAGCAAATCATGGGTTTCTAATGTGTAGAATATCATTCATTCATTTGAAAAAAAATGGTGAAACAAGTCATATTTCATATGATTCTTCAACTAGACGGGAAAACCCAACTTGGCAACTTAAATATTCAGGTTTCGGAAGCAAGAGGGGACTTTAGCCAAAACAATACCTACCGGCTACCACAGTGGTTATGAAACATTATTGCCAAAATTAAAACCACAGTGGTAAACGTATGGAACAATTTGTGAACAGCCGCTACTTGCCAATCGACGGGTTTCTACTGAGCAAATGGTTGGCGAGTAATGGTACGGTAGGTCACGCGAGGTAATACGAGGTAACGGCAGTAGAAGGGTCCTGGTTTATGCGGAGTACCCTCACTGGCAACAGTCACCTTTTGAGGTGGTTTTAGTGGGAGTAACGCAGTGGTGTTCGCAGTAGAAACAGTACGGGTGACACCCAAATCCAAATATGACCTTCATTTTTTCCGTACTTCCGGTCTCCCCACTAAATGCATGTGGATGAATTAGCCTTTTCGAAGCATGGCGTACACAATAGGAGGGCAGTATTTAATATGGGTAAAACCCGCCAAATTCAAAAGCTGTTACCTATTTCGTGCAGCGCCATCCAATTGTGTCCGCCATACCTGTAAAAGGCTAATGGTATACCTGCAGAGCATTAGAAACCTGGATTAGAAAGAACCGGTTGATGCCCATATCAAAAAATGAGACCTTTCCGGATAACTTCCCGATAGTCACCGGGTAGACACCGGCAAATTTCACATGCAAATTAGATAGGTAGCGGGTGACTACCCGATACATTTTTGGGAAACCATAGTGGATACCTTTCAGGTAATAGGTACCGGATGACTACCCGATGACTTTTTTGGGAAACTAGCGGGTAACTACCCGGTGACCTTTTTGGGGAACTAGCAGATAACTACCCGATAACGTTTCGGGGACCTAGCGGATAACTTTTGGTGACAATATACCTGGTGACCTCTTTGGAGACTTCCTATTGACCTTTTTGGGAATGCAGAAATACAAATTCATGAGTATGCACAAATGTATTAGACAGTTAGTAAAGCTTATTATTTGAATTGTAGTTTTTGGAGAAATACAACTCTGTTGGCATGGCAGTTGAGCTTATAAAGTGCTATCTTGCAATAAGAAACTTGAAAGTGTACAATGTAATTGTAGTTATTGTACAAAAATATTCTTCTGATGTAATTTGGTTCACACCTTTTTAAGGTGCATACCTTAATTAATGTACAACCAAATTGTTATGATATTATGTATTACAGTACCTAAATGTGATGACACGTCTATAATTTTTATATTAAATATTATAATTTATTAACAACAAAATAGCTTAACATAAAAGCTTATATGAATTAATTGACACATTAGCTGATGGTATTGATTTAATTGACATTAATTTACTGTCAAAATCATGTAATATGATTTACTAGAAAAGATATAAACTAAAACATTCAAATGTGTCATATATTAGGTACATGTATAAAGACTGCATCAATATACAAATCATTTCATACAAATTTTCCTACCTGCATTATCATATGAAATCAAGCATTCAATGCTTTATAATTCCTACAGCATGTTCCAGATTAATTTGTAAACATCTTGTAATGTCACTGCATGTAAATCCATACATTTGGACCACAAATAACTTGAATTCACAAGTTCATTTAATGTTCTGTTCATTCCATTTGCTGAAAAACACAGAGTTCAATTTCCGGAGTGTTGTGGAGAGGTTCCCTTCTCTTGTAATGGTAGATCAAGCGACTTTAAAACAGTTTTTAAAAGCGGTGTATTAAAAAGATGAGAAGAGTCCATTTGAGTTTCTCGTTTGCGATAGGATGTTTCTGTAGGTACCGTGAGTTTTTAAATATGCCAAAATAAGATGTCCACAGAAATTCCACAACACATTTAACATTATAAATGAGCGTATTACCTACAAACTACTCACATTTGCTTATAAAAGTAGACATGAAACAACACCACTGTACATACAAAACCTCCTAAAATCTCACACATTTTCTGATGGTATGTTCCTACGATCACATGCTGATGGCAGTCTGCTTGAATGTAAAAGAACTCACACAACATATGGGAATAATGCCTTCTGCAATTCTGTGCCAGCTCTCTGGAACAAATTACCTTTAAAACTTCGTACTTCACATAGTCTGGCCACTTTTAAATCTAACCTGAAAACCTATTTGTTTCAAAACTAAGTTTTTTATTTTTAATTAAGTTGTACATTAAGTGTAGCCTAAGATGTAGTGTAAGTTGTACTTTTAAGATCATTGTAAAGCGCTTTGTTCATACTTATGCTAAGGCGCTATATAAATTCCGTTTATTGTATTGTATTGTATTGAATATTCTGCACAAATATATTCCAGCTGTCAACAGCTAGCTGCTCCATTTTGAATTCATTCAGTGACCTTTGGCCATATACCCACCCACAATGCATTCTTAAGATGCTTTATGCTATTTTCAAGGTCACATTAAAAGCGGATAACCACCGGGTAACTCCTGCAAAGAATCTATGTTTCTGGGAACCTTCTGGGTAATTAAGTTTTTGGGAGACTTCCGGATGTCTACCCGAAAACTTTTGGATAACTTAATTAGGTATCCGCAAGGTATCCGCTAGCGGGCACTTTCGGATACCTCTGGAAAAGGTACCCGAAAGGTTTCTGATGACCACCGAATGGTCATCGGGTGGTCACCGGGAAACTTTTCTTTTTGCTATGGGTGGTAACACACATTAATAAAAGCCCCCGCTTTAAAGGGGATGTGCAGAAAGTGCACCATGCTTTTTAGTTAGGGGATTACATGTGGGGTATGACGTGTATTAATCTAGTAGCAAGGTACTAGATCAACAACGCTCCCAATAGAAACAGAACGGGTGACGATTTTGAGGGTACGCCGGAAGTCACTTAAACTGTGATTAGGTATATACAGCGCACGTGATCCAAATCTGACCTTAAGCAGCTTGAAGGTCACAAATAATGTGTTTCCGTAATTCCGGTCTTCCACTAAAATGTACGGGGAATAAATGGCTATTCGCCTTTTGCAGTATAGAAGCGACCCATCAGTTGATGATTAAAACATCAAAAATACGGGGAATAAAGGCGCGGTAATGTGAGGTGTTTAGTATTTAAAACATACTGTTCGTCAGCAAACTTGATGTTTGTTTGTAACGTCACAATTTAAACAAGATTCCTCTCCAAATGAATAGGTTGCCAGAGCATTGATAGAACGTGGTGCACCGGTGAATTGCAAGAAAAGTACCAACGGTTTCACGCCGTTACATCAGGCAGCAATTATAGGCGAAGAACAACTGGCTCAGATGCTTATTGATAAAGGAGCAGAAACGGAGATCCATGACAACGAGCAGATGACACCATTACATAGGTTTGACATAATTATATCTTAATTTAAATATAATTCCATAGGTGTTACAAATTATAATAGCTTAATGCTTTCACAGTATGATTTGAATGTTCTTCACTCAAATGTTATTTTTTTACTTGAATTACTCCTTACACAGCACAGAAAGTTTTACCCTGGGAGTTTTACCTATCATAATTATTCGACAGATTACCAAACTGGTTGGCACATTATAACTTATGATAACCCCTCCCAACACTGGATAAATCAGGACAATACGCATGGGACATATGATAATCCCATCAAACACAAAACGTTTTCGACATCATTCGCAAAAGGTTATAAGAGGTTGTCAGGAAACGTTTAAATGTCGGGTTATTTAAAGGGTATAAAACGTTTTCATAACATTCAAAAACATTTTTTTGATAACCTACTGCAAATATTTTAACATAATGTTATTTAATTGCTGACAAAATATTTGGCGAAAAATGTTTGCAAAAAAAGTTTACAATAACATTTCGAGAACATTTTAAAAATATTGTTTTAGTGTGTTTTCATACAAAACGTTTTAAAACTTTTTCATTGCCTTTAATGTTTTCAATGCCTTTAATTAAAATGTTTTAACATAAACCAAAACCCAAAATACAACTTGTTTAAAACGTTTTTAAAACATTTTTGTGTTTACTGGGATGATGGACAAGCAGCGTTCGAAATAAGCCAGTCGCAATTTGCACCCCAAAATGCGCGTGTTGCGATCCAAATTTTAAAAGTGTGGTGCAAAATTGCGATACCACATTGTACTGACTTTATGTGTTGATTGTTTGAGACTGCAGTTCAATTTGCTCTGCGTCAGATGAAATTGCATTGCAACTTTCAAATTGGAGTGCCAAAGTGCACCCCACGGTAAAAAAAATTAATTTGGAACATTCTTTTTACTAGAAAACCATTCCTGTACCCGTTGAAATCCTATAAATTCCTATAGTGTAATATTAATAATGTGACCATTATTTCGTTATACCAATTATAATCATGTTAACTTTTCTGTTCATCTTGAAATATTCTGATCATTTCAGAAATTTTTGTTACTCTCTACAGGTCTGCAATGTACAACCGTGTTGATACAATTCTACTCCTTATACGTCAGGTAAGTGTGCAATGTGCATGTTGTTATAATCTCTAGTAAATGCACCAAAATAAAAGATCAATAATTAAGGGTATAGACAAGGTACTGTTGGTCGAAGCAGCCAAATAATAACGATTTTCATTATGTAAATCAATATATTGAAAAGTTCATTCTACAAACCATATACTTTCAAACCTTGCTTGATTTATCGTTGTTAATGAGTTACGTACGTTTATGTAAGTATTGCAGGTGTTTCAGCCCTCCTACAACATAACTCAAGAACCACAGGACCTACAAAAGTATATCTGTGATATTTGAATTCTTCTACACACTCGACTCGCTATGAAATGAGCAATGCGATTTTTGCCAAAGCTGACTACCATTCGCAAGATGCTGTGAACTACCAAATCGCAATTTTAATTGGCCCCATTACTAGTAGAATGTGTCAAATTTTACAAACCAATTTTCTAATATATGGCAACGAAAACTGTTATTATCACATTTTTCTTAGGGTCTGTACCTTGATTCCAAGGATGAAGACAACTTCACGCCACTTTTATGCGCCGCCTGGAAGGGACAAACTGAAGCTGGAAAAGCTCTGTTACGTTATGGCGCTGACATTCGTGTATTGGACATGGAAATGAAGTCTTGTCTACACTGGGCAGTTGAAATGCAGCATCTAGAATTTGCTAAGATGTTATTTGAACACGGACATGGCGGGGAAGAGTTGTTGAATTGGAAGGATAGAGGCGAGCAAACATCGCTACATTACGCAGCGGAGGTTGGCAATGTTGAGGTATGTTTTATCACTACTGTCTTCATGGTGAACAGTGGGTTTTCAATCAGTCAATCCTTAATTGATTTGTGTTCATGGGTTAAGTGAAGTCGTGATATGAGTTTGCAAGATTGCAAGTGCAATCAGCCCAGTCCAAGTGGTAAAAAAAGCAAAAATAAAGTTGAATGGGCACAGAACAAGAAAAAAGACTGAGACAAAGGATAAACAATACACTTGCTGTGTGATTCAAAAAACAACCCAAGTCCGGCATACAAAATTACTCTCCACGAAGTCCCCGAAATACTAATCGTCAAACCTAATACAGTTTAACCCACTTATTTGCATGTAAAACTTGCCATATTTAAGAGGTAAATCTAACTGAAGGAGTTAAAATGATACACAGGTCTTTTTTTAATGTTCTCAAAATCACTTTCCATGGACTTGGGTGGGTTTTGTATTCATGTATTCAATTGTACGTTGAACCCGGGACCTCCGATTACGACTATTATTTGTATTGACCGTCTATGTAGAAAGAGCTAGAAAGGTCGGGAGAAATGGTAGTTGACTTTGTTATCTAAAATATATCACGTATCTGCACTTTAATAAGCAAAAGGTTAGATCTTATACTGCCCTCGTGGTTTTTGACAATGTGGTTTCTACAATGATTTCAGTTAAAGGTCCGTAACCCGATCGACAGCATCATCCCCCGATTTTTTCATTGTTGATGAGGTTTTGGTATCACATAATAGATACTATTTTTCTCATTACTATCCTGAAATTTGACGCTCCAAGTCGATGTATTTCCGGAGAAATCATGAAACACAGCGGCTTTTACAGGTATACCAGTTTGTAAACAATGGTAAATACTTTGATTTCTGGGCCGGGAATTATGAACGAAATAGCTCGTAATATCAGTCGCCTCAACAGCTACTTTGGTTTCGCGTCATACACATTCTGTGAAAAAAGCGAACCACACTAACTGCTGAGGAGACGCGTCTAGACGGTGTGCCGTATTTAATTATAAAATTTCCACGATGGAGGCAGCGGGCCGATTAGCTCAGTCGGTTAGCGCGCGCTTCATGTTTCTACCCAAGAGGTAACCGGTTCAAAATCCGGTGTCGGAATGTTTTTTTTTCCTCTCCATTTTTAACCCAAACTTTTTTTATATTCATTTGAAATGTACATATTGCAAGGGGAAATATATTTTGTTTCCTTTTTTCTGAAACGGTACGAAAAAACAAATATTTTTCGTTCAATACGGGCCGGGCATTGATTGTACAGCATGTCAGCATTAAATTCGTCATACGAACGGAAATGGTTGTTGTTGCTTGCCTACCCAGAATGCAATTCACGTATACCAAGGTATTGGATTGCAAATTTGGCTATTTATTCACATTTACGCCGAAAATGCTCTCGTTTTTTCACAAAGCAGCATAAAGGGGGCGATATTTGATATTATTATGTAATTTTAAAGACAATCCATATCCAAAACCAATAGGGTTACCCCCCTTTAACTGTTACATAGATCATTACATACAGTATGTGCATTATGTATAGGCATTAGCGCCAATCCGGCTTGAAATGTGGGGGAGCCGGAGGGCAACCGGCCAAAATTGTAAAAAAGTGGCCGAAAAGAACAAAAAATGGACCATTTTGCCGAAAGGTGGGGGGGGGAACACGTCCATGTATGTAGGATGTTAGCCTGAAGAAACGTTAGCCTTTTTAATACAGTTTAAAAAAATATTAGCCTTTATAGTACCAATTTTATGTTGCTCTACTGATCCTGAAGATTTTAGTCGTCTATTCAGCATAACATACTTGCTTACTGGTGCCCATTTTTCTTTGATTTTGTTGCTAGGTGTTAAACGTTCTTCTTCAGAATGGAGCTGAAGTAGTGGTGAAAGATGTTGAAGAAAAGACGCCACTACACATCGCATCAGAGTAAGTCATCAGTACCGGTAGATTTGCATACACCGAATACTCACCGTGCATTAACCAAATAGATTCTCTTATCCTTCGCATTGCACCCCTGCGTGTCCTCCTCCTCCTTCTTCTCTATCTCGTCCATACACATTTCTTTGACTATAGACACTTTAACTTTTGTTCCAATGAGTCTATAGTCAATCCAGTTCGTAGGCAAAAAAACAATAGGTCGAACTAAAACACTTAGGATTGAACTATATAATGTAGCAAAATAGAATACTATTTTTTATGCAAAACATTTAGTTCTGTATTTCTCTTGAATTACACGTATTACTTTCTAATGCCATCATTACGTTATCTGTGCCTGAAGCGAAGTGTGCGTTTTCACCTCACAACTTGAGCTTCCAATTTTCATCTGTGACTGAGGTAACCACATACACAGGTTGTCATATTCAGAGGCAGTAGCCCAGACGGATACAGGACACGCGACACGTGACGTACGAGGCTGACGAAACTACGAGACTGACAGCCCGTTCAATTTAGACGGTTAGCAGTTACGAATTGAAAAACAGCCTAGGCTACTTTATACAGTGGGCCACTTTGTCGTGCCCTACGATTTTAGAATAACATAGTTTTGCTTTCACACCACATAACACATTAAGAATTGTTTGTGACGATTTCATGATTACGCGTTAATCCAATGGCGACGTCAAAAATGGCGCTATCGCATCCGACCCCACTGGCAATAACCTATTATGTAATATTTCGTAACATAACCTTGTATACCGTCATGATAAAAACGAAGGGACCATCACCTGATGCAATTTGTTGTCAAATGTTGACAGTCTGGTTATACTGTTTTAATGAATTAATTATTGCCATCGATTTGACTAAAAAGTGCGTTAAAATATTCTTTACGACACTAATCTTGCAACTTAATATAAAGCAAACTCACGATTGTCTTTGAAGTCTCCGAAATAGAAGCCAACAAGATCTTAATATTTCCCGGACATTCCTTACATTCAGATATGGCCATTTGGAATGCGTTGAATCCCTATACCACGCATGCCCAGTTCCTCTCAATGATGACGACATAGATGACATGACACCGTTACTTCTAGCGAGTCAAAATGGCCACCATCATGTTGTGAAGTTCCTCATCAGAGTCGGAGCTGATATAGAAAGCAGGTCAGTTGCTATTATTTATAAATTCGGATTTATTGATTTATCATGTGATGATGGGCGCAGCCATTGCACCACACCATACTGGCAAAGGTATAATAGATCTACGCATTCACTTGACACAAGACAAAATGGTGGTATATAGTCAAGGATTTTGCAACAAAATTGCTACAAAAATTCAGCAGATTTTTGAATCATATTACTTAAATATGATTTGACGTTATGATTTGAATTTTGAAATATATTATGTAAACAAAAGTTGTCAAGAGATGTTCATTTTATAATTCGGCAAAATACACCGAAATTTGAGCGAACGATTGAAGTCAACTGTATTGCTATTGGAAAGTACAAGTACATGGAGACCACCCATCGCGCTATTAACGGGGCTATTACTATTATGTACTCTTCAGCCCAGCCGCTAGCCGTAATGCATGGCATGCAGCCTCCAGCGGTTTCACCACCATGCATTGACCATTGGACCCATTATCAACAGAGCAGTTAGAAAACACAAAGCGATTCATTTGTACTAGACGTGATTATTTGAAATCTCATTCATTCGTGCTTGTTTCTAATCTTTCATTTTGTTTTAAAATTATACAGGAATGATGACCGGCGCTCATCATTGGCTCTTGCGGCAACGAACAATGAGATAAATGTGCTTAATGTGCTGTTAAATAACAACGCAAATGTAAATGGTTACGATAAAGACCAGGTAAGACCTTCAAAAAGGTCGAAGGTTAAATTCATGAAATTAGGGGCTCATATGGGCATGACGGGGTTAAAACAAAACGAAATGCTCCAATGTTGTTGATGAAAATGGTCTTAAACAAACTAATAAAGAATAGTTTGTACCACCTACAATGAAACACAGCAAAACATATTATTACCAATTGAGTCCTATATATTGATGATATCCTACCAATATTTCTTTGAACGGTTACCAAGGCAACAAGTCGTTGCAAGTGGTTCTTTACTATTATTTTATTCGATTACAGTACCAACAATTTGAGACAATTTTGATCGAAATTTGAGTATTTGTTTTCTGTTTTAGGCCCCCCCCCCTTAATCTCATTTTTTAGTGATACCAAAATAAGTACAAACATTCTCCACGTAATGTCGCTATGACGTCATAATGTGAGGGCGCCCATGCAAATTTGAAATATACAAAAGTATAATTATGTAAAATTGATTTTCGGCTAAACATTCTACGAAATTGCGATTTTCACCAAATTTTCTCCTAAATATAAAAGGAAATAACTATAATTTCAACCTAACTAACAAGTAAAAGGTCAGTAGCTCTTGGAATAATTTTACGAGAGTGAAATGAAAATCACTAATATACCTGTTGGCATGGTTGGTGTTGATCTCTATCTGCAGAATACAGCTTTACATCTCTGTGCCCAGGGTGGACATGAAGCTTCTACAATTTTGCTATTAAACAACGGAGCTGATCTACAATTACAGAATGTACACGGCATGTATCCATTAGATCTGGCCATAGAGCATAAGCATGAAGTGGTAGCCAAGGCAATGTTGTCTAGCACAAGGTGAGCCCCAACTTTAACAATTATTAAAAGAAGACATGATCTGCCACTAACTGCGATATTCTTGTTTTGTCAATATTGAAGCTATAGGCGAATTCAGCGAGCCAATTGACGGTCTGAATTCATTTGGCCATGATTGGGGTCCAACCGCACCAAACTGGTGTCGTGACTGCCAAATTGGCTGAAACTCTTATATTGTATTGCGTTGTAAACTTTTATGTATAACACGGGTGATGGAATGCAGTTTAAAATCCCCGCCGAGGCTGCATTATTTCATATTTCAGGTGGGATGGACCCCGTCAATGTTTCCGGGCAATTGATTATGATCTGATGCCAAAAGTATGGAAAGACGAAGTAGTACATCGCTGAAGTTATGAACTGGCGGTGCACAAGGTCCTGGGATCGTGTTACCGACAACATCTCGCGATGAATCGACATTCATTGATTTCTGGGGCGTCACTACTTATAAGTAAAATTTTTGGTAGTGTCGCCACCAGAATTTGCTTTGGTGGATGTGCCCATTGGCGTCAACTACTTTCTGGAGGGGGTACTACACCCCTGGCCAATTGTGTGCCTATTTTTGCATTTTTCTCAAAATAGAACATTGGTGACAAGGAAGATATGTATATTATAGGGCAAGGACTACAACTACTGCACTGAAAATTCAGCAACTCAAGGCAAGTAGTTATTGATGTATTGATCAAAATAATATTGGTTTTCCCTCATGTTTGACTGTAACTCCACAACTGTTGTCTGTGCTGTCCAGTGCAATAGTTGTACTCCTTGCCCCTATAATATACATATCTTACTTGTCACCAATGCGCTATAATTTTTGAGATAAATGCAAAAATAGACACAAAATTGGGCAGTGGTGTAGTACCCCCTTTAAACGATCAAAATATATATTTATATAAAATAAATAATGAGCAAATTGATCAAGTGTCAAGTTATGTAAACCTCCATGAAATTCGCGTTTGTGATATTTTTGTTCCTACGACGAACTGGCAGTTGGGAAGCCGCCATGAATAACTTAGACTATGCGACTGGCCATTCCCCAATGAATAGACTAATTGCAGTGCTACCGGAGGCAGCCCTCCTTGTAATGGATCAGTGTGTCAAGAAATCACATGACGACCCGTACCATCCAGATTTGAAGGTAATAAGTCAAGGTTTAATCCGTAAATTGTGCACTTAATTTTATTTTAAACTCGCCACTCGTAAACAGCATGTACTGCTCATGCGCGTGCATCCTGCTTTGTTGACGGCGGTCGAGAGACGAACCGTGCTTTTAAAACTGGCGCCTACTTAGACAAAGGGCAATACGGCTATAGAAGTGATCGGGGATTCAGGGTGGTCTCTGCGTATTATGTATTTACTATACTATGATTAGGACTATTTTTTTTATCTTCATGTATGTTAGTATATAACATGTTGAAACCATGTTCGGCACAACTGGAACAGTGCCACAGGAAAATATGTATTAACTATAATACTATGATTAGGAAATTATGTATTAACTAGAATATGGTCTATGGTGTATGGCTTTGTGGGAGTGAAATAGTCACACATAACTCTATAATGTAACTCGCTGATATTTTCGTGACTCCTCAGATTCAGAAATTAAAATAAGGGGTTAACCCACCACTAATTGCAACAGAATCCATTTAATTACCATTCATTTCGGGAAAAGCATCAAAAGTCCCCAAAAATCTAAGTAGTGGAACAGTGCCTAATTTGCATAAATCCAAAATGACCGCTTATGCAGAGATGAAATTTCAAAATTGGTCAAATCTTGTTAACAGCCATACCAATGTATTGCTCTCATCATAAGAATTCAGAAAAAGTATAGTTTGACCAGTCTCCTACATATAGTTCTTGAGTTATAAGCAAAAAGGTCAAGTGTCAAATTTTGGGGCCCGTGGGCAATTACAATTGAAACATTCTCCAATTTTAATTTTAAAATGATAAAAGTTGCAATGTGTTGGATGTTTTGTTACAAAGGTAACATCACAAAATAGGTCAAGGTCAACACGGCTCAATGGAATTTGATCTTCTTTGCCAAGGTAACAAAACACCTGAGATATGGCAAACTATTCTTTTTATTAAATACATCTGCAAGCGGAACAATATGAGACCATTTTTGATCAATATCAGAGAATTCATTTTTGTCCCCCTGTGGCGTCCAAATTTTGACATTTAACCTTTCCCCTACATGTATAGGCCTAACTCAAGAAATGTACATCGGAGATAGGTCAAACTATACTTTTTCTGATTTTCTGAATCCTTATGACGAGAGCAATACATTGGTATGGTCTCTAGCAAAATTTGACCAACTTTAAAAATTAACCCCCTGCATAAGAGGCCATTTTGGATTTATGAAATTTAGGCACTGTTTCACTACTTGGATTTTTGGGGACTTTTGATATGTTTTTGTGGGAGATTGACGCATGCAAAATGGATTCTGTTGTAATTGGTGGTGGGTGATTTTTTTTTATTTGACTAGCCTATTAATCTCACTACTTCCAGTTAAAAATTAAATCAGAATATCAAGTTTTTCCCATCTTCTTGTAATGTCTTAACAGATTACCTACAACTATCGATACATCGACCCAGGTCCGGATGATATATCATTTGACAAAACCGACCAAAGATTTTTTGCTTTAGAGGTATGTATCCACTTATTTATTTAGGGGCCTGAGCTTTCGATCCTAGCAGGATCTTTATCAAAGGCAAAGTGACAAGACAACACACAAACATGCATATATATAGTGACATGGACATAAAGGAAAAGGAAATTAGCAAGACAATAGAAGACATAAGTGGTTCCTCTGTAGTTTGTTTTTGTAGTTTTTATTTTTACCACACATTTTCATTTTTCTATTCAGCCCATTGTCTTCATTCATCTCATTATCCCTCTCATCTCCATTCATGACATCCCACTTCCTGCCCCAATTGATAGTTCCCAGGAACCAGAGGAACCACTTATGTCTTCTATTGTCTTGCTAATTTCCTTTTCCTTTATGTCCATGTCACTATATATATGCATGTTTGTGTGTTGTCTTGTCACTTTGCCTTTGATAAAGATCCTGCTAGGATCGAAAGCTCAGGCCCCTACACTTTGAAATTTTACTTAAACAGGCTATTTTTGTGGATAAGCAGTTTACAACAGCTCACCTTTTAACACTTATTTATTTACTAAACTTTCATCAAAAAGTAGTACAATCAGATATATGCATTTGAATTTTGGTTGTTGTTGACAAAAAATTTTTATAATCATTTTAAATGCATATGCTTTTTCCTTGTGATATTTTTGTACGTTTTCTTGCACACAGACAATGGTAGAGTTCAAGCGAGAAAAGCTGCTAGCACATGCTTTGTCTCAGACAAGCTTATCTTCTAAATGGTAAGAAAATTCAAGTGAGGGGATGGGGTGTGTAGGGGTGTGGGTGGGGATGGGGTACGTTTGCCTTCCATTACTTCCGAGTACTCGAACTACATACGACATAACGAGGACCTCGTGCGCGACGGAGACCTACAATCATGGAAAATAGGTCTTGGGACAGTTTAGATCCATGCACTGAGCCACTGAAATCGATCCCCCTTCCCGCCGTAACAATGTTGATCGGGGTCTTATCATCAGGCTCCGTGTTAGACATTGATTGGTGAGGGGGGGATATAGCTTACAAGAGGGTTGAAGCTACACGTGGAATATTATTTGAAAAACATCCATCAAAATTTACGTGACTGGGGATGGAAACAAAGGAGTAAAATTGACCACCCACGTGACGTGTCCCAACACATTTTTTCCATGTCTGTATAGGTAAGCGTCCTCGAAGTCCACTTGACATGACAACATACCAACAAACAGAGAACCTTTGCATTTCAAACAAAAAAATAATAATTTTCAGGTTCTCGAAAATAATGCGTAATGCAAGGTGGAGTGTGTGGGTTTAAGTCTGACGGTTTATATTATATTTTTTCTATATCCGATAATTTGCTAAATTGGCATCATAGTAATCCTATAATATGACAGACCTTATTTCTTATGAATTAAATTTCACATGATGCATTGATTGTTTTAGGTGACCCATCCTCATCATTCATGTATTGTCTTTTCTTGTTCGTAGGAAACGCTATGCCCGCTACTTCAACTATGGTGATTTCTTTATATACCTCATTTTTGTAGTCATGGTTAGCGTGTATCTGGAACTTCTAATCCCAATAAGAGATACACCATTCATAATCATCCGTGAATCAGACGGGTGTCCTCTCGTCCCGCGTTTTATCAACGAATCAGAGGCAGGACCAGATCATGGACCTTCTTCCGGGCCGCCTTTACAAGCAAGTAGACATTTCGTATATTCTTTCCTGGGTACTATTGGTTATATCGTATGATTCAATGGGCTCACCAGCTATGTTAATTTAAGGGTAGACGAGGTATTGTAGGTCGAAGCAACCTAAAAATCGATTTTCATTATCTAGATCAATATATTATTGAAAATTAACACCTTGATGTTTTGCAAATGTTCATTCTACAAATCGTATACTTTGCCGGGATACTTTGCAAACTTGCTTAATTTATTGTTGTTAATGAGTTATGTACGTTTTACAAAAGTGTTGTTGTTTCAGCCCTCTTTACAACGTAACTCAAGAACCGCAGCACCTATAAAAGTATATCTGTGATATTTGAATTCTTCCACACACTCGCTATGAATTGAGCAATGCAGTTTTTGCCAAAGCTCACTACCATTCGTAAGACGCTGTGAACTACCAAATCACAACAGTTTAAAACTAGTGGCAAATGGTGGTCATAGACCACAAACCTAGCTGGACGTGTTGGTGTTGTGGAGGTATCTGGCCCCTGCAAAATGTTCCCCTGGTTATGAGGTTTGTTGTCACCGAGTTTGAGTCCCGTACTCCTTACAGATGTCCAGATAATGAAATTCTAAGATTTAGCCCCAGGTGACCTTTGACCTGACCCCTGCAAAGTGTTCCAAAATGTTCCCCTTGGTATTAAGCCCCGGACCCCTAACAGATGTCCATAAAATGCATTTCTAAAAATTTGACCTTTGACCTGACCCCTGCAAAATGTTCCCCTGGTCATGAGATTTGTTGTCACTGAGTTTGAACCCCATACTTCTTACAGATGTCCAGAAAATAAAATTAAAAGGTTTGACCCCAGAAAACCTTTGACCTGACCCCGGCAAAATTTTCCAAAATGTTCCCTTGGTCATTAAGTTTGTTGTCAGCGAGTTTGAACCTCGTACCCCTTACAGATGTCCAGAAAATGCATTTCTAAAATTTGACCTCTGCATGACCTTTGACCTGATGCCTGCAAAATGTTCCCCTGGTCGTGAGATTTGTTGTCACTGAGTTTAAGCCCCATACCCCTTACAGATGTCCAGATAATGCAATTAAAAGGTTTGACCCCAGAAAACCTTTGACCTGACCCCGGCAAAATTTTCCAAAATGTTCCCTTGGTCATTAAGTTTGTTGTCAGCGAGTTTGAACCTCGTACCCCTTACAGATGTCCAGAAAATGCATTTCTAAAATTTGACCTCTGCATGACCTTTGACCTGATGCCTGCAAAATGTTCCCCTGGTCGTGAGATTTGTTGTCACTGAGTTTAAGCCCCATACCCCTTACAGATGTCCAGATAATGCAATTAAAAGGTTTGACCCCAGAAAACCTTTGACCTGACCCCGGCAAAATTTTCCAAAATGTTCCCTTGGTCATTAAGTTTGTTGTCAGCGAGTTTGAACCTCGTACCCCTTACAGATGTCCAGAAAATGCATTTCTAAAATTTGACCTCTGCATGACCTTTGACCTGATGCCTGCAAAATGTTCCCCTGGTCGTGAGATTTGTTGTCACTGAGTTTAAGCCCCATACCCCTTACAGATGTCCAGATAATGCAATTGCAAGATTTTACCCCCTTAATGACCTTTGACCCCAATTCTGTGTGCAAGTGATGGGCGCTGGGTAAAGCTGATGCACATGTGTAAGTGACGTCATTGTGCTATGTAATATGTGGCAGAAGAAGCATTTTGAAGGTATTTGGTTATATACCAAAAATGCCCCTTTAATGACCTTTGATCCCAATTCTGTTTGCAACCTATGGGCATTGGATATAGCCGATGCATATATGCAAGTTACGTAATTGTAGGGTGTAACATGTAGGAGGAGAAGCATTTTGAAGTTTGTTGCCAGAAGAAGAAGAAGAAAGAAAGAAGAATCGGATAGCAAAACAGTACCTAGCTCGGGGGGTTGAAAAAACCCCAGCTAGGTAATAATTAATAACCTTAACACTCTTTTATAGACTTCAGGCTTACATGTCAAAATCGGAGGAAAACCCTACTCCAATCTATAAAACTCCAAGGCATAAAAACCTATATATCACGCTTGCTCGATGGAGGCCTATATGGATTAAAATTCGTCATGAATTGGGCTATACCTTTTTCAACCAGGAAGTGACCTCTATCTTGTTGAAGATGTAATGAAGTTGTTTCATGAGAAATGTGCAACATGCTCAGTCTATGGTTTTTGTATGTTTTGTAAGAGGTGGTGGAAAACCCTGGAGAAAACAGTATGATTGGTTTTATAATTTCTCAAGTGTACTCCGTACAGAGGTTACCTGATTTGCGAAGTTTTGGGAGTTTCATATCATTTTAATATTCTTCCAATCATGTTTTACCAGGATTCCCTTGGATATCCTACTGCAAGTTCCGATGAGCACCCTCATCTTGGACCAGAAGACCTAGTACGTCTTACAATTAGCGATGACTCCCCTATCTTATTGGTACAGATCTTCATTCTCTGCTTTGTGTCGATCAGGGCTTTCATGGAAGTACTGCACATGATCAATGCCGTAAGTGTGTATTTGTTGTCTTTAAAATCAATTATATGCTTGTCAATACTCACTCTTTGTCGCTCTTAATTGTGATCACATCTTAAAGGTCCACAACTGGTAGGTGACCTTGTCCTTGTAGATCACACTCCTATATACTTGTATACTTGTCTGGACTTAGTGGTGTCTGGACTGACATGCCCTGGGCCACATAACTCAATTATGTAGTTCATTATTCCAGATGTGGTGGTGGACCTTTAACAACATCGGGGATCGACTGCAGTATGTTCCCTACTCCTAAAAGGTTCGTTAGTCAAGAAAAAAAGGTTCACTATAACGAAAAAGAGGTTCGCTTGTCGAAAATTATAGGATTAGGTCAGTGGTGTGCGCAAAGGGGAGCGTTGGCCCACACTTTTTTCAGTCTGTCTGGGAAAGTTCACAGTTGTGTCAGTCAGTCTGTTTGAAATGGCTCTTCTACCAATTTGGGGGAACGAAGCCAAGCTAGCCGACAAGTATTGAGCACTCATAAGTTTCAAGAAACCTCAAATTCGGTTGTAACTTTGACGACAGACAGAACATAATTTACATGGATACATGTCAACCTTGACTAATTAAAGTAGATCCCGCCCTCGTGTTAAGTCTCCCATATGAACACTGACACGCGCAATCGCCTGAGATACGTCACGTGAGCTTTGTATATCGGGGTGGTTTGTGGTATTCAGGTGTTCGTCCGTATGCAAAACTTATCACGATGATATAATAACAAGTTTCCATACAATAATATTACAGAGGCTACAATACTGGAAGAGACCGGACAACTACTTGCACTGGGCCATGTTTATTGTTACCTTTACATTTGTTTTCCCGCCATATCTGGCGCCGTGTGATGTTCATTGGGTTGCTGGAACAATAGCGGTTTTCGTAACATGGATGAACTTCATCTTTGTACTTAATAGGTAAGGAATGGTACAAAATAATATTACTCAATGTAGGCCTATGTGCACTTGACACACGTGTTTTTATGCTAAATAAATATAGTACAATCTATAGAAAAAATAAAAGACCGTCATTTCACTTTTTAGAAAGATAATTTGATTCAAATAGTTAAAGATATGTATTTATGCTTTTTAATAGCATATTTCGTGTATATTTTCGCAGATTTGACTTCTTTGGGTTGTATGTCACAATGTTTTTTACCACGCTCAAGTCACTTATAAAGGTATGATTAACGTCTTCTGTGTTTATATTACATCATAAACTGGGCTCAAAAAGAAACTTCTAATTTTTCACAATATCTTAAAATCCTGTCCATAAAAATAAACCAAAATTGCACACAGGATTACTTCCATACTTTATTCTAAACACTGGTCAGTAACAAAACAGTTGTCCAACTGACACAACAGCACGATACACTGACATGGAACAGCTTCCTGGACCACATTCACAGCCCAATAGTTGGCACCAACACAAGAAATCTGTGAGTAAGTGGAATAGAGTGGAACAAGACCTGTTTCTTGAAGAAAGTGTTTGAAAAGCAGAAGCAACCCGTTCCACACTATTGGAAACACTACGGAAAAATCACCTGTGTAAGGATCTTGCACGAATTCTCACAGATTTCTTTTGCTGGGTGCCAATTATTCGCCTGTGAATGTGGTCCAGGAAGCTGTTCCATGCCCGGGGTTCCATGTCAGTGCATTTTCTGTTGTGTCAGTTGGACAACTGTTTTGTTACTGACATGTGCTTAGAGTAGAGTATTGAAGTAATATTGTGTGTAATTTTAGTTCATTTTTATGGACAAGATATGACCTTGTGAAAAATTATAAGTTTCATTTTGAGACCAGTTTATATTTTGTTGAAGTTATAATACACTAATGAAAAAAGTATCGTTACACTTGCATGTCGTTATGATTTAAAAACCAAAAAAGTATTGCGCAAATTGATAATTTGCTGAATGCAGCATATCAGTTGTTGCTCTGCGATCTTTTTGAAAAAGGTTACACGTATTTCAATACCAATGATTCTCCATCGATTACTGGATAGTATCCAATGCGGTACATGGTTTATTGTGCGCGCCATTTTCATTCAAATTTAAACCATTATATATCGCATGGTTGATTAATCGATGACGAAAATCAGTGACAATAAAATAAAATGGAATCTGAAGAATATGGTTAACAAGTCAAGTCAAGACAAAACCCTAGGAGTTGCGCCACATCTATTTGAGAAAGCGGAACAGCATTGATCAATAAGAAATAAGACACCACGTCAGAAGCATGCGACGTCGCATTACATACAGTAGTTGTGAACAGTGATGGAGGTAAACTGATCCAGGAACTTAGTTCTCCGGGAATTGCGACTGAAAAAGGTCACGATTCACACAAGTCGGACCTCATCTCTACGATCTGAATTGACATAGGTCAATTTATTTCCCGGCATGCTTTGTAGGCACATCGGTCTTACCATAGACCCTGGAAGAATTTTAATAAATATTTGCTCCACTGAATATTTATCAATACATGTATGATAAAATATTAAAACATCGTATAAGAACTATTCTATAGTTACAGTTATACCAAGTAACTGATGAGGCATTTAAATATGCAGGATTAATCATCTTCCTAATAGGCAGACTAGGGTACATGTCATAAACGTGACTTTTTACTTCCGCAAATGGCCGTTAGTCGGACCTCATCTCTTCTCAAATTGTGACCTAGGTCCTGACATTTCACCCTATACAGTCTCATCCCCCTGGTTGGTCACACTTGTTAAAAGCATGTATTGCTCTCATCATAAGGATTCAGAAAGTATAGTTTGACCTGTCTCCAACATACAGTTTTTGAGTTATATGTAAAAAGGTCAAATGTCAATTTTTGGGGTCCTGTGCTACAATTTTAATCCAACTGGTCTCACATTGTTCCTTCGACAGAAATAATTTAAATAAGAAAAGTTTATTGTTTTGTTACATAGGATAACATCAGTAAATAGGTCAAGGTCAACAGGGTCAATGGATTTTGAACTTTTTTTCCATATTATCAATGTAACAAGTCACTTGAGATATCGCAAACTCGTGATTCTATATTTCGAATGTTTTTGCAAGCAAAGCAACCTGAGACCATTTTTTATCAATATCAGAGAATATTTCATTTTTTGTCCCTTGTGGAATCAAAATATTAGTACGTTCTCGTGAAAAAAATTGAGTTAGTTTGAAATTCCCCTGGACAAGGAACTAACTGCTAATTGTCTCGTTGTAACCCGTACGAAACTCGGGGAGCTGATCCTGGTTGCGATGGTTATTTGTGGAATGTCTAGGGTGTGCGCTCTTGAAGCAGCAAAGTCCCTGATTTGTTGTTAAATGGTTTATGGAATGATGTGGGCCGTAGTGGTCAGCGACAACCTGTAAAGTGTGCTGAGGCTTGTGGATCAACGTCTAGGCGTTGTGCCTGCGCGTAGCGCACTATAAATCACTGCGCTTTTTCTTTCTTTTTTTTTTTTTTGATATGTTTTTGTGTGAGCTTTTGGGAGATAGACGCATGTAAAATGGATACTGTTGCAATTAGTGGTGGGTGATTTCATATAATGGGCTATAACAAAAAAGGCTTTTGTGGATTTATTTTACAATAACTATTATGAAATTATTGCAGGCAATGTCAGTTTATGGATTCTTCATTATCGGATTCGGTCTTGCATTCTACATATGTTTTCAAAACCGAGATTTTCAGGAAACAAATGTGAGTATACTTTGAATCAATTGTTTATCGTTAACCTTATGAGAACTACCTGCCGATTGGTCAAAATGAATATTGTGTCCAATTTTGAACCAATCAAGGAGGGTATTAATAAGATCATCTTTCCAAATGCAAGTTTGACCATAAATAGCTATCAACCAATCACAAATGCTGTTAGATGACCAGTAGGCCTAGTGTCCAGTGGGTTAATGGTTGACTAGGTATTGTTGGTCAAGGCAGCCAAAAAGATCGATTTTCATTGTCGTAATCAATATATTATTGAACAAAAAGACCTTGATGTTTTGCAGAAGTTCAGCCTACAAATCATATACTTTGCTTGATTTATTGTTGTTAATGAGTTATGTACGTTTTGCAAAGGTGATATGGTTTCAGGCCTCTTCACAACATAACTCAAGAACCACAGGACCTACAAAAGCATATCTGTGATATTTGAATCCTTCTACCATTGTTCAGCATAAAAAATGTTAAACATTGTTCAAAGTATATCGACCTCTGTACGAAAATGTGGCACATTTCACAAGGAAGACTGTAAGTGTTTTTAGTTTTGTGATTGGACCTTTCTATCTGAAGTTATATGCAAATTAGCTAATTAGCATAAAAATGTCAAACATTGTCCAAAGTATATCGACCTTGGTACCAAAATGTGCCACATTTCACAAGGAAGTCTACATGTGTGTTAATTTTGTGATTGGACCTTCTGTCTCAAGTTATATGCAAATATTAACATGGGATGATACTAAGTAGGCTAATTAATGACATGCATGGCTTGGTCATGCGACTCTACATTGGTCGGTGAGGGTGTACTCAGATGAGGGGTCAAACCCTGGGGTCAAAATAATGTCATTAAGCGGACGTCGTGACACATGTTACACAGTGCACTGTCCGGCTAGGTTTCATATAATTATGTACTCAGATCTAGTTTAATTTAAAACCACTTTCATGAAAATCCATAGTCTAATTAAATTATAGAAAGGTAAACTTAATACAAAAATTTTCAATTGCGATTTTCTAGAAATGCATGATTTTTCGAGATAGATCCGTTTGTGAAATACATGTACGTATTTTGTAAAAATCATAAATAGTTCAGTGGCCAGAAGTGGGTAACTGCAATAGCTGCCATAATGATGAGAACAATGTAATTGTGTGTAAATTGCCACATGTTCATAAGGTAGCTATTCACACTTGCCCACTGTTGGCACTGAGCAGTCGATATCGCCTTTGCCAAAAGTTACAAAGCGCTCTCATCCCACGAAAGCATTAACATAAACTTATAAGTGAAGGATAAGTCTCTACTAAAATGTTTGTCTTTTGACAGGAAGCTTTTCGTAGTGAATGGTCGTCCATAATTACAACTTTTGTAATGACACTGGGTGAGATCAACAAGAGTGATTTACTTGACACTGGTGTATCTCTGCATCCATTTGATGAAGTTGCCAACTTTCTTGTGCTCATCTTTCTATTTCTAATGCCGATGGTTCTCATCAATTTAACGGTAAGTTTGAAAATGTTCTAGAAACATTTTCATAACCTGGCACCCCAATATTGACGTAGCCTGGACTTTTTCAGAGGGGTGGCAAAGGGCGAGGGGTTAAGGCAACTTACAAGGGGCAAAATTTGACGAAAATGGTCAAAAATGGGATAAAAAGTTTTTAAAAAGGAATAAACATGTCAAATATCAAGGCGACTAGTATCCCCACATGCCGGGGGAACAAGAGGGGTAGCACCCCAACCCTTGCTACGCCACTGCCAACATTTGAATTGTGTGGGCCTATTTGAAGATGCTAACAGTTTGTGTTTGCTCGGTTTCTGGCATTCAGTTGAATTGAATTGAATTGAATTGAATTATTGTATTGTATAGAGGTTATCCGTGTTCTATAAGCTGCATATCCTATCAGCGACTGCTATACCTTGTTTAGGATTTTCAAAAGAAGTACCTGCATGTTCAACCATGACTGTTTCAAAATAGCCCGCCAAAGTCTTGCAGGTGACTCCGAGGTAGCGCATTGCATTGGTTTGAATGAGGAATACTACGGGAATCAGCGTCCTTTGTTAGAAGTCACACATTAGTAAAGTGGATAAATCCGAAATTTATTTTATTAATTTTTATTTACCTCTATTGATAAATGTTGAATGGCTTTGAGTATTTTTGCAGTAGTAGTAGTAGGCCTAGTAGTAGTAGTAGTAGTAGTAGTAGTAGTAGTAGTATAGTAGTAGTAGTAGTAGTAGTAGTAGTAGTAGTAGTAGTAGTAGTAGTAGTTGTTGTTGTAGTGTTATTATTATTATTATTGTTGTTGTTGTTGTTGTTGTTGTTGTTGTTGTTGTTGTTGTTGTTGTTGTTGTTGTTATTATTATTATTTATAATGTTAATATTATTATTTTCACCTCGCATAATAGATCGGTATATCGGTGGGTGATATCGAGGCAATTATGGAGTCTTCGTATTTTAAGCGATTCAGTTTGCAGGTGAGTGTCATTGGTAACTTTTATGATTTCTTTGGTTAGGTCTCGCGAACTGGAGAGCGTGTCACAGTGTAGGTGGTTATAGGGGTTGGTGCTTTAGTTGGTGCTGAGGTCCCGAGCTCAATCCTGACGGTTCAAAAATCTGAATATATTTAGTATAGAAAATACAAGGTTTCCAAGCCTTATTATATTGCTAGCCATATTGCTTAAATATAAATATGGCTTAATTTATTCAGGTGTGCGTTCTGCCCAAGGTACATTTAGAAATGGGTAAATAACCTTGATAGTACTCCGTTCTTCCGAGGGGACGTTAAGCTGTCTGTTCAACGTACAGAGAGCCATTATATGCATGTATGCCTACCTAATCGACTAATAGGAAGTCAGTTTCGAAAAAAATAGGAATTGACATTGCTAGTTGGGTTGAGACAACAAAGGAATCCAGAAGAGGCAATATGATGTACAAGGTTTAAAACATGTTTTGCTCTTCTCATGGATTCTCAGCAGGTTTTTACTGTCGACCAAATTTGAAATATTATATTTCGCGGGCCTGTAATATCTTGGACAACGGGTGGGACTTTGGGCAAAATTTAGGTTGAACAATGAAGTCACAAGAAATTACTTTTACAGGATATGGATGCTTCTGAAATCCACAAAAAGTATGCAGATTGGTCGGCAAATGAGGTGCTGATGTGATATGACGTGATTAAATTAGCCAATCAGAACCCGACTTCATGTTTACGCCTCGCCGTAAACTGAGCCAAATCGGGCAGTGCGAATAGGTGTAGTATCATCAGGACGCAAGTCGGTCCAAGACCGAGTGCCAATATCCGGTCACCTTTGTTCCATAACCATTAGGGTATAAGACATTTTTTGTTTTTGATATAGCCCCCGAATGAAATGTATTTAATTATGATTGTACTCACTCAGGTAGCATTGTGTGTGAATTTTACATCCGAACTAGAGGCTATTCTTTTTTTATGGACATTTTAGTGTCTAAAATGGCCCAAAATGAGGGTTTTTCAATATTGCCGTCCATTTCTAATCGTCACCCCCATAGGCTTTACATGTAAAATAAAAAGGCACGTAAAAATTTAATAGCCTCTAGTTCGGATGTAAAATTCACACCAAATGCTTTTTGATTGATTACAAAGATAATTAAATACTTTTCATTCGGGGGCTATGTGGGATTTTGTTTTTATGTATTCCTTGTACAATGACATTTCACTATAAAATGTCCATTGGAAACAAAGGTGCGGTATGATACAAATTGTGTAGCCATTAGTTTTGAACAAAACGCAAATATGATAGTTCATATCCTCTGATATTCAAATGCCAAAATGAAAATTTGACTTTTTTCATTCTTTTTTTCCTTAATCTGTCGCAGGTTGATATTATTCACCGAATAGAAAAGCGATTACCTAGACGATTACAACGTGCAGTTTGGCTACCTACCGGTGAATTCTGGCCTAATAAAACAAGATCTGCACTCGTGAGAAAGGTTAGACAACTTATAAAAGTATCTACTATATTCATCCAATCCCGAAAGCATTTTACATAGGCCTAATGCTATTGTTTATGTCTGTTTGACCTCTCAATAAAACCTCACGTGAACAGTCGGTGATGCCGATGAACTATAAGCAGTGAGAGCACAAAGGCGTGGCTAATCAACAATCGACAGTCCGCAACAAAATTGTGTTTACATTTAGCCAACGGAGAAACTAGCAGCTTAAGGGGTACTACACCCCTGGCCAATTTTGTGCCTATTTTAGCATTTTTCTCAAAAATTATAGCGCATTGGTGACAAGTAAGATATGTATATTATAGGGGGCAAGGACTACAACTGCTGCACTGAAAATTCGGCAACTCAAGGCAAGTAGTTATTGATTTATTGATCAAATATTGGTTTTCCTTCATTTTTGACTGTAACTCCACAACCGTTGTCTGTGCTGAAATAAAATTTCCAGTGCAGTAGTTGTAGTCCTTGCCCCTATAATATATACATATCTTACTTATCACCAATGCGCTATAATGTTTGAGAAAAATGCAAAAATAGGCACAAAATTGGACAGGGGTGTAGTACCCCCTTAATCGCAACGTTGGCAATATTATACCTCTATTGTATTGCTTGTTCTCAATCTATCAAGTTCCAAGTTGTAAAATTAACTGACACTCCATGATTATCTAATCATCCACACCAAGCATCCAACATGTGAATGGTATCTTTGATAGGCTTGATAATGAACAGAACGTCGAACAGAGACTGAATACAATGTCAACCTATTTTTTTAATGGCAGTTTTCAACATCTGTATTAAAGTTTAAACTGCATTTAGGTGAAAAATACACCGTTTTGGGTGCATATTCTGACTCGAAACTATCGCCATGATTCATCAGCTCCTGCACCTCGAAAATCATAAGTGTGATTTGTGATGAAAAGAAAATGTACATGATTTTTGGCACAGATTATTACAGTGTTGTTGTGGGCTAGTTAATGTGCTTACAGTCCATATGCCTTCAAAGAAAGGAACTTTGCGAACCAGTAATAACGGAAAAGATCTAGAATACGTCAAAGTGCGTACCTCTTCCAGGACAACTTTATTTTTCTGTCAACTTTGTGAAGTCTGGTTTATGAAACAACATACCCGTCAATGTAAGTGGAAACAGAGGGACTGCATAAATTCAAGCCTGTTTTCCATTAGAAGCCTCCATTTTGGAGATTGTCATCTGTGTGAGGATTTTATATGCAGAAGATATAAAAGGCTGCTGGTTAAGTAACATTACTAAACAGTGTATTTGATTGATTCTGACTGATTGAATGTATTTATGTTCGCTCACAAAATTATTATTATGTCATCCTTTACTTTTAATTAAAGATTCACATATTGTTAACTTAACCAAACAGTATGTTTTGTTGTGCAATCTGAAGTGAATTTTTGTAATAGGTGTTTTGACCTTGAGTCATCAACGACTCATAACAATAAGTGCTGATATGTTGTGAGGAATAAATTGTTGAAGCACATGTACTGGCACCAAACAACGAAGTGCACGTTAAAACACCAACGTTTTTGTTTGTTTTTTTAGATCAAGCCTTGGCTTGGTGGGTCTTCAACTAAGTTTCTGCGAAAATCTCAAGAAGAGGCAGAAAAGGAAATAACTGTACGGGACGTGATGAATGAAGTCACTAAACATGAAAACTCGTAAGTACGGGACGTGATGAATGAAGTTACTAAACATAAAAACTCGTAAGTTAAGATTGGGGATGAAACCTGTTGTGGCTTGATGCATTGGCGTTTCCAGAGGGGGAAAGGGAGGGCACGTGTCCTGGGCGCCGTCTTATAGGGGACACCGAATCGACCATTTCAGCTGTCCCTAGATCAATTCTGTGCCCACTCAGTTCAAGCGGTGAACGTCTAAGTTTTCCCCCGCATTTCAACATGAATAGTCATTTGAAAGGCCGTTTTAAGACCAAATTAGTGGTACTTGTGAAAAATTGTTTCACTTCAAAAAAATGGGTGGGGCACTCTGATATCCTTTAATACCAGGGCACCACAACCCCTGGCTTGGCCACTGGCTTGATGCTGACCTTTACCATGGTGACAATGACACCAGTGAATGATGATGATTACAATGAAGCTGATGATTATGATGATGACAAGCAGGAGAGCAATGATGATAATGATGATATTAATGATGATATCAATGATGAAAAAACTACTTTCCATTTTATTCAACTTCGTCGTGAATTAGCAACATATCACAAAACTGACGAGTCACTGTAAAATATTGACAGATTCGTAGAGTCTCTAATGCATAGTAGGGGCATATGCCCTAAAATATGAAGGCAATAACCCGGGGCAATAACATACGATTTGTGATTTATCCGGTATGCAGAAATTGAAGGAAGTGCCTCATCTGTTTAAGAATCTATAGTAATTGTTACTGATCTTCTTCATTTTTCAGAATATCTTCGTTGACAGTGTTGGTACAGCAGCAAGGTAAACTATTAAGTCGCATTGCTGAGAAACATGACATCAAGCTGGAAATAGAACCATCGCTAACGTTGTCTTCGTCAACAACACATGGAAGATACAGTGTGGTCCACAAGAAATGATACATTCGAAAGATTGTTTTTAATATGACCAGGTGGCGTAGCGTCATATGGGCACGGGGGCACGTGCCTCCCCCTCATCGATTGTAAAATTTAGAAAATCCCATAGGAAAATTGTCAAAATCAGACAAAGTCCCCCCTCTCCATCATGGTAGGGGCCCCCCCCCCCCCCCATCACGCTACACAAATGATATGGCCCATTTCTTTCATCATAAAAGTACCAATGTATGTTGGCCTCATCTATTACTAGTATTGAAAACTAACTTTTTGACATGGGGGATGTGGTTGGAAACAATTTCTTGAAATATAGTGAATCCGGCACCTTTTGGAGACAGAATAAGTTGATGGTACAAATGCGCGCAAAATTTTTTGCCATTTTGAAGCTAAACGGATAAAATATTGTGCAAAAGTGGAATAACTTCGCGCGTAGCACGAAAATTGGACTTTGGGGGCTAAAATGGCCAAATATGAGATTAATTTGGTCAGAGACCCACATGCAGGCGTCAACATTGGGGGATGATTGTATGGACCATCCCCTGGCAAAATATTGGGGATTTATCCCCCCACCATCCCTCAGGGAGAAGTGGAGATGCGGTGGTGTAGGTTATGTACGATGCGTGGGTGTTTGCGAGATGGTAATTTGCTGCAAAAGGGGACACAGACACTTGAATCCTTATGGGCATGCAATGAGGCAAATACTGGGGGAAATAACCCCAACATTTAATTAAAATATACGTCCCTTATCCGTGATTTAAAGCCATAATTATTATAACATTTGCTGAAGACGCTCTCAATATTTTTCCAAATTCTGTTTTTTACATTATTGTATTGTACTTTATTAAACCAACATACCCTGCAAAAATCAAGACCCTATAGGTGCTGTAGTTTTGTCAAAATCCGTGATTTTGAATAAAACGCAGGAACTGTCGTTTTATTATTACGATGGAAATATTAGTCGAACGCATATATACGCGATGTTCATACCACAGTACGTACATGGCGTTCGGACGGTGATCTACTCAGCCAAGGATCGTACCATAACACAACCGAAGAAGTGATACGTATTAGCGACATCGACGCTGGTAGTAAATTCCAATTTTCTTTGCTTTGCCTTTAAGTCGTTCGGCTCAAAATTACATGGAGATCTGACAGTAAAAACTAACATTTTATGGCAAAGAAATACAAATCTATTTTGTATGACAATGTAATAATATGGCTTTAAACATGATAAAAACCTAGCCCCGAGTGCCTTGTTGACATTAAGCTTTTCCGTCCTCTCCTGTTTACCCAGTCAGAATCAACTAAATAACGTTTGGGACTGGAGGCATAATAGGGAGAAAGTACATGTGATGCCGATTCCAACTTAACTGTACCAAGTAACCTTTGGTTCTTAGTTTTTATCGACGTCAAATCGACTTAAGAAAACTAACAGTATTGAAGAAATAACAAACAATATATACAAACTTTAAAATAAGACAAGTTTTATTTTAAGCTCTTATATATAGTAGATTTGCTTACATGAAATCGTAACTTCTCTCACGCAATCCCCAACAGAGTAACAGATTTGTTTTAAAAAATCCTTCGCAAAGTTGCATGATCTGATATCACATGCAATATGACTGCAAAATGGAGATTTCTTTTCTCAATGGGACGAGCTAGGATGTTTATCAATAGCTATCAATCATTGTCAATAGTCAGAACATCGCATTTTGAGATGTCTGTGTGCGATTTTGAGATGTTGTGAGTATTATTAGGTTATGACGGTTGCCTTGACCAACAAAAGACAATTGGACTAACGTGGCTATTTTTCAAAACCATTTGCGCATTACGTATGCTTCGGTTGAGTCGAATGATTATGATCATAATGCCTATACCGTTACACTTGTAAGAGCCTGTTTCTCGAGACGCGGTACGAAGAAAGGCTATACAAAACGGACAGCACTTTAACAATGCAGACTTTTTTCTGGATTTTATTTAAATTCAGTGCTGTTTTGTTGTTGTTGTTTAGAATTTGTTTGTTTATTTTATTTATTTTTTGCTTATGATCAGTTGAAAACTTTGTGTAGTTGTAGAACTGTTTTTAGATATAATAATACTCTAAATATATATATACAAGGTGTCCCAGAAGTATATAGGTAATACTATATACCGGTTCATACCCATTTAATGTCGAATTTGTAAACTATGAATATATAATTTATATTTTTTTAAAGCATGTATAGGCCTATACTTTCAAACGAATTTTTTAGATTTTAAGAACTTGTCCTATAATATTGAAATTACTGTATAATTAATATCTTACACCTTGATGTTTTCGAAGTTTTGCCGATCTATTTTGAAAATGTTTGATTAATACATGGAATTCTTTGAAGATGAATAAAATGATTAATAATAAACGGCAATAGGATTTAAGAAATGTGTTTCACAGAGAGATTATGTATTTTAAATGCAATCGGCTATTCTATTTGAAACCCACAGAGAGAGACAGACTTGAAGATAAAGATCAAGGAAGAGAAGGCTACTCAAGCCAAACAATCGAGTGAACAATTTCGATTCAGAGCTCACGATTACCTTTCTTCGTCGATTTCTCCCCTGTATCCAAATGTTGTAAAAAAACATAATTTTGCTTTCATATTTAGAATTGGTTGTGAAGATATTTTGATTACGTATTATCGTGACGTCAACTTGGGCGGCCAAGATTGGCTAAATTTTGACTAAACTATATATGACAAATAATTCCAAAGTGTATTTATGTTATCAAGCAATGTGTTACTAGTCTAAATTCGTTGGGGTGTGATAGTACAACCTACTGTAAAGTATGTTTTTCACTCTGTTTTCGCGTGTGGCTACAATACAGAGATTGCGATGTTCCATACGCGGCACGTGTACCGTGCGTTTAACGTGCGTTTATACGTTTATATGTACGTTTATACATTTATTAGCTGTGTATAGTCAATCAACGACTTTGGTTACAGCATTCGGCCCTCTTGTGGACCCTTAAAATGGATTGTTTGCAGTGCTTATGTAGATTCAGGACCACTACATGCATATATCATGACTTTATTTTCAAATTAATATTTTTTCGTGGTGAAAATTAGTCGCGTTCGTGAACAGTCTTTCCGCCGTAAAATGTCAATTTCAACGCGGACCGTGCGTTTGCAAGGCATGTTTGTATCATAATTGCACATCACAATATCATTTTTATATGGCCGATCTCACATGCATTTCAATGGACAATCTGTACGAATGAACTCCGCGTGTGAATGAAATCAAATTTTCACACCTCCCTGTTGCTTTTTTGTAATTTCTTACAAACAAAAAGGATCATAATAATAGTTATGTATGTTCATTATCCTTGACTGTCTTTAAAGTATTGTGAAATGGACAAATTTTGTGCATTTTCAATGATGTCTCCACGTTCATTTCGAACGTGCAAAATCTTAAAAACTGGCTAATTACGTGACCTCGCTTCAATACAGGAGAGTAACTTTGAATAGATCGACGGGCGTACGGTACTTGGAAATCGCAATCTCTCTAATATGATATGATATGATATAGGCTACACTTTAAAATGCACACGTACATCAACATTGGTTAGCGCTCTCGCCGTAGGACCGGGTGGTCGAATTCAATACCAGTGGAAGCCAATTTTTGTCCCATCCAAAATTGCTTATTTTCATGTGAAAATGTATACATTGCATTGGGAAATATATTTTGTGCATGCACTGGGTGTAACTTTCGTAAACAGTTTGAAACACAATCACACTTATAATTTGTACACAGCTCCGTTTGTCTTGTGGTCGATTGTATTGATTGCCATTGGTGGTGTGTGGCAAGCTGTTGAACTGGTCATCTCAGGGACAGGAAAAAAATAAAGCTGTCAAGTAGAATTGCTTAAAACTTATGAGGGAGCTGCAACGTAAATGACTTTCTCTTTATAGTAAACGCTATAAAATAAATAAGTTTGAAAGGTTTTTTTTAGTTAATGTCTTGTTATTTTACTTACACGAGTCAATTCATTATCTGCTAAAAGTACATCATCCGATCTTCTTTGTCACTTCCGTTTATTCGTGGAGAAGCAAAAGTCGCACATTTTGGTTCTATTAATGATCACTATGTCATCTTCTTAGCATGTCATTCCTAGTTAATCGTCCTAGTTATAAGTATATGGCTAAAACAATACGGCCATGTTCTAACCTTTATACAAATAATTCTCTGCAAAATTCGCGTACTCCCGTTTTTGACATGATTTTGACCAAGAGAGATAGGCATTAGCATCCAAAGCAAGATTATACAAGATTTTATTGCATAGAATTAATGAAACCGGTTCATCAGCAGTTCAGATTAATATAGTTTGTTTTTTACTATGTTTACAATGTCCACTCTTTGCCCGCTATTAATTGTACTTAAACTATAAATCTCTTTGAAGATTGACGGATACATGGAGGGCGATGTTCAGTTTGGGTAAAGCCTTTTGATCTTCCTTTTGAACAACAAACATTTGTTTTGTAATTGCAATTCAACATGTTATTCAAAGAAATCGGTTCAGCGTTCAGGTGACTTACACTTTGTTTTCCAATGTTTACAACGACTGTCCAGAAGTAGACGGTTCCGTAACCCTTTGTCCACTACTTATGGTACTTAAACTGTTGTCATGACTCGCATTATTCTTATTTCTTCCAATACCATAATTACAGCAGAACACCTCCTTTAGCGCATCGCGCATAGCATGTCTGTAATGTCTGCTACCTGCCATAAACAAATAGGGATTAATGCAGGAGTTAAATATGGCAATCATAGCCCCGACAGCAGAAGTAATCAGCGCGCTTTTCTTCAAAAGATCAAATTCAGGACCAATTCCGTCAAAAATTACATCAACTTGAAAAATACACAGTGGAGTTTGGCAGATAAAGAAGACGACGCTATTGATTACCAGAGTGCGCGTGACTTGCATCCTAACCTTTTCAATCTGGTTCCTATTTGAACGGCGACGCCACAATGAGAGTCCAGTTAGAAGGAATAGAATGCAGTTAATACCAAGCACGATAAAGTACAGAAACAATGTCACAAACCCACCTACAGCCGCGCTTATTTTATTTTGAATAGTACAGATGCTGGTAACAGCAGGTAAATTGTTGTAAGCGGGACTATCGGGCCATCGTAAGCAAAAATTTCTGTACTTGTAGTCTAAACTTGCCGATATCGTTGCTGATATTATAGTGGATACAACCCAAACACATGCAGAAATTTTATTGGCATGTATCTTTGTGTTCATTACTTTGTACTTTGTCGGTTTGCACATAGCTAGGTATCTCTCGTAAGATATGATAGATACGAATCCAAGAGAAGCTGTAGGCCACAATCTGAAGTTAAATGTTAAAAGGGTACACAGTGAATTCCCAAGAGTAGATCTCAGAAACGGTATGTCAAACCGAATCTGTGAGAAAGATCTAGCCATAATATTCCAAAACACATTTATTACCAAAAATGACATATCAGCTACTGCGAGATGCGAAACGAAAACATTCAAATTGGTTCGCATGGTCTTGATATGAAAAACCGCCAACAGAAAGATACTATTGCCGACTAGTCCAGATATAGCAAGAATTGGTGTGATGACAAAACTGAAAATAATTTCCATTTGATTCACAAGAATTTCTGAAGCAGATGCAGGATCGGATAGATCCTTAGTAAACTCACAAACTGTTTTAGACGAGTTACTGGAATTCATGATCGAAGTTTTGACGACGCGACAGTAGAAATATATCAAACAGTATAGCGTCCAATTTCGGATACCGTAAGTGAAATTGATGACAGTATTTTGTAAGGAGTCCCCTTACGAAAATGCAATCACCAAAAAAAGCTTGCGCAACCTTGCAGCAAGCATGTACACGCTTGCTGCAAGCTTGCGCAAGTAACAGCGAAGCATGCACAACCTTGCGCAAGCACTATGCAAACTGCAAACACTGCAAGCATTGAGCTTGCGGATGCATGCAAGAGCTTGCGAAAGGTTGCGCAAGCACTATGGAAACTGCATGCACTGCAAGCATTTAGCTTGCGGATGCATGCAAGTGCTTGCGAAAGGTTGCGCAAGCACTTGCAAACTGCACACACTGCAAGCAAACCAGCTGCATGCATCCTGCAAGCATCAATGTGCTTGCAAATTGTAATCGCAAAACAAGCTTGCAATGCAAGCACCTGTCTGCTTGCATGCAGCAAGCACCTGCCACGATGCAAGCACATAGCTGTCAGACCAACTGTTTAATTGCAGAACTTTGCACTGAACAAAATTTTGAAGCACAATCCGGGACGGCACAATCTAATAAATTGTAATGCCTCGGGCACGTCGAAATTCGGAGAATCAAATTAATGCTCCACCTAAAAAAATCAATGCAACAAATGAATAAAATATAATGCAAAAATTGTGTTCTTTAGATTATTTTTTTACTGCAAATTTTGTTTCTTCAGATTTGTTTCCACCTGCCAAAATTGCTCCCCCTGTCCATTTTGTTTGCCCTAACCAATATTGAATTATCCCCTCCTGAGTACAGGGGCATAATTAGCCCCTAAGAATCTTTTTCTCTGAATACCACTCCAAATTCTTTCCAACTGATGTCCATTTTTCTAGCTACTAATAATAAATAAGTCGGTATTTTTTAGGAAGTACCGTACAAGAATACAAAATGGGCATCTGAGGCAACTAAGGGGCTGTACAATAATTATGAGCAGGGGGGGGGGAGTAAAATTTCCGAAAGGCCCGCCAAAAATCCCCCCCACCTCTTGGCCTGCCAAAAATCGATTGCCCCCCCACCTCAGTCCCCGCCAAAAAATCTTTGCCCCCTTTGAACATGCTAATTTTTGGGATCCCAATTTCCAAACCTTAAATGGTCTAGATATATGTTAAGAGCACAGCAAGCTGGAAATTTTGCATATCAAAGCGTTTGCATACTGTTTTCCCAAGCCTATAGCGTTTAATTAAAAAGGCGCCTCATATGGCGTCAAAATTGCTTCCCCCAGCTTGCCAAAAATGGCTTGCCCCCCCTTTTGGCTTGCCAAAATTTCTTGCTCCCCGAAATTTTACCCTCCCCTCTCCCTGGGCTCATTACTCAGTTCCCTGGGCTCAGTCCCTAACATGCCTAACCATCCCTTTAAAGGGAATTTTTGTTCATGTTTTTAAACATGAACAAAATCTGCATGGTGCTCCTAGAAAAAAGGGATCTGCAACCGGAAATACCATGGCAGCTTACACATTCAAACAGTCATGGCAGTTGGAGCTGCAGTTTTTGTCCAAATTTTGGGCCAAATTTTGCGTTACAGAAAAGGAATTTTATTGGGTTCACTAACAATTGAGGCCGAGTATCGCCATCAAGACAAATATGATAGTGACACAACGTAGTAAAGCTTAAACAACAGATTCTGAGATTGTGATGATGCACGGACAACAGTTATTTGCGTTAACCATCCCAAAATGATCCATGCAAATGCATGATAGACAACTTGGACATGCATGACGATATCGGCTGATGAGTGGCAGCTCGAGGTGTGTGTGTACCTGGGGTGTGTAAACTGTAAGTATATATACAGTCGACATTTTGATTTAATTTTTAAAATCAAATTGATAAGCTTACCTATATTCATGTGACATTGTTTTGGCATGATATGTACAGTACGGTACATGATGACGCGTGACGATGATGTACTATACTCACAAGATGCACACTGCACAGTTCATGAGAGTATGCACAGTGTTACTTGAGCATGTTGAGAACTAGTTTGACTATACAATTTAAGAGACTAGCAGTAGCATATGAAACTGTCGCATGATCGGGTTTTTTTTCAGTAGGTATCGGTATGGACTCGATGAGAACTCTAGCTTCGAATTTGTACACAATACTCATTCGATGCTGAGTTTATAATATGTTGCTTTCGTTTTTTGGTCGAACAGCGTTGACATTTTTAGCAACGGATGATATTTATTCTGTTAATTTTTAAACTTGGATCCAAAGTACTGTCGACCGTCATAATTAAAATTGGGCTATTTTGAAAAGTCTAAATTTTTGATGCGATCGCCCGTTGTGATCAGCTGTGTTTACTTCTGTACTTCCATTGCTTTTAAATACACAGCACAGGTGCTTTAGCAAATCCGACTAGATTTTGAATGCAATGGTCTCTCTAGTCTCTAGCAACGAATGCAGGGTTGTAGCCGTGCCGGTTGGGGCCGACCTGCACTAAAAAAAAAAAAAAATTAAAAAAAACAAAATTTTAATTTTTTTTCCACAAATGATTTATTCATCATAAAAAGAGTAAAAACCTAAAATTGTTTTTGGGGTATACCCCTTTGCTATTCCCCGATCCCTCATGTTCGCTAAAAAGATTGTGCCCCGAGCCAGCACTCTAATTTGATAGTAAAATTAGCCGGCACTCAACTTGGTCTAGCTACAATGTACAACCCTGAACGAATGTGAAGCGTTCGGTGAGCAAGGTACGGTAGATCACTGATTTTGGGTCACCGGTCTAATTTTTCTGTCATGCACCGATTTGGGTACCAATGGTCATATTTGGAAATTATCTATACACCCTATGATAGTAAAAGTATACATTTTTGGAAAGCTATTGGTCCAAGGAATCTAAAAATGGTATCAGAACTAATGTAGGGTGTATATGGAAAGAAATAATGTAAAAAATGCAAGCATTTTTTTTTTTCATTTTAGATGAAGCTTACTTTGGTTACTGGTACTGATTTTCATTCATGTGTACCCCTTAATTCTTAAAATGCAGTTTTGAAAAGTTGAGACCATTAGCTTTCCAATGATTGATATAGAGCTGAACGATAGAAAAACAATGTGTATAAGAAAATGTCTGGTGAATTTTTATACCATTTCAACCCGTTGGTGTAAATGTGTTGAAAAATATTTTTTAGGGTATCACGCCTACATTAATAAACTAATTTTAAGGGTTTTTTGGAATCCCTGGGCCAAGAGCTTTCCAAAAATGTATACTTTTGCTATCCTAGGGTGTTACTTTTCAAAATACAGCGATGGTAATCTCAATATTGCGCTTGAAAATTTTCATGTGACTTACATGTAGTCATGTACTATGTACCTGTCACTACCATTCGCAAGATCCTGTGAACTACCAAATCGCAACAGTTTAAAAAAGTTTCACAACCAAAAAACCAAATGCTCTGTGCATGGTCTGCAATTAATATTGTTTTTTTTTAATGACTGCATCTCCGCCACCCAAAACTTACGCTCAGACGTACAGCTTAATTGTCAAATGCCATTTTTAATTTCATGCATTTTTTTCACAGGCAACCGTGATGCTTGAAAAGTACAAGACCCAATGGATATATCATACACACTGTCTACAGTCTGGAGGAATTCACTCAAATACCAAAGGTACGGTTTCGATATAAATTTAACAAAAATGGTTACAACAGTTCCCCATAGGATAGTACATGATGCACTTCCGTTCCGTGTGGTAATCCCAATTCCCTACATTTTGTTCGTACCATCAAACAAAACTTTAATATCTCGAGCAATAAATTGTAGTACGGTACAGAGGAAACTCATTAACACAAAGTTGTGCAGAATTCAAATTTTACTTCTTGTTATGGCCACGTGTTTTGAACTCGCCACCCTTTAAGGGATCTAGAATGAAGCGTTTATTGCGTTTCGACAGTATTTTTGTGGGACATGAGAGCACCTCAGACCTATCGAATTGCATTCTGAATCTGAAGCATGTCTTTCTGATATCAAATAATTTTTCATTTTTTGAAAATCACAATATAATACAAATTTTATGACAAATTACAAAAATTTGATATTTTTCACATTTTGATATATAACAGTCCTCGAAGTAAATTATATAAATCTAATGACATATTCTTAAAGTGTATGTAGCAGGGAGGAAAAGCCGGACGGTCAATTGAAAATTTTGACCTTTCATATTGAAGATATGGATTTTTTCCCAAAAAGACCTAATTTTTTTGGGTGTTTTGGAAAAAAAAATCCATATCTTCAATACGAAAGGTCAAAATTTTCAATTGATCGTCGGCTTTTCATCCCACCTACATACACTTAAAGTATAAATTATCAGATTTATAAAGTTTACTTCAAGTACTGTTAAATATCAAAAATATCAATTTTAATGATTTGCCATAAAATGTGTATTAAATTGCGAATTTCAAAAATCAAAATTATTTGATATCAGAATGACATTCTTCAGATTCAGATTGCAATTCGATATGTCTGATGTGCTCTAATGTCCCAAAATAAATACTGTCCAAACGCTCATACCCCACCCCTTAATAGCGTTACATCACAAATATTATGAATTTTTACACCAATCAAGTTTCAAATTAGAATATCTCCACAACTATCAACCCTTAACTAGCAAAAGTATACATTTTTGGAAAGCTGAAGGCATAAGCAATTTAAATATACACATTTCAACTCATTGTACAGGGTGACCTTGAAGTTATACAGGGTGGAATAAAAAAAATCCAAATAAAAAATGGGTCACTTAGTGCATTGCTTATTACTAACTTGCAGTTATAAACTGAAAGTAAACAACATTGATTTGGTTAGAGGTTAGGGGGAGCCCACTGATTTTGGAAGAAAAAAAATCACAGCTGTTTGGTAATCTCGAATACAGGGTGTCCCAAAATATGTTCAAATTTTTTACAATTCAACATATTTTGAACTGAAACATTTTACCCCTAGCCCATACAAAAAAAGTAAGTCCATATTTAGATTCCTCATCAAATTTCCTCTCAGAAAATGTAAACTTTGACTATGATAGGATAAGTAATTAAAAATTTAGGGCAACTTTTAGATTTTGAAGACATCCGCATTGCTTACTACAGTGTTTAATATGAAAACAGGTAGTTTTGCACATAAAAGTTTGCATTTCATAGACTAAACCAATCATAAAGAGTTCAAAATGATTAAAACAATTAGCAGAATAAATAATCTTTCAAAAGAGCTCTTAACCATGTCTGTAGCCCATATGGATGCAAAGATATGATCAGTTGATTCAACGCTACAGCACACACAAAATCTTTATTTCCCATAGACTTTGCACATACCGCCACCGCCTCATCCGCCACCGCCTCATCCCCCACCTCGGTCATTCTGAACTCAAACAACTCTAACTCCACTATCTTAGCTGATAAACAATTCTCCTTTGGAGGTCTTTTAGGGCACACATTTAGCTACAACATGACACCAAACACACTTCAATACCTTTTGTTTAAGCAGAGATATAACAATTTGAACGAGTCTCGATTTGGAAAAGCGTAACAACACCACCATTTTTGGGTGGCGAGTTCAAAACGCGTGGCCTTATCAGGTGTTCATGTTATCCAGTTCTAATAACATGTGAAATGTATGCTTGGGAATGTAAAACATAACTTCTTGTTATCAGGATCTTCGTGTTAAGAGGGTTTGTGTTAACGAGTTGCCACTGTATTATTTTACTTGATAAAAATGCATACGTATGAGCTTTCTTCTGATACTGGCACCAACATGTCACTTTTGATGAAGAAAAATGGGGCTATGCTTAAGACCTTACTCATCCATTAAAATGTAAATTTGTATCCTTCACTGCCCTGGTGGAAAAAGCCCTGGTGGGGGAAAAAGTGATGTGGAAATATCTGACCCGCCATACATTTTTTGTAGACCCTGACTAAAATTTTAGAAGTGTAAGATTTTCCTAAAGTTTCCTGACCTTTGTCATTTGTCAAAATTCCATTTTGAATGTTCACCAAAACAATTTGTGTTGGTTTAATTGATGAGGCTAAAGTGAAAAACTTTAATGATCCTATTCCTAATTTCTCACCGATACAAAATATTTTTTCTGAACGGTGTTGTTTCAGATGTGTAAGCGGGAATATTCATTTTGCTAATTGAAGTGTAACTAACAGTAACTTATCTACAATTTGCTTTCAGTTGCTGCTGAAATGTGACCCTACTGCAGCAGGAATAGACTTCCAACAATGGCAACGCACCAAGAAGAAAATGCTCTACATAAATCAGCCATGCAAAATGACGAGTTAAGATGTTACACAAAAAAGTCATGTGAAAAAAGAACTTTGCACTAATTTTGCTTGTCAAAGATGGATTTATCGGAGTCATGCGCATGAAACTTAACCATTTTTTTTATTCATTTTGAGGCAGTGTAAAATGGATCGATCAAAACTTTTGATTGTGGTATAAAATTGGTCAAATATCTGACCTGTTTGTAATTCATAACAAGCAACTCTTTAATATTGTGGTAAAAATATATAAAGAATAGTTATGTCCGACGGACCTTGATTTGGAGCTCTAAGGGCAATGCATTTTTTAGGCCTCATGAATATGCACAGCTAATAATATAAAAATATACAGTGGAACCTCATTAACACAAAATTGTCAGGGCCTCAGATTGAAAGGGTTGTGTGTAATCAGGTCTTTTGTTAATTGTTTAAATTATGCTTGGGACTTTTTGTGTTTCAGAATCTTGTGTAAACAGTTTTTGTGGTAACCAGTTTCCACTGTATCTACAGTGTATTAAGTAACATCATTTAAGCCACATTAACCAGCCTTTTATTGTTTGATTTTAAATTGACAATTTAAAAAAAAAGGAACATTTGAGTGTATTTGCTGGATGACTATACCATTTTTCGCCTTAATGTGACAGTGACGTTAACGCGTTGAGAAAGCTGTTTCGCTTGTGTATCTATGTAGCGTCTTTAAGCGTGTACACCAGCGCTTTGAGCGAATGATAGCGATTTGAAGCTGATGCGCTCAATAAAATACGCACTGATTTCGCTGCCACATGGGGGTGAAAATGGTAAACCTATTGCCAATGATGCTTATTTATTATGTAAATTACATCTGGATAGACTTAAAATACCTATACTGCGAAATGAAATCAGCAATCGGCATGATCATGTTTTGAATCTGTCAAACCACCGATCGAAACCAAGCAGTTTTTAGCAAGAAGACAGTTTTTTTAGCATGGTTTTTGACGGTTTAAATGTATTTTAGTTCTTTATTTACCAACCAAACCTGCTGAACCTGTTGCAATATCCGAGGGGGTATCCAAAAGTTTTTGACATCACCCAGAAGTGAAAGAGCTATACTGATGAAATTTTGTCATTGTAATCACTGGTCCTTATGTACATTATGGTCCAAAATGGTCTCATACGTATGTTTACTTTCTTCACAGGTGGCGCTAGATGGGAAGTAGGCGCATAACCTTTTCATGATAAGGTCCTCCACTCTCTTGAGTTTTTTCACTGTGGCCGCATCATCCGTAAGTGATGGACGCCCACTTCTTGGCTCATCTGTGAGGGACATATGGCCAGTTTGGAAATTCCTTTTTCAAAAAGCAATAGTGCCATATGATGGGCAATCATCACCGATTCACCGTAGATTGCTTTCATTTCATCATAGATTTTCTGAGCATTGTAGGCCTAACCCTTCAAATGCAGGAACTTAATCACGCATGCGTGCCTCAATTTTCATCATCTTGCAGGTTCTGCGCCTACTGCCCATCTAGCGCCACCTGTAAAGAAAGTAAACATACTTATGAGACCATTTTGGACCATTATGTACATAAGGACCAGTGATTACACTGACACAATTTCATCGGTATAATAGCTCTTTCACTTCTGGGTGATGTCAAAAACTTTTGGATGTACCCTCTCGTATATGATCAGTATTTTTTTGGAAAATGTGTTGCTCCTACGTATCGTAGCTATGAATTATGTAAAATGATATGAAATGTTTCCAACAATTATTGATATTATTAATCCAGTATGTCTTTCATTCTTGATTTGTTAACAGCTTAACTTCAAGGTGTAAATGGGGAACCAAAAACATGTAGCAGTGAACTAAAACAACTACATGTAGAATGCAAAATCAATGTTTAAGGTACAGCCGGGTGAAATAACTACACATGTAGAAAGTCATATTATTTTGCAAGATTGTACTGTAGTTACTTGAAAGAAGAATTTATTGCCAAGCACGACAACCAGATGTGAAGTGTATAATTTTTGTCTGAAAATATATCCAACTATAACATGTTACTGAACATTGTAAACAAGTCTAGAAAAATTATTTTGTATTATCTGTATTATTTCCTTGGAAGAGCCAAGTATTAGAACTGTGTCATGAAATTTGTTCATAGGCTCTCAGCTTGCTGCCATCTCAATAGACAAAAATATGAAATGTAATCAGAATTACATCACAATGCATCCACTTGTTCATGGATGTAAACATCAGTTAAACCGCTCTAAAGTATGTGTACTTTAGTAAAATATGAAGCGAAAAGATGGCAAAAACTGATGTATCTATGAATAAACTGCTGCAGATTGAAGAAACATGAATGTTGTGTAAAAATACAAATTAGTAGGTTTACAGTTACAGGCGAAATACGATATTTGTAATTAAATTGGACCTGATGTCTATATCGCACTGCGTGCGCACACTTAGCATGCGCACGGCAAGCTTGCACATGCGTATTGCAAGCTTGCGCATGCTTGTGAAAGATGGGCTTGTTTGCGCAAGCATTGGCCAAGACACTGCGGGTGCTTGCAGTAAAAGCTTGCGCATGCCCATATTGTTCCAAATAAAAGCTTGTGCAAGCTCTTGTATGCCTGCGCAAGCAACTGCAAGCATGCAGAGGCAAGCACGCAGTGATCGAGGTCATGCAGGGCGCAAGCACGCTCAATGCAAGCATGCAACAAGCAAACTGCTTGCAGTGCATGCATGCGATTGCAAGCATGCTTGCGAATTGCAAGCATGCAACGGACGATTTCCCAGCTTGCGCATGCCCGTATTGTTCCAAAAATAAGCTTGGCGCAAGCTTGCAGAATTGTTTGCACAACCTTGTATAATGCAAGCATGCGCAACCACTTTGCAAGCTTGCAAAAATGCTTGCCATTTTCATAAGGGTCAGCTCAATCAATAAGCCGAGATAAAGTAAGCTGACAAGTTTGTTTCAAAACGTGGTTTAATTAACAGGTAAATACGGTGCTTTTGTTGCTCCAAATTATCCAAGCTGCAAAGACGGTAGCCAGCTGTTTATTTAGACAAAATATTGATAATGCTTTGACCATGTTGACGCATCAACATATGGCGTATCGAGTTAAAAAAAATAACGAGCTCAAGCATCATACTATCCTACTATCCTGAATAAACCGGAATTCTTGCAATTCACAATGCAATGCGCCGCCAGCGGTTCCCTGACCAGTCCGATTTTGACCGCCATGGTCGTCATTGCTGTTCAGTGTGCATCCCCACAGGACTCTGCCAAACACAACTTTTTAGCTTCCTTTTATGGTCCTATAACACATTAAAGATGTTAACAAAAATAATTCCCGGCACTCCGTTCATATTCAAGGTCAAAGGTCAACAGAGTGGTCAAATTTCCAAGTTACTCTGGTAAAAAAAAGCACACCAAATTATTTCTCTCATTTCAAGGACTCAGAAAAAGTATAGTTCTGGAATACTAAATGTAAATCGGTACCCCTCTACCACAGTTCAATGTTGATGAGGGCACTTTTTCCATTGGGCTCTGCACACAGTGTCATCGCCCCGATATCTTCATGGTAAAAATCGCCATATAGTAGGCTGAATCCACCAGTTCTTCAACAGCCACGCATGGTCATTTTGTTCCGACCTGTTTAGTAGTTTTAAAACCATGGACCGAGGGACTATTAGGCTATTGACAATAGCCTGGTCGCTGACCTCTTTAGATGTCACTGAGCCTGGTACATCATCTGCTTTAGACTACCTCTACCAGTGGTCTACACTGCGCTAGTAGTGTAGCGTGTTATGGGTAACCCCGCATTGTTGACGAATGAAGGCGGCAGTTTTATTCTGCACATATAAAATCCGAATTTTTGTCAGTTTTTGATTTCAAAACGCAAGGTTGTTCAATAGACCTTTTTCCCTCTTTCCCATCATGCACTATTCCAGGGGGGTATGAGTGTCACAAACTACATCATCTCCCCGGGGGAGTACAGAGTTAAGTTCATTACATTCTGGAGTACGGACATTTCGGCTGGTGCCTTCATCACAAAAAAGGAATCCCCGATAATCACGATAATGGCGCCGCGATCACTAATACCTTTCGGGGGCAAAAAACAACATTTTTATGCCTTATGGACATGGGGTCATCAGCCAAAAAAGTTTCCTGCTATTGAAACCTAACTTTGTATACATTTTATAGACCTAATGGTGATAAACTAATGACGGGACACGCAGTGATATTTTGTCGGCGTCCGTTTCACTTTTTTTTCGGAAATGAAAATAAAATGTAAACACAATCTCTTACACAGATGTTCTGCGTCGCTCCGTAACTGCATCACTCGTGTATTCAATAATTGCATAATTAGTGACATCGATGGCCTTTACGATAATCCGCATATATGGAATCAGTATGCCCATATTAAGACAAAATAATTGCAAAGGTATGGCAAAGACCATCGGATGCACACGATCTATGAGGTTGATGAACTACGTCATACCCCCCTGGAATAGTGCATTGTGGGATAGAGGGAAAAAGGTCTATACTCACGTCAATACGCACGCTTACAACTACAGGGTGTCCCAGAATGATCTATACCGAAAAAGATGGAATTTTTTAGGTATGAAGGGCATGTTGAATGGTCATAATGTTTTGCATTTTAAGTTTTACATATATTTAGCTTTCTCAGATTTTTTAGATTTTAAAAATTGGACGTTTCTAGTAGAAGTTATAGAAGATTGCGTAAAAATGGTGAATTCTAAGTTTTGACAACGCAACCTATTTTGAAAATCTGTAACATTACTAACCGTTCAGCACAAAGGTATTTGGAAAAAGTTATGCATGTATTTTAGTTGTGCCCTGTTCATATTTCCACTAAATAGCCGATATCTATCTATTATTTATGACGTTACGAAGCAATCATTATATGGAATTAAGGATTTGTGGCCAAATCCCATTCTCTCTTTGGCGGTACTTTTAAATATAGTTATTGTGGTGTGAGGTCCATATCATTTGAAATGCTTGCAGAGATCGAACTGGTTGTGGTACAGAAAAGACGGCTCCTCAATACGGCTCCTTACTTTACAGCAGCGTGGATTTCTTTCAAAAACTTACTGGCAAACCGGCAGCTATGTTGAGACGCAAAGAAGATTCAATAGACGATAGTGTATAACGTAAAGAGGTTTGACGAGCACGAGTCAGGAATCGGCAGAGTGAAGCTTCAGGTGCTCGTAAGACTGTAAGAACTAGAGCGAACATTGCAGCTGTCCGGCAAGCTTTAAGGCGCAACCCCAACAGTAGTTGTCGTCGAAATGCTGTGCCAAACATCCCACGTTCTTCATTTAATCATATCGTGCCATTTTTCAGAGGTATGCGAGTCGTTTTTCATCGATTTTACATTATTGCATGCCACGCCAAAACAAATAAAGGTAGCGTGCTGAAATTAACAGAATAAGTAGGAGACATGTCCAACATCATAATGCTGGTATCAAAAATAGATACACTCCCCGTCTTCTATTTTTAGTTATTTGTTCAAACACGGTACAAATCATTCTGGGACACCCTGTATCATGTTCTTTCAATACAATATATTCATTTCTACCCCGGTATCAGAAGATCTATCGTCTGAAAATCAATACACGTGTATCGGCGTGCATAGCAGTTACACGTGTATTGATTTAGTTTCCCTGCCTGTACAATATAATTATTTACCAGGCGTTGTCGCTGTGCTCCAGTTTCCCCAACATTGATTGAGGGGAATGAGGTGGGAAGTGGAAAGGGGGAGATTTGTACTTCTCATCTCATCAAACATAGTCATGATGCAGTCATGTCTACAGTAGAATTCATCTCGACCTTTGCAGGACTTAAACCCCATTAAAAGCTATTAAACCAAGATAACACTCATTGAAGCAGCTCAACTGATTAAATCAGATCTTCTCTGGTTGTGCACAAGTGTCTGTTTTACATGTGCGACATCGCAATAAAGCTGGTATTATAGCTTCAGTTGGGTAACCGATTATAAAGGAAACGAAAGGAAACAATGGTATCTGTACCTTTGTTCACGAAATGAGACAATGGCCTGCTTTTTATTAACCAGCATTCTTCAAAATGAGCAACATAATTAACACGGGGAGTTGGCTAGCTATGAGCTAGCTATGCTTTGCCCTCACTCATATTCTACGAAAGTGCGACCCCTTCTTAACATCTAACCTAGCTGTAATTTTAGGTCATGTTAGAGAAATATATTTGCTAGAAGTTTGGAGAATAGTTAAAATATTGGCCGGTTATTTTTCACACAGTGATGTTAACTAGGCAATGCCCATATACCTATAACATACACTGTTTGTAGAGGTCACGCGTCAATGGTGAGAGCACTGTGTATTGTGTATAGGAAAACGGACAGTAACTGCAGTATGTTATACTAATTTCACTGAATTATCAGAGCAGCAATGAAGAGTTCCAACATATTGTCAAGGTGTGCCAACTATATTTTTCGTTGACATGGTTGACTACTGTGGTTCTAGCCACCATTGGATTTACACGTGAGTGTGATAATGATAATAATAATGTTGAAAACAGCTCCACGAAGGATTCCGTGTGATAAATAGATCGAAAATCACGTGTTACATAATTATGTTGACATTTAAACACACAGTGGCATTTTTCTATGCTGATTTCTTATTATATGGGCGAGGTTTGGATGTCAACATTTTCCCACGACGCACTGCTTAGTTTGGCCTCTCCCCAGCAACCGTTGGCGGCGCATCGCATTGTGAATCGACCCACTAAAATCGACCGAATTTTATAAGCATTCGTTTTATGTTTTGCAACCAATGAACTAGCTGCTCTGTAAATTGGCTTTTGAGGTAAAGATAATAAACGCAGTGTAAAGATATTGCTAAAATATCGCTCTTGATGTACGATAAATTGAACATATCAAAAGAGGAACGTTTATGGTCAGAAAGTAATTCCTACAGCGGACTTGTAAAGTATGAGCAGAGAAATTATACAGTATAGTCATCGAAGTCATAACGTAAAGAGATCACAAGTCACAGAAATCCGTCTCAGGTTTTGAAGCATGCTAAATTTACGTGTCGAGATCTTTTTTCCCTCCATATATCTATCTGCAGGAAGGAGTGTATTTACATGTTTCTTTTGCACACCTAATTAACGCTCTTTTACAGGTATTTGTTACATCTTTATCAGTATACTATGATATAGGAGTCCATACTAGAGCGCTACTCCCATCCCGATCCCAATTCTAGACAAATGCAGCAGTAATATGTTCGAATTAAAACTTATTATCCTGTTTCGTCAAATGAAACATAGGCTCGTTTCATCTTTTCTGTTTCGGGAGGTCTATTGTTCAGAAACGAAAACGCAAGGGATTAAGTAGGATGGTGTGTAAGTTGACTTCATTGTTACGTTGGGGCATCATGCTTCTCATTTGAAGAGGTAATAATAGGTGCTGTCAATCATACTTATAGGTCCGAACGCAAATTTGGTGTCATTATGGTCCATATTACTATAACATTTTAAAAAAGGACCCCTGCCTCTTCTCCTCTCGCTTTCTTCTCTTTCTAGTCTGTCTGTCCTCCCCCTCCCCAACTCTCACCTGTGCCATCTTTTGAATTATGTGGATATCTGAATTATATTGGATGTTGTATTTCCTTTACCCTTCTCCCCCTCTCACTGTTTTAGCAGTAGGCCTATGATCAACGTGGAAAAATCAAAATAAACGGAATAAACTCCTCCCTGCTCTGCTCGCCCCCTCTCTTCTCTCGATCTCCTCTCCACTACTCTCCTCTCCTCTCCTCTCCTCCTCCTCCTCCTCTCCTCTCCTCCTCCTCTCCTCTCTCTCCTCCTCCTCCTCCTCCTCCTCCTCCTCTCTCCTCTCCCTCCTCTCCTCCTCCCCTCTCTCTCTCTCTCCTCTCCTCTCTCCTCTCCTCTCCCTCCTCCTCTCTCTCCTCCTCCTCCTCTCTCTCCTCTCCTCTCCTCTCCTCTCCTCTCCTCTCTCCTCTCCTCCCCCTCCCTCCCCTCCACCAGATCATCTCCTCGTCTAGCATCCCCACTCTCTCAAATAATATACATTTAAAATAGATTTGAGTCTGGCAATTTTGCCTGAAGCAATTATCAGATTACCAATTGCAATGAAAGAAATCCTATTAGTTTCACTTCAACGCACTTCTCTGGTGTTGCATATTACCAAGTTTTAAGGTGTATTTGGGACGAAAATAATTCCCCGTTTAATCGCTACATAATCATAATATGACCGATTTTTGCGCGATTGCACGAACAAGTATACGTAATTCTTGGCAACACTGATTACTATTGATTAATTTATATTAATCGTGTTAATGTATATTTCTACGTTGGGCTATTTTCACGATCTACTCCCGCTTAGGCTGGAGTACCTATACACCCAACGCAAGTCAATTGAAGCCGTACAATTTATCGCGAATTTACAACCGTAAAATTTAGACACTTCTTTTGTCTAGATTAGCCCTCTCATCTCACTTTTTTTCATGTCAGAAATTAACATAACTCCCGAAACCGAAACAGAAGTTATCTTCGTTCAACTTTTCTGTAGTCAACAAAAGACTAGAATAAAAGGATTGTTCACACGTACCATGCTAACACTTCAAAATAACAATGAGATCCGAAACCGAAACCGGAAACAGAAACAGAAACAGAAAAGATAAAACGAGGGATAGTAAAGGGCATCTCATACTATAGTAAGAATTCCAATTGAATGAACGCAGCTTTTAACAAGCTTTAACAGCTGCACTCGATCCAACCGCGATCGTATATTGCGTATTTCAAATTACATCGCGAACGCACGACCTTGGATACAATGCTATCCAATCACGAGTGCGTTGGCATGGTTGGATTCACATCCGCGTTACTCACGCACAGTCGCACACGTTATTGAAATTCGTCACGCTATTGAAAGCTGCGTTCATTCAATTGGAATTCCCACTATAGAAGTGTAATGGTTTGATCATCTAAAATCATTGAACTGGAAAGTTTGGTATAATGTTGCATTTTTTTTTTCAAATATGAATGTTCAAAGTTCTCTGTCCTTGTTAGGGCCAAAGTTTGGATAAGAGTCAGTGTTATTAGGTTTAGGATTAGGGCTTAGGTTAGGGTGAAGTTCAGGGTTACTACGGATTTAGGTTTACAAAACTTTTAATACATGCAAAATTATCATGATCATAGTAACTAACGATGGGACGAATTCATTTTCTCGTTGTCTTGTCACGTCGGTTCGTATCGTAGGTTCGTTCATATAATAATATGCTGCTTTTATGCATGTTTATAAAGAGCGAAACATTACATGCAACATTATAATACAATATCAAATGTTAAAATACAAGACATTTGTAGCATCAACATTTTAAAAATCTTGAGTATAATTTGAGTAGCGCGTAAAATATAGGAAACAAATAAGCATACCATTCAATACTGTTCATGGCAGACATGCGAAAAACGTAAATACGTCCAATATAGACGAAAAGTGCCCTTTTAATGTACGTCTGTCTGGTATGTCTCTAAACATCATATCACCCAGAAGTGTACCTGAACTTTGAGCGATAAAATAGTCACAGTTCGTATACAGAATACGTAATGATATATACACAATGCTATTAACCCACGCTTCTTTGAAAATAACTATAATTTTGATTGTGTTATATGAATTTTTGGAGTCCATTACTAATTTGTAGGAGTCAAATTGCAATTCAATGGCCTAAATTCGATCCCTACTCTCAAGTTTTATATTCAGCCTTACCCTCGTCATTTGGTGGCTATTTCAGTTAAAATCCATACACCCCACTTCTTACGGAAGACATACATGACCTTAACCTGAGTTACCCGAATGGGTGGCTCCATTTGAAATCTACACCCCTGTATACATATATGTGATTAATGTCATGTCTTCCATATGGGGTGTACAGGTTTCAACTGAAATAGCTTGGATAGTTTGAGCCCATATTTATATCGTACTGTCAGGGGCGTAGCCAGCTTTTTTGGTCGGGGGGGCAAAATAAAATTTCAGAGGCACAGACGAAAAAAATTACAGTTGCATCATATAATACATAGCGACAAAAGGCTTTATTTGGGACGATGTGCGCGTAGCGCGCACAAATTTGGTATTTTACACTATTTTCGCCTATTATCAGGATGAAAAGGGCTTTATCTTTACAATGTGCGCGCGTAGCGTGAAAAAAATTTGTATTTTCGGGCTGAATATCCGTAGAAAAGGGCTCTTTGCCCCTTTTCTTTTCCTTGGCCCTCCTGATTTTCTCTTTTATTTTTTTGTCAGAGGGCACTTTTTTTCTTTCATTTTTGTCAGGGGGCACTCTGCATTATCAAATTACGCAATACATTGCAAATTAGTCTATTGTAGTTGTATGTATTTTCCTGTCAAAATGGTCAAAGCACAAAATCAACGCTTGCATAACATGTAATAAAATGGTGTTGATGACGTAAGTACAGGTATCTGACAGTGTCTGTAACATAAACAATGGTTTTGTAACTACGGCGTTTGTTAGTTTTTTTGCCTGTGTTTTTTTACTGAAAATATGTAATATTCCTCATCAGACGACAGACGCGACTTGCAAAATATAATGCATGCAAACTAATTACATTAAGCTAACTCGCAATCATAGAGATTGTCCAGTTCTTCTAATAGAAGTCGTCCTAAAGGAGTGTTTTGTGGTATGTTACAGTAGATATCCACGAACAAAATCTTATTCCCAAAATGTCAGTTGATTCCGATTTTGGGAGTTATGCATGATTATGTGAATTACGTTATGTTCCATAAACACAGTTTATTTTATGCTACTGTGTAATTTCGTATGCCAGTTTGGGCTCCTCAGGGGGTCACAAAAATAAGTTGGGAGGGGTTCAGAGAAAGATACTTCGTCATTTGTGGCACCTATTCAAACAGTAGCCATGGCAAACTATATATTGAATGAGCTATAAAAGGCCCTACTACTAGTATTTGGAAGATGTAGAAAGAATATACATCTCTGATCTCGTAAGATTCAAAACTTGTATTTGGACCCACATACAAAATTGCTTTTCTAACGCTAGAATATACCTGGTCCTCCAGTCATGCAAAGAATGTCGTGTTGCATTGCTTAACGTGAATAATGGGAATGAAGCGTCACTTACGATTGGCTGAAAAAGTTGTAGAACGGGCGTGGTTTCAGTCGAATATATGAATATTCATAATGCATATCACGTGTAAATTAGCTATAAACGTTTCCGCTGTCTCGCGCACAAAATCATATTTGGTAGAAATGATCTTTGTAGTTGGCATTCAATGCTATTATAGACAGTGTGTGAAGCCGTTGGATTTGGAACTTGTGAAAGCAGTTTGTGCCGATTTTTAGAAAGAGCCGAGAGGCAGAGTATTGTGTGAAGACGCTAGATTTCGAATTTTAAAATTCGTTTGTTTCAAATTTGGAGGACGAGAATACTCCACTGTAGATAATTCACCGCTGGATCTTCCAACAGAGTATCAAATCTCGTCAGGTAAGGCAATACATAAGGCAAATAAATAAAAAATAGCATGTCTCAAAAATATTGGTAAAAATATGTTTAAAAAATATTTTGTTAGAAGTATTGTGTGATTAACACATTAATTTAAAAATTAGTGAAAATGTTTCATTATAGCCTATAGGTATCTATAGGCACTTGGGAAGCTAACAAACAGAAGGGGTACGGTGACTGAAAAGATCAGTTGTGAAAATCTATCAATTGTGCACAAATTAATTAAATCAGAGTTTTAAGCTTAAATGCAATAACCAGAGTATGCACAATGGACAAGTGGACTACGGAGTAGTCTAGACAATTCCGTGATTTTTCATTCACTTAATTGAATTTCAAAGCTTTTTTCCAGTAACATTGGCAGCTGGAATTCCAGTCGTTTTCAGAAAGCAGACCTGGAAATCCAGACATTTCTTTTATTAAAAAGTTACTCCTCTATAGAGGGTGTGCACTTTTTTTCTGGAATAGCCCATTTGTATTAGGGTCGGGAAAAGATTGAAGTGGGTGCTCTTTTTAAAGTTATAAGAAAATGTATCCAGTATTAAAACCATAATGTAAGATCTTAAAATATGAAATTAGTTGTTGATTTTTTTTAACCTGATTTTTTGTAATGTTGAAGTAATGTCCCATCTTACACCTAAATGGAATCCACCAATTTCGTTGTGTTTGTAGGTTTATAACGGATCAATTTCGACCGTATGTCTGAATACGAAATGAAATCCCCCTATACCTCCACTTTGAAACGGTCAAATAACAAATGGGACATCATGTAGTTATTGTTAACTACATGTATGCACACAACACAGGGGCACTCACAATAGGCAATTGAACCCTACTGGTAGCGCTGTGTTGTAGATATAGGAGATGAACTAGTTAGCGTCATATATCAAAAAGTATAAAAGCTATGATTTTAGTACTTGCTCTTTTAGTACTTATTCTTTTCAAAATATCTGAATTTTCAACCCGGTACAAGCTTTAATAACGGGGGACCATACATTTTTATGAGAAAGAAATCCTACCATCTATCCGTGTTATTCCAATGCACATTTTGCTTCACCGGGCAGCCCTGGCTTGGTCGTATTTGGAAGATTGGTGTCACGAAACCGTAATAGGTACAAATTTAGTACTTTCTGTCAATCAAGTATGGTTTATTCTCTACATGTCAATCTTTAAATAATTAGCATAGTCCTTATAATAACGGGGGACCGCCTTGGTGAGTAAATGACAGCAAACCAGTGAAAAATACCCCAAAAACTCGGTCAGTGGAGCTCCGCTCGTATACATGTCAATAGCGTCATTATCGATTGGATTAGTTGACCGTAGCGGACAATTCGATCGCTCATTGGATTAATATTATCACGTGATAATAAATTTGCATTGGACAATAGATTACTATAATGGTTTAGTACTGCATATATCGGTTTAATCTTCACTAAGCGGGTTTATGGCTGGAAAGGTCACGGTGAATTTGCCGTGGACATACTGCACTATGATTTCTTTCACTTTTGGTTTAAAATAGCAAAGCAAGAATTCCTGACAGTTATTTTAATATTATTTATTATTAAATTTGTTATAGAATTATGGAAATCCACGGTCAAATAGCCAATGGGATTTCTTTCACTTTTGGTTTAAAATAGCATAGCAAGAATTCCTGACAGTTATTTTAATATTATCATATTATCCCCAGACACTGAAATGACGAAAACACTCACACCAACATTTGGGCCTCTTGTCAGCCATTCAGAAAGAACGCATAATTTATTCAAGCAATGTTTTTAGAAAATTCCCTGGAATCAGCCAAATAATAATGATTTCTGGACAACTTTTTCGCCCGAAGTAAATACCCGACCGAGCATCCCAACAATTACTGGGAAGCTAGTTGCGCCTATAACCCAAGAGTTCCCCTTAACACACTGGGAACTATTTTGCTAGGCACTCATCTAGCGATCAACTCCTTATCGAGGAGGAAAAGCTCCATATACCAATGGACAAATATTTCGCTAGGCAATCCTCTACACGATCATCTCCTCGTCGGAGGAAATAAAAAGCTCCATAATACCAATGGAGAGAATATAAAATGCCGCGGACTTACATGAATTCGCTAGGCAGTTATGGATGGCGGAAACCTTCAAAATACGCCTAAGAATACGCCTAA